>NW_028098574.1:0-498302 GCF_016097725.1 Ips typographus
GTTCATAAATTATTTAGTACTCCTCACCAGTTTCGTAGTGAGACAATTTATTGCAAAGAAATATACGGACCACCGTAAAGCATCAAATGTGAGCACAGCGTATTTGGCACAACAGTAAAGATCCAAAATATGAAGCCTTACCTCCTTCAACAATCCGTCGTTCTACTAATCTTATAAAAAAATACATACGTCAAAACGATTGAAATACTTCAATATTATGGCTTAATGAATCATCTTATGTATCTTTAATATTTTGCCTAGTCGTTGTTTAACAGTCTTCATTCCTTTCCTGGGTTTCGGAGTGATTGGGGTAGATTGTGTACCTAGCGAACTCGAAGATGGGGAACTCGACGATTTGGCAATGCTATTCGAACTACTACCAGTTGACGGCAACTGGGCGGGAGGTTGATTCGTTGGACTTCTTACGTCTATCTTTGGTTTAGGTTTTTTGCGTCGGTATTGACGTTTTTGTGATATTAAAAGTTCCTAAAATAGCAAAACCAGTAGTGCATGTTATAGTTTTAATTTACATAAACATAATATTAATTTGTGACCTTGTGTACTTATATAGACTATACCAAAAAATATTTACTTTATTCGGACCATCAGTCGATCTTGATCTTGCAGCGGCCGCTTCTAAAACCTTTTCCACCGCTTGTTTTTTAGTGCCTTCACGAGCTGGTCTATTCATTTTAGGTAGCAACGGCCCTACTCGTGCTTTGGGATTCCAGGCTTCATCCACTTTTGTGCGTCCTCTTGGCTTGAATATGTGAATATCATCGTCGTCCGAATTGTCCAACGAAGGATATACTTTTTGATAAACAAGGAACTTACTAATTTGAAAAAAAAAATTCTAACATACTAACCATAATCTTCATCCTGATGAACGTTTTTAACGTCTTCTTCTGGACTGTGCTGTTCCCGTCTGTTTTTGCTGTTTGGTGTCCAGTTCTGACTAATTGAAAGCATTCCTGCTATAGCCTCTGACGTTGACGGTGACGTGCCTCCGTGAGATCTGTTACTATAAAAACATTGTTTCAAATCTAGCAAAATGTATTTTAACGACTTGAATTGCACTTACGGCACTGATAAAGATGCTTGCAGTAGAGATTCAATCCCATTATTGCTTAATCCCATTGGAATTTTATGTTTCTTTGACTGTTTCACTGCATAAACAACAACTCAGTCAATTTTCCAAACTATTTTTTACCATATTTTCTTACCTGGCAATTTCGTCTTAATACCTTTTTTCTTTTTAGGATTTTCGTCAATCATAAAATTAAAACAGTCTTCATCTCTATCACTATCATCGTGAAAATCGTAAACGTCTTTACTATCACAACCATCGCCATAAAGGTCATTGGACAAAGTTAAATCATTTTGTACTAAAGTAGGCGGAATTAAATCTTTTGCCCTACAACAACAATAAGCCATAAAAAAAACTCACAATTACTGAGTTCCAATTACCCTAATTTAAGTTTCAACACAATTCCACTTTTCCGTTCTGACACTGCCTCTTGTGGCCGATCAAACGGCAAGTTCCACAAATGACTATTATGCATACTTGGCAGTGGTTGAGAGTTATATGGGGATATTTGGCTTCCATTTGGGTTGGATCGCTCATATGGAAAAGTGGCTGGTTTGGGCAAGGTCAGTTTCAAAGCTGTAGCATTTTGTACTGACTTTGAATAAGTAGGAGGAGGATTGCAGTCTGCTGTGGGTAATGGCATATACTGCAAAAAGGTAAGTTGAAGTTTCAGTTGCATAACATGATAACTACTCAGTAATAATCTTTGTAACACTCTTGACTTGATTCTCATTTTGTATCTTTCAAAACGTAGTTACCCATCCCAAAGATATAAATAAATTAAACCAAATTAAATTTAGGTTAATTCCAAAATTACTATTTAAAAACTTACATCAAAATTAAAGCTTCTAGGAGATAAAGAATAGTCAACAAAATCTTTATTTATTGGCTTTTTTCTTTTCCTTTTTGATTCTCTTTCAGGCTTTGGAGGATTCAAATGGTTTATTATCCTTTCTGCATGCCTTATTTCCTTTCCTATATCTTTTAAAAGCTTTGGTATGTTGATCCCATAAGGTAGCTGCTCCCTTACCCTCATATTGTACTGAAATCAAGTTATTTCATCCACACAAAAAAGCAAAATACAAATTCTTACATCTTTCTCACTGTTCCACTGTTTGATTGATTGTTGCAAGGCTTTAAGGCCAATCAGCAGATTCTCTGGGACTCTTCCTTCTCCTGACAAGTTAATTTTAATAATCTCCTCCAAAATGTGGGCAGCAGCAAAGAAGCTTATAGTAATAAAATTGGGGTACAAATATTTGGTTTCAGTTTTAATTTTTCGTTCAATTTCAAAACAGCTTAATTGCATGCTTATGTTGTAATTATGTAAAAAATTGCCTCCAAACACTAATGAATCTACTGGAGTGTATACTGCATGTATCCATCCAGTAGGTATTAACATTGTTTGACCTTGCCTAAGATGAAACTTGTAACATTGATCCACCTGCAAGTTTAATATAATTAATAAATGATAACCAGTGGATTAAAGAACTAGTAACCTGATCTCCAAAAAATGTTTCACTTTGATTAGTGGAGGTCATCCACTGAGAGTATAATGTTAAATTAGCAGGTGTAGGTTTGACAAAGAAAAACACCTTTTCACCCCTCAATACATGGTACCAAACACTAGTTCCTCCAAAATCTATATGAAAATCTGTATATGAATCTTTAACACTCATTAAGCAGTATTTTTGAACTTGAGGTCGACCTTCATATGATTGAGGCCATATTGTATTGGCCCAATCTAATTTGCGGGCTATTAATGGAGGCTCTATTATGTGAGTCATTCTGTAATTAAATGCAAACATGACTTATATAAAACTGGTCAGGTGTTGATGTTCATTATATCTTGTTCTTACAACACAACCACAATGCCACTATTGTTGAAGAAATTTCAATACAATTAAGATAACATTGAAGGAGCAGGACAGCTAACTTAGAGTTCTAAATGCTGATTAATATGTGATTTGTAATGGATGAATAAGTAGAAAAAAAACTTTAATTACTCACCCAGTATTTGAAAATTCTAAACTAACAATGTTGAATGTTCTATTTCTACTGTTACTTGCAACATATTCAACAAATTCACATAAGGTCATTTTGAAGTTCTGTTGTCTACATACATCAATAACATCAATTTCTTTATCATCTCCTACTAGTTTCATCACATCTATATATGAAAAGTTCTCAGGAGGCATAATCATATCCAGACCCTCCTTATTATGTATGATTAAAGGATTGTTAAAGCCTTTTGTGGCTATATAATCTTCTGTTAATTCATATCCAGACACTTTAACTAAAATTTCATCTGCAGGTGTAAAGTGTCTTGTTCGAAGTTCTTGAATAAATGCTGGGGTTCCAGTCTGGACTGGTTTGTTAGATGCATCTGCATCCCAGTAATCATGCCTATGTGAATTGTGTACAATTTTATCTAAAACACACAATTGCCTCAAGCTGTTATTATGATTACATTTTATAGCTGCTTACATATTGAGGGTCCAATAATTGGTGCACATCTAGGGCAATGGTACTTATCTATTTCAATAGCTTGCCATTCCCTAAAGTTGCAGCACCTGAAACAAAACACCCCTATACAGATTTTGCTCTTAGAACCACTAAGAAAATAAAATAATTAATTGTTTACAAACTTACCTGCTATGGAACCAATCTTTACAAGAATCGCATTGGATCATAAATATGTCGGAATTGTAGGGCTGCCCGCATAGGCAGTAGGACGGCTCTGATTCGGGGGGGACATTGAAATTATTTACGTTAAAGTCGGTTTCCGACAATTCCATTCCAAAAAATGGATTTTGAGAATGTTGTGCCTGCAACATTTTTTTATTGTTTGACTTTTTTGTGGTCGACGCAATGTCAATTGTCAGTCTGTCACTGTCACTGTTTACGACGTTTACAAGTTTTTGACTAATAGCGTTTTCGGCTTGTTGCTCTCGGGCAATCGGAGATCGCTCTACTCGCGATCGCTGTGTTCGACTTGGATATGTCGATCAATCCGTTTGCGAGCTGTACGTTCGGCTTGGACTAAACCCGCTCGAAAATCGAATTGCGATCGCTCTCGGCAGCTCCGAATTATTTGACGGAGCGACGAGCCACCATAAGAAATATAACCTAACATTTTTATTTCTGTTTTGGTTGTATGTCGCGTTTGGTGTTTTTGAATATGAATCGGTCTCAGCAAATCCTGCAGATATTAGAATTATTGTCTTCCTCAGAAAGTTCTGATGAAGAAGAATTCATTTCAAAGGTTGTGTGCTATGGTAAAGTTACCCAAAAAATGAAGATACGCAACTACGTGAAAGATGTAGTTGAGAAATACTCAGATGATCAAGTAAGTTGCACTTTAATAATATCTATGCGTTAAAATAACTGTTGATTCTTTCAGTTTAAAGAGCATTTTCGTATAACGAGAGCCACATACAAAAAGCTTGTGAGGTTATTTAAGAGAAGCAGGTTTTTTCCAAAGGGAAGGCATGGTTCAAAAGTGCACAGTGCAGAAACTCATATTCTCTCATTCTTGTGGTTAGTTCCTTATGTTATATGTTGTACTGTATAAAATAACTAACAATTCAAACTCTTTGAAGGATTGCTGGGAATAAAACTGTTTTAAGAAGTGTTGGAGATCGGTTCAATATTAGTTTATCAACTTTACATGTGATCACAAGGCGGGTGATTAATTTTCTGCTTTCAATTGCACCCAATATTATACGTTTTCCTGAAACGGAAGAAGAAAAGAACCAAGTAGCCACAGAATTTGAACAGGTATATCATTCTTATATTTATAATATTGTAATAGAGTTCTAACACAGTATAGCTGTACTGTGGTTCTAACTAACCTCTTCTATGACTTCAAATCAGATATCTGGATTTCCTGGAGTAGTAGGCTGCATTGATGGAACTTACATCAATATAAGGACCCCAGCCAACAAACTGAGGTCAACTTACACCAACAGGCATGACATGCAGTCCATGACTCTACAGGGAATTTGTGATAGCCGACGTCGTTTTCTAGACGTATTTACCGGTGTTCCATCAAAAATTCATGATGCGAGGATTTTTAGACTCTCATTTATTTCTTCCAAAGTGAATAGTTTAGGTCCTCAATTCCATGTTTTGGGCGATAGTGCCTATCCATTATCGGAAAATCTTCTGACTCCTTATAGGGACTATGGGAACTTAACCCCAAGTCAGAAAACCTATAATTACAAATTCTCAGCTACAAGAGTGAGAATTGAAAACGCATTCGGTATGTTGAAAGGGCGGTTTCGACAGTTGATGAAACTGGAATATCACTCTGTCAGAAAATTGGCTTCATTTATAATTGCCTGTTGTGTCTTACACAATGCCTGTATAGATAATGGTGATTTGTTTCAAGAGGAGCCATGTTCTGAAGATATAGGTCAAGAAAATTATGCACCTGAAGTTCATGGCAATAGAGAGCAGGGAATGATTAAAAGGGATAATATTGCTGTGTTACTCTCAAATAGGGAATAATTCCTTTACATTTCAATGAATATATAGATGAATTATATTTAATGGGTTTCATTTTTTATTCCTTTTAAAAACAAAAACTATGATTATTTTACTTTTTATTATAAAACAGGTGAGTATTAAAAATATATCAAAAATAAAATTTTATAAACTCAAAACGTAAAAACTACAAAACCAAACATAAACAAATATTCTTATAAAAAATTAAACTCTACATACTACAGTCTTAAAAAAATGCAGGACTAGAAATGTTAAAAAAACAGGTAATACATTCTCTTTTGAAAAGTCAGCTTAGTACTTAGTCCTTTTTCTCAGACCCAAAAAGTTCTTTAATAAGCTTTAACTTCTCTTGATGTCTCCTTTCTTTATTTTGTTCCTTTTCATCATGTAGTTCCTTCAAGAATTTAATCATTTCTTTTTCATTTGTGGAAGATTTTCTTTTATTAACTTTTATTGTAGGATTACTAGAGATATTTTTTAATAATTCTTCTTTATTACCACTAATTAAAATCTCTGGTTGGATGCTATCATCAATTGACTGAATTTTTTCTATTTCAGTAGCAAAAGGGACTTCAACTCTAACTTCTCCAGAAGTTCTGTTATTTCCAATAGCATTCACTTTTCTTTTTATTATTGTTTTGTACCTGGTCTCACACTGACCAGGAGTTCTTACCAGATTCATGTGTAATTTTATTTCATCACTAATCTTTTGCCACATAGTTTTTTTGTTTCTAAATTTTTTTAGAGGTCCAACTAAAGGTAAGTATTCATGATATAAATCCAATAGTAACTTTGTTTCGCTATCCCCCCATTCGAATTTTACATCTTTTTGTTGGTACAATAGATCCGTCGTTTTCTGACTTGTTTCTTCCATGCTACTATTGGATGGACAAAAATTTGCTTCACTTAAAGATAAAGATAACTTATTGTTATCTTCCAATAATGATTGGTCTATGTACAGTATTTTATCAATGCCTACAATAAAATGAGATTTAAAAATTGAGTAATACAAAAGTAGCAAGAATATGTTATAACATTATTCAAATAAGTAAAAGATTCCTACCATTCTCCGTCACTTCACATAAAAGATTATTGTCTTGGGAGATAGGTTGGCCGTCAGCCCCTAAAATAATTCTATTTACATAGAGTGTTTCTTGTTTTTCCATTATAGCTGAATAAAACAGAGCTGGAATTTCTACAAAAAAACACTAAAAAGTTTTGAATATTTATTTTCTGAATATTTACCGCGCAAAGTGACACATGACAGATCTCGATCGAATGTTTCCCATGTTCGCGTTGCTGCATTGACTCTGAAATAAATCACTCCAGATTGCAGCGCGGTTGACCGAAATCAAATCTCTGACGTCACAAATCGCTTGTCGAGCGATCGCAGATCAATCTAAAAGCCGTAAGCCGAAAACGCTATTAGGTTAGGTCCGATCGGTGTTCTATTTCTTTAATCTAAATTATTTATAATGTGTTGGCAAAGTCGTTCAATCAATAAGTTAATTTTGACTGATTTTAGATTAATTTGACTCCATTGTTACTGGCCCCATCTACTGAGCGTGGCGTAAATTAGCAAAATAACGATGTCTCTGGAAAGATTTAACGGAATCAGTCAAATTAAAAAATCGTATACTTTTCAGAAACACATATAGATGTCGCTCTACTGGTACTGCGTTAATTTTATTATTATAACTTATAAATTTTGAAATAATGTTATCAAGTATAGATAGTAGTAGTAGTAGATTTGTTTAATTAGTTTTTATCATATAAAAACAATTTATTTGATTAGCTCTAAAAGCAGTCTGTTAATTTAATGCTGAAGTAAAAATAAAGATTGGGGTAAAATAGAAGGAGTGGCAGATAAAGCTATTTGTTTCTGGAGAACAAGTTTATACAAGGTAAAGGCGGGAACAATTCAACATAGGATATCAATTATATGTACCTTATTTTATTCGGCATTTTAGAGAATATTCTTGCGTTGTTCAAACACAACCTATAGAAACGACCTTAGAAAACTAATAATTTATTATACTATGTAGTTAGTTTAAAAATATATAGATAGTAGTATTCAATTTTCTATCACACCAAAAACAGCAAACTGTCAGAGATCAAGCAGATCGCTTTTGTATTATATTTGCGTTCGTTGAAAAAGCGCGTGTGAGAAAGAGAGCGCAATAGCCTGCAACTAACCGCTACGCAATACGAATGCATTTTCAAAACGTCAAACTCTCTGATGACGTGCATCGGCCGATATACTGCCGACTGCTGTAATTGAATTTTATCACATTTGTTAACGTATTTTACAGAAACAAAAATGAAAAAGTTGTTTTATTTAAGATGACGAAGCACAATAAACGTATATAGCAGCTCACTGAGGCAACAAATTGGCCATTTACCAAACGAGGTTGAAGAATGTCTGAAAAGTCGAAAAATGCTCGGTTCTCCGCTAAATCGGCAGAGCGGGGAACCAATCAAACTATAAATCAGTCAGTAAAAAGCGTGAATGACAAAATGCAAATGATGCCACCGGCTAAAAGACACAATAAGCCAGCCGGATACATCAAAACAATTTAAAAGTTCCATTTCACGCCAGAAAGGTTACACCGAGGATTTCTGAATAATTATTAGCTGGGCGGATCTTTTAGCACCATCTTTGGCTCCCTTCTTTTCTTTTTGATAGCTGCGCTTTTCACGAAATCGCTAAATGAGTAAAGCAATATATAGATATAAAGTGGCCTGCTTCAATGGGTTATACGAGGCAGCTGAAAATAATGACAGCTGTCAAAGTTTAAGCAAATTGTGTCTAAGTACCAGTTAGTTCCTGTCTGATAAGACGAGATACCTGATTTTGATGTCAAATAGAAGGTCTCTTTCGATAAAACATTAAACCCAAAAATCATTACAATATACAAAGTGGTTCAGAAGTTACGGCCAAAAACGTTAATTGGAAGGCACTTCTTTGGGGCTCGATATCTCCCTTAGGATGTTTATATGAACAAATCGTATTATTTTGACCTCCCCTGTATGCTCCCGAGAGATTGTCATATAGTTATGGGACACCGTGTATAATACAAATACAATCTGAATTACCTACCTACTTTCTACTTTAGTCAAAAAATCTAGGAATGCGTCCTGCTGTATGCATGTTTTGCTTTTGATTAATAAAATTATTATAAATTTGAGAGCGGTATTCGCCTTTGATAAGGAAAATAAAAAAAATTTCTCCCGACATTTTTTTCAAGAGAAACATTTTACGAACCCCATCAACCCTTCCGGGTAAATATTTGACTTAGTTTTAATTTAAGAAGTTTTGTAGCATTTTTTATTTAGGTCACATAAATTAGAACGTAGCAAACAATTTTTTTTTGTTTATACCGTGGGAAGGCAATAAGAAGCAACGGATTTAATCAAGGAAAAAGCTGGTTTGCAACAAAAAAACGGACCAGTTTATTTAACCATGTTTTATGGCCCGGGCCGAATGAGCTGTAAAAAGGGACATTAAGTAGCGAAGGGGCAAGATAGGAAACACAAATAGTCTCGTTAACGGAATTGCCCTATTGATGACCTGAGATTCTTCAATCGATCTCGTTTGAGCTTTGACGAAACATCGATACTCAGCAAAATGGGGAGCAGTTTTGCAAATCTTGTTAATGCACTCAATCAAAATTTGAAACAAAAAGCCAATAAAACACTAATTTCCTCAAAACAGAAATTAATCCCCCGCAAGAAGGAGAGAGAAACGGAGAGGAAAGGGTTAGCTTCAGCATCTTGGTTAGGAGTTTAAAATAAATCCCAGCCAGGCGGACTGTGGCTTTAATTGATTTAATTACATTGTGTTAATTAGGGTGGCTGTTGGGAAGCAATTGAATATAACCCTGGCGCGCCTGCACCCCTAAAACGTCTAATACAGCATTTACAGAAATGCCTAAACATCAAACGGCCATTACGGCGTTATTTCATTTAGAAAAGGGATACCTACTTTAATCAGACAGCATTAGATTTTCTTTCGCCCTGATTTTTAAAGTTCTGTTATTGTTGTTACTCCGTTTCCCATAAGTGTTTGAAATTGATACATCTAGCACGACAACTCTAAATGTAGAAACCTAACTCTTTCAACTAAAAATAGCTGATGGACGAGCCGCCTCTGTTCAAATAATGATTCCAATTTTAAAATCTGAAGGTGTGTTTTAAACACTCTGGAGAAAGCAAAATTAATTTATGTATATTCGTTTTATTGAGGGATTTCTTCCTTAGCCCCTGTTTGTTTCTTGATGGAAAGCGATTCTAAGAAATAAAAATTGCCTGCCCTAGTCGAGCTTAATCATTATTCTGAGCTCATTCGGGTGAAATAAAATTTGTGATTTTTTTATCGGATGGGGTCTAGAATGGTGAATTTTAATCGACACCACCCCTGATTCCATTTAAATATTCTGCAAGGCAAACTACCACACTGTATAGCCGACCGTAATTTCGATCTTTTATTTTTCTGTCATGTATACCGCCTTGAAAATGATGTTTAGTATAATGGAAAGTGAAACGTGGTTTTTAAGTTTCTTTTATCTGGCCAGAAAGTAAGTGTTGATTGAAGTAGAGTCAAAGAAAAGACTGGCGACAAATAAAATATTTTCTTTGAAGAGAGAGTAATAAATAAACGCAAAAAGGGTGGCATTTCCGTTCTTTGTATAGGTCTGGGTTTTGTAATTGCAGAATAATGGGATCCCCTTAGGCTGTGTTCCTTATCAAAAGGAAGGAGGCATTAAAAATTAGTATAAAAATCGTCTTAATTTCATAATTTTCCGGTGGAATAAGATATAACAGTCACCCGTTAAAATTCCCTGTAATTTCGAGATGATGTTGTCTTGCGATGTCCCGAGGGAGAAACAGCATTGTTAACGGGCCTTATTTGCATAAAGAAACCACCGACAAATAAGATTTAAAGATTTAAAAACCTCCCCTTTGTTAATGTATTTATTATTACAACGTTTAATGTTGAATAAATTATGTTTAACTCGCAATTTTTCGCGCCAGATTAATCTACTTGTAAAGGGCTTCCCGAATATCTCTTTCCATAAACTAGGTACTTTTCAAAGATATGAAATAAGTGAAATTGCAATCTATATTCTTCCTATATTGTGTTTTTACTAAACACTATGTTCTTATAATTAAGTTGGCAGTATCAATCTAAAAATTTGTTTAACAATTAATGTCACTGTCATGTCATATTAGAGAATAGTGGGTAATGCCAAGAGTGTGAGTAATCTAGGATATTAGAGGTATTTTTTAGCACCTTTTTGAGATCCACTATCATGAAATCTAGAGAGGCGAGTTTTGGCTCATTTTGTACTAACAAGTTCTTAAACAAAAGATCACACTGAAACCCTAAAAAAAGATATCTATTCAATTATTCAATAATCAACGTTGCGGTTTGTTTTTTTAAAAGAACAAAAAATTTGATGTGGTGTTACTTGAAATTGTCTTTTTTACTATTAATTTGTCAAAGCTAATTTAAAAATTTCAGTGGTGTTGTTGATGAAACTTACATCTATCCAGTAAACTTTAAAGATTAAATCAGGATCCCTCAAGAACAATATCGAGATAAAAAATTCATATTTAAGTTTTGTTTGTAAAGGATGAAGCAATAAGTATTTTACGAGGCAATAAAACGGTTAATTTTCCGAGGCGATGTTCGGAATTCTATGGTAAAGTTGTTTTCCCGTAGCGAAACGAAAAGGGCATAACATAAAAATTAACGTGTACGTAAGTACTTTTCTCAAGTTAGTGTTTAAATGAGGATGATTGCGGGAAAATTGCACACTGGGGGGCTGTTGCTTTACCAACGCGCCCTTACGCAGAGTCGTGTAACGGTACGTTTGTTTGGAATTTACCAACATTATAAGAAATGTTGGAACCTCTATTATACTTACCGATAAAATTATAATTATGCTTGATGTAGTGAGATAGTCCAACTAGGACGGTGCCAACTAAAACATTCACACTAATTTAAAAAATTACAGAGTGGAATTCCAAATTGGGATAACAAAAGGACAAAGCAGAAATTAAGATAATTTATTAAAAAGCAAGCCCGTAGTGGATTTAATTCAAAATCCAGCCCCTCTGGCTCTAAATAATAAATTAGCACCTATCTGGCGGTTATTTTATTTCCTATCTGGCGCATTTTTCCGAAACTACGGGAGCGCTAGGCTCACACAAAGCCATCCTCGGTAAAAACGTCGCAGGTTCTTATTCTGATTTAATGAGTTTAATGTCATTATCCGCAATGATTTTCGGCGTTCGGTGCCGTTTAGAGGCATTTGGATTCATTGAGCTGGAAGCAAAGCTGCCAGACGCTTGATATTTGGAGCTTTTTAACTTTTTAAACGTCCAGGACCGGATTTATTCCAGCCAAACTTGAATTGCATATTTAGAATAATTTTAAAATGCTAGCGTGGTTATTTAATTTCCCTTTAAGTGTACTTTACAATAATCTAGCAATTTATACATGATTTTATTGCTATCGAAGGTCAAAATGTTATTAAAGCAAAAATCATTCTAAACCCCCCTGGTAAAGTATATCCCAGCAAGATACTCTTCTTTATTACAAAAGCGGTTTGCAGGGTGTTTTTTTCCTTTCTTTTAGACTACTTTAGCGTCATGCATATCCAAATCGCGGTTTCTTGATTGAACGAATATGTTTGGATAAAATTACCTGGCACTTTCTTTTAGCCATACAAGATTTTATTTAAATTACGTGTTTTTGGGTAAATTTGATACTACTACATGGAAAGGTTTTTTGCGTAGTAAAGGCCCGAAGGAAAAAGGAAAAAAACGGAGAAGACGTGGCAGTTAAAGCCCTAAGGCAGTGCGTCCATCGTCTTTTATTATGGTTAGCTGTCCAGTCAGCAAACTGTTTGGAGTTTTTGATAAAGCCAAGACCAACGATGACCCTCCTGCAATACGATTCCCAGTTTGCGGTGTAACACTTTGCTAGCTTAAGGCAGATTGTCAACAGGCCAATATTTGCTTTGTTTTCTATAGAATCTATTTTTGGTCATCAATCACTTTAAACTCAAAATAACAAAAATAGGTAATAATTAACCTTTGTACGTGTATTAACGAAATACAGGAAAAATTTGAATGTGTTTTGAATAAACAGTAAGATCAAGTTGAGAAAATTCAGCTATATTCCTATATTGGCTGATCAAATTCGTTACACATTCACAGTTAATCGGATAAGAATTACCATAAAAAACTCTCAAAGGATCTCTGAGGGATCCATCTTGTTACAACAATAATAAGTATTTGTATAATAATAATAATTTACACATTAATATTCGCACAGAAAGGCCACAAGATTAACCTGTATGTCCTGGATATTTATACGGCACGTCGCCATGACAAAATGAGAGACTTAACCTGACTTGCCAGCTAACTAATGATTCTCCTGTTCCATCAATTTTCCTGCTTAGAATTTCATAAGCATGAAAATTTAGGTACAGTCCAGTACGTTATACTATAAAGCAAATTGAAAAATTTTTTGATCGAAGCACTGTCACGGGATAAAAATTGCGTCAATATTCGTGTTAGCAGAAAAAGCGAATAAATACATCGCCGCCGGTTCATGGGCCATTGGGTTCTCCTTTTACCGGTCAATCTTTGCAAATGGATCTGTAACGTACAACTAAAACCACTTACTCGTTTTCCTTTCTTCCACCTTGGATATTTCCAATACTTTCCTCTTGTCCACTGATGAATATATTATCGATTTATTGCCCCAACCTGGATGTATCCTCTTAAGTGTTTAATACACAGAACGTTACGAAAAAAGATAACCAGCTTTTGTGCCTCTAAGGCCACTTCCCGCTTTAACATATTTATTGTTACTATTCGTTTTGCGTTTAAACAAGATACAAGATTTTGCATAAAATTAGATTGAATCCCGTCTTAATCTCTTTGGCCATGAAAAATTAATACAACATTAAAATGCAAGCGAGTTGCCAGACATTGACTAGGGAATTTACAAGGGCGCACCGAAAACTGTGTACCAAGTAGATTATTGAAATTCGTAAAGTTCAAAATATACATAATGAATAATGCTGATCAATACAATTCAGCTGAAAACTTATCATTCTCAGCCAGTAATGAATTAAACTGCAAATCTAGGAAATTATGTTTTCATTCCCGTTTCCGTTTTGTACGGAATAAAGTGTCAGACAAACGGCACTTGGATTCAAATTAATTGCATGCGCGGAGCCTTGCCTTTCGGATTATGTACGGGATCTGTGAGTATTAGACGATTCGATTCTATCCTGGAAATTCGTAAACTGTCTGGACCATAATGTACAAGAATGAAGGTATAGCTAGTTTGATAAAATTTGAGAAACGCTACTGGTTTATTAAAAGCATTGGTATTCTAACGCCTCGCCATACCTCAACCACCTTTGGATATAAATTTACAATAATCTCCACTCGCCGACTAAATTTCTCCCTTGGCAGAATGCAAAATTCTCGACCTTTCCTCCATAGTTCAGTCCTGGATTCTGCTTATATGTATGTATGTATACTCGATTAATATTATATCCTCAGCATAACACAGCTGTACACGACTCTCCGTTGTTCTTTACCTGGGATTTTATATACCCATAGGTGGTTTTCCATTGGCCCAACACCTGTATTATGCAAAACATGATGATTAATAGGTGGCTGATATAAATATATAGGAATTTAGTAAAGGATCGCTTGATTTTCCTCGAGCACCGGCTTTACAGATCCTCTTAACGCCCGTTTGTCAGGAGTATACATAAGATTAATCGTAGGCTTTGTTTATCCTATGTAAATGCTATTAGCGCATTTAGTACGCTTAACTCTCTGTGCTCAGGCATTTATTCGGTACGAAACGCCGCTTCTAGTGATTTATCATGCATCTCTAATAGACTGGTTACTTTGTTTTAGCCGTTGTTTTTACTATCTTTGTTGAAAACACTTAATCCCCATCTCAGCTCAGGCTTAGAGGTAGCTCATTATTCTTCTGATGAAAAACAACGTATGTCTCGTTTTCCCAACGATTGATTCACTTTATTTATAGTAGGTGGAAGCATATTCCGTAATTGAATAGGGGCTGCAAAATGTTCCAAACGCTATTAAAACGCTCCTGAAAGTTGGATCACAATGTGCCAATAAGCTTCGCCGGGAAAAATCCTTAACAGGCGTTAATATATCGGATGATTGAGGGGACTGATAAAACGCAGGGAAGCCATGAATCAGAAAAAGGGGTCGACCGACAGCGCAAAACAAAACTAAACAACCGACGAAATTACTTAACCCCTCGAACCCTTCTGACGATTTTTCCAATCGATTTTTTCGACGTTTTATTACCATTAAACGCAATGGAAGTTTAAAGGGTGAACAGACTTTGGAAAACATATTATTACATTATTCATAATTAGAGATAAGAAAAATAAATGACAATCAGCGGCGAAGTTCATTAGAAGGTGGAAAAGCCAGAAGCCTTCCAAGAATTCGAAAAGGAGAAAGACAAAACGATACTACCTTGTTTTTAATTATTGTCGGGAGATTAAAGCATGTACCCGAAATGCAAGAGGATATTACCTCATTTATAACGGGGCGAAAAAGCTCAACTTTTACCCTTTCGCGCCCCTTTTCGGTCCCCAAACCTCAACCTGGTCACCCGGCAAATTATAATTCCGTTCCGTTCTTATTATGCTGCTTAGAAAGTTGCGAAAACTTTATTAATAAGACTGCGTGAAAATTCTTTCTTATCTGTCTAAAAGGAAATTGTTACGAGTGCATTCTGCCATGCCAGATTTACCCCTTTTTTAAACAGCCTACATTTAAATATCCTTTTTAATAACTCTTAAAAAATACTTGTTTAAGCTTTTGACACAGTAAAAGGTCTAAAATTACTTGATAAAGTACATACCTACATATTATTATGTTAAATCTAGTAGAATAGAACTCAGACCCAAGTCGTATCCACTAATCTACTGTCAAGTTATTAGTCTTACAAATGCCATTATCAAAATACACTCGTATATTATAATCATTTGCTATTTATTTTTCGTTTCAAAACAAGATCATTATCCAGGACCAATAGGATTTTCGATAAGATCAGTTTGCTTCCTCAGCTCCTGCGCTGTTTTTCCCGAAAAAATGAAAAATAACACTTCACTGGACAAAAGAGCCGTTGAAGGTGATTAATTAGTTTCTGTTTATCGTTCGTATATGGGTTGTAAACAACCACTCCTTCTGCTGCGATTGGGCAAACGACTTCAAAAGAACTACAATGACTTAATTGAAAAACTGCAAGAATCGATGATCCACATTCCAAACTGTTGCCCTATAAATGCATCGTCACTGTTTTCAAACTTCTATTTCGGGGAGAGGTTCGCGTTATTAAAAGGGGAGCAGATGCTATATAGAGACAGAGTGCATTTCTATAAAAATGAGCGAACACATCTTTATAGTGCGTTATAAATGCGAAATATTTTAACAGGAAGTGTTTTAATACATTGTTGATGTCCGGCGATGTATCAACCGCTCTACATAATTCAGAACAAACATATGATGCAAACAGACGTTGGAAATTACAAAAACAAATTAATTCAAAGGAAGAAGCATCCTTTGTGTGTTTAGGAGGCCTAAAATTCAAAATGGATTAGCGGCAATTTTTAATGTGCAAATAAATCTTGGGGGTATGAGTTTTCTTTTTGACCGCGTTATGATAGGGAGGGGGTTCCGGAATGGACGTGGGGGCAAAGAAAGGCAAATGCGGGACGCGTGTTTTGACGAGATAACTCGCCCTTTATCTTTCGACCTCTCTACACCCTCAGTTGAACAGTTATTTTATCTATTTTATGTATTATTATCTTAATCTTGATATTTTTCATGGTAAATTTAGTTAAAGTCTGCATACTACCTTAAACAATATTTTTGCTAGCACTATTTCTCCTAGATTGTTCTATTCTATTGGGTAAAATGTACCAAAATTATTTCGTTTATTCCATTATTTTGGGTATTGTACATATTACTAATGTTATGTTATGTTACGTTATTTTGTGTTATGTAATTTTAGTTAGCCAAAACTGGCCTCTCTAGCTCTTCATGTTACCAAAATATAGAATTTCAAAAAGTAGTAAAAAGACCCCTACAACCCATTCTTTCAATTTTTTTGAAAAAAAAATTGTAAAGTGCTTTTTTGTACTTATTTTACCTAATTTAAGGTCCTTTGGTATAAATATGCCCTTTGCTGTGCAGGTATAGGCTATTTTGAATTTTAAAATTCAATATGATCTAAGAAATATACGAGTTTATCTTTAATGTTATAGGTAAGAAAAAAATTTAATTGAAGGTGACATCTTGTTTGTGTGGAAAGGTGGATTAAAGATAAAGCAATGAATAGGTCTGGGGCTTTTTAATAAATATTTAATATCGTCGAGGGTGGTGTGTTAATAAAGATGGAGGACAATTAATTGACAAATCCATCAGTTTAAATTAAAAACGGCGACCGGATTTGTCTTTAATCATAATTTAAAAAGTGTATTTTGCACGTGGGAATTAAAAAGTTTTTCTTCTTTTTGACTTGAGCTGTCGTTTCGTCCGGCCTTATTAGATTCTAATTATTTTCGAATTATCTCGACGGCAGAGCTGAAGCCGCCGTATTCATAATATTAATAAAGTTTAATTTTAGGAAATTTGTATAAGGGCGACGACGTCTGTTAGTTGTAATTAAATATCTAAAATAGCTAAACGTCAATGGAAGTTAATCGCTGACCCTTAGCGCAACGTGACGTTTATGATTTGAGCTTAATTCACGAATTTGAATTAATTGACGTCCGACTATATAACTTCTTGTGCAACTAAAACGGAAGGAAATTACTGATCCGTTAGTTCATTTTAAATCTGGTCAATTTGATGGATCTGAAACCAAAAAATTCTTTAAATATTTTTTGATATTCACACGTTTCCAATAACGGACGCGTTCTCGCCCTAGCCGACCTGTCCGATTGGTTTTTTAATAAGCTTCAGTTTTTTTGCTTCACCGTTTGCAAACTTCCGATGATTATTAATTTTGCATCGAACCGGGTCTCACTCTTTTTAATCTATTTACTACACTTCCCCACATCCCAGAATGTCAATGGACAAATTTTTCCGCTTCGCTGTGTTTATACAAAATAATAAAATTTTTCAGTGGTCTAGAAAGCTAATTTGTCAAGGACTGCTGAGCTCTGAAATTCGGATAAGTACGATGTGACGCTACATTGACGCGCCAGATTACCCGAAGCCGGGATAGATACGTAATGACAGAAATCTAAGCAACTATTAAGCTAATTGTAGTTCTACAAGCGCAATCAAGATTCTGTAACAGGTGTGGAGCCGGTTTCCTGGGCTCCCTCCACCGTTTAATTTCTGTTTATTTCGATATTACTTTGTCTTTACCCCAATTATCATTTGCTCGTTAAGGAATTACGTCTTTCCTCATTAACAGTTATTACTACTGCCTGAGACGTTCTTCGGTTTCAGAAACTTGTATTTCGGTTCAAGAAAAGTCAAATATATATGCTTCATGTACTTGCAGCTTTTGCTAAGAAATAAGAGTTCCGCTTGAACTAAAAATAACTTTTTAAAATACAAAAAATATAATATTAATAATTTATCTTAATTGTACCTCTTCTGTAAATTAGTAAATATCTATATCTATTATAAAAATGCAAACGGTGGAAGTAATAGAGCATTAAAGAATTTCCAGTACGTCACAACAGAAACTATAAGACAATCAAAAATCGACATTTCTTCTTTCCGCGACCTACTAATTCTTTAGGGTATTTGTAAGGAGGGTACAAAAGGAGGGTCGTCTACGGAGCATATTGTTGTTAACTATAAACATTTGACTTCTGATAGTAAGAGTGCGCCGCCGCCTTAACATGAAACCGCCGTTTCGTTGGCGGTTATCCACAGTCTAATATCAACCGGCGTGAATTCCCGGCCGTGTTTCTCTCCCGTTTTCGATCACGTCGAACACGTGCCAACGTTTAGACTCATCTTCTTCATGCTGGAGCCCCGCTGGAGGCCCATCCAGGTAACTTTGGCAACATTCTGCACTCCTTTTCTTCCTCACCTCTCTGGTTTTCAAAGTCGACTTTTTGACCCCACTGTTGCCAATTGCATTTCTTCATAATTTTGGAAAGTATGACTCGCATTTTTTTACTTCGAGATTGCCTTGACTTATCGAAGACAACAAAACTGGAATTCATTAATTTAGTTCAGAGAATATTAAAATAAAATAAGTCAGGGGACAGTGGGGAAAGAGTTCTCGATTGGCAACAGCGTTTTAGAGTTTATGTTTTTTAACGTGGGGCAGGTGAGGGGCGGCGGCGCATTGAGGAGGAAGGGGGGACGATGCAGCCGCCTCCAAGGAGGACGTCTTTGCATCTTCCGCTGCTCCTCCTACCGCCCTCAGCTTCAGCGCAAGGATGCTCTTGCAACCTTCACTATGCACCGGGCTTTTTTAATTGACAAATTTTAATTGTGTCGAGATATTTGGATTTCTGAAAATTCCTTCGCAGCGTCTGATACAATATTTTAAAGTTTACGCTTAGTCCGCAGTGGAAATGACTGTTTGGGCTCAAATAATTAATTTTGTTTTATTAAACTGAGCTTTACTTTAATTAAGGAGATCCGACTTTGGCAGAATGTCAACAGGAACTGAATCCAGGTATCAACACAGCTTTGCCTTTCTCAACCCAGTATCACTTAACTGGTATTTAACGGTATTAGCAGCTACGAACTAATTATTGCGTGCTCTTTCTCATTTGGACAGAAATAAACAACTCGGCAATTACTAGCTTACTCGTATCTCCATAAATTAGGGCCTCCCTTTGTTTCGGAAGCCCTCTGTTACTTATTCCATGCTGATAAATAACGTTTGCGTTTCGATTGGGTTTTTGCCTAATTTTATGTCACATTGTAACTCACACGACTTTTAAAGCAGATAATTCTAAAATGAAAAAATATGACAATTTCATTACGGAAAGCTTTTCTAGAATCCAATAGTAGAAAAAGCCATTGTGAGATATCGGCCACATATCGGACGTTATGGGGGCGCGGATAACATAACAACCCCCATACGTTACGGTAATGTCGTCGCATTTGTATGGACTGTCGGGATTGTTAGTGAGAGTCAACATGGATTTAGGTGTAAGGCACGTCGACTTCCAATCGGGCAGGGCTCCTAATAGGGCCCCAGGGCCCCCTCTTGGGCCTTACTCTATTTCAGTTATCAAAGCCGGATCTACATATTATTGATATTCTACGACACGGAACATTTGCTTTTTTTTCTTTTTCGTGTCTGTGTCTTCGGTGCTTCTAAATTCAATTTAATACAGTAAGCAATTATATTAAAATTCTTGCGGTCTTGTTGCTTATATTCCTAGTTGTACGCTGTAGAGATATTGTAGGTTGCAAATAATATAAACGTATTTGTGGTCTTATTTTACAAATATTTTCAAAAAATGGTTTAAAACGATACATTTTGCAGCAAAAACTGTCCTATTGCACACTTGAATATGTAAAATTTAAAAATTTATTTTTTTTTGTTAGCATATCTTATCTAGTTGAAATATCTTGTTTTTGCATTCTAATCAGTTGTTTAGAGTTAATATGGTCGGTTAGAGTTCTATTACAGTGTTAAATTTCGAAATTCGGCACTGGTTTGATAAAAGTTATGAGGTATTTAAATGGACGAAAGGTAGAGGCAAGCAATAAAGGATAATAGGTCTCACGTTCAGTTCTGTAAAATGAAATATTTTGAGTGTAATTTATAACGTTATGTAAAGTACACCCTTAGTTATTGGAAGGAAACTATCTAAGAAGTGACACCGGAGGTATTTCCTAATATATTCCGGCGGGATATCTCGGCACCTTAAGACGCCGCTTCGCGACAATATAGCTCCGAACTAATGCTTTTCTGACCAAACTACATAAATAATCTGCAAATAGCAATTAAGATAAGAACGTGTTTAATATTTCAATGTGCTTATGGGAATAGATTATTGGGGTGCCGCACATAGAACTCATATATATATTGGCGAGGTGTTAAGACTCTTGCAAATCCCCCACCAATTTAATTAATTCCCGAACTCTCCCTTATTGTCGTCCGTCCTCGTACACAACTTCGCATACGTCCTCTAAATTGTTGTTTTATTTCATTATTGATTTTAGCTATCACCGTCAATTAATACACTTTATCTACATGCACATTATACTTCTAATTGTAACCATATATTGTCTATTCTTATTATGTCTTTAGTTCATTTTGATTACAATGGCACGTAACTTTTGTGTTTTTTTAAAGAATAATTCTAGGGAGGCAGAAAAACCATAGTGGTCGATGACCATTTTTCTTATTGAAAATAAAGATTGTTTTTATACATAATTTTAGGGCAAATTAAATAAAAAATTGTTAGAGGTCAACTGCCTACGCCACTGTGGCAAAGGTATCTCGTTGAAAAAAGTCATTTAAGTCTGGCATAATCAACAAGGTTTTTGCCTTTGCGCTAATACGAAGATAGATTAAAAAATAACACTTTTATTTTTCACTGAAGTCCTTATCTTTGAGTCGGCTCTTGTCAGAAAGGGCAACATCAGCAGGTGACAAGTGTCGCTAAAAAAGGGGAGCAATTATTTAGCCAGAATAGAGATAACGATTAGTTCAAGAGCCATCAACATTATTTTTTATTTAGTGTCTGTAACTTTAAACAAGAGAAACAAATCAGCTTTTAAACATTTTGCCTGCACCCTCGCCTTTGAGTATCCGCCGTTAAAGTGGTTAAAAGGGCATTATTATTTTATAAATAGGTATCTTGTAAATTTATATCGACGCTGGCGGAATGTAAAGTCAATGTTTAAGGTTGCCCTCGAGCCATTTAGGCTGATTTCTATGCAACAACCGTCCCTAGCTTGGTGGCATCGATGGGGTGAAAAGAACGATATTTCGTATTTGTGCCCCCTACTTACTGATTGCGTTCTTGGGAAAAATTGTTAAAGAAACGCAATGCATCGAACATGTGTCATAAACTGGAAAGTAGCGGCATTGTCGAGGGGACAACCCGTATCCAGATAAGTTGGAACCGTGGTCAGTCAGTGCGGCTATCGCTTCACGGTCCATTTACCTCATCTAGAATCGTTCCGAAGCTGGAACAATACAAGCACGATGCACGCAAGTGACCATCCAAATTGACCGCTTGCCACACGGACGCCTTATCTGCCAAGAAGTCATTATTCCGATGACAAAGGATGGTCCAAGTCATTTCTCACGCTGAAATTATAGCTCGTGTTTGGACCCCGAGAATTTTTCTTTCTAAGTTGCTACTTTTCTTCATCCTTGTACGTACGATGATGATGCTTATTTGTGCTTTATCGGGGCCATTGTCTATCAAGACCCAAAATTGAGAAAGATTTATAAATTATAAACTTGAAAAAACAGGATTAACGCATCCACAATCGTTTTAGTATCTAAGTAACTGCAAATAGATTATTTTGATATGGTGATGTCTGGTCTTCATATTACATTTCTATATTCAAATTATAACCAAAATAAGTTTCCTATATTATAGTGGAAGTTAGAGAAAACATTGTTCACAAGTTAATGTATCCATATCGGGTAAGCAGTTTTAGTAATTAACCGTACAAAGGTTAATGTCTAGGCCGTTTAGTCGGCATTTAAATCCTTCGTCTAGTCGGATAGATGTTGTAGCTGGATCATCCCCATGGGTTAATCGTGAACTACCTAATTTGCATTTGTTCTTGTTTGTTAGTCGGTTTTGAATGAGTCTCAAGACGTATAACGCGGCGTCACGTTAATTTTCTCAGTTACATGTTTATGCCGAGTCGAGTCGCGGAACAACCCTTTTACATTGCGATTTGTTACTTTAATTTCATTCAGATTCCCTCTCGACAAGGGCATCGCACCCTCCTCGCTTTCCTATGCTTATTTCGGTACGAATTCTTTATTTGTTTGGTTTATTACTTATACGAAGAAGACGCTCGGTTTGCGCATCGAGCTTTAAGCCCTACAGGGAGTACTTTGGTTTTCTCATTCCGCTATTCTTAAATTTAACTTTGAGGTAGGTAATTGAGAATCTGCATGTCTCGGCTATGCGATGGGATAAGTTTTATTAGCTAGAGAAAAGTTTTTGTTTTGTGAGCGCCCCGAAAAATAGGACACAAAAAAATATTGTTATTTTTTTTGTTTAATCTAGCTGGTTTAGTTCTACCGAGTAACAAGACGAACATAGAAGATATTTGTATATAAAACACATAAAGACGTTATGTGTGGAATAATTCATGGACTAAAACTATAATGGCAATTTACGTCTCGAAACTGAAGTTTGGCGATTTTTTTCGGGTTTCCCGCTAGGGCGCTTATAAAGAGTTTTCTCGCAGTAAAATGTTTCCAAAGTTTTAAACGGTTTGTATTATGGAGTTTTTGTCGCCTCCTACTCTTGACTACATCAATTACAGCGAGCGCCCCCGCTTTGCAAGGGTAAAAATTTATAGTTTTAGTTTCTTTACAGCCAGCCATGAGCGTTGTTTAAAATTCCATTAAAAACATGGAATTTATATCCGGTAGTAAATACCGACGACCGAAGAAGGTTCCAATAGGAGGCTGGAAAAATTGGAATTTCTATGACGTAATAATCTTTTTTGACAGACCACCGCTGCGGGACAAATTGTTCGCCATTTGAGCCCTTGACTTTGGGGGAAATAATGTTAATAGAGTGGCACACACACGCGTATGTGTACAACGCCTGGGGAACACAACAAAACACCCACCTGTTGACAAAATTTATTTCATCCTTGTGTTGGAGTTATTTGTACTAAACTCTGTACAACTCAAGTGTTGTTTATGCTCAAAACTTATCTTTTGGTTAATTTTTAACAATACCCTGTCGTATATTTATTGGCTTTAAGTACTAGCTCTCTTTTTGTCTCAATTAATTCATTTAAATAACTAGTGGTCAAATAAAATCTAATAGCAATAGTACTAGAATGTGTCTAATTGTAACTGGTGAAACACCCCTGAGTGTTTTGTGTCAAACCAGGGTGATGACAGACACGTATTATCCGAGTTTACGTGAAAATTCCCGTTTCATGAAAACAATATTGCTCGTTTTCGGGGTGCTGGATTTTATACAGGCCAGTTATGCATCAATTAAACTGTTACGGTCTTTTAATTGTGCGATATTCAGTTTAATTTTGGAGGATTTACTGCCTTTTTAGGACTACAGTTTACATCATTTTCCATTCATGACTTTATGTAGGACAGTCTGACCAAAAAAAAAATAAATATCATATATGCCTTCGGACTAAAACTTCCCTCGTTTTGCGTCGCTGTAGTTTGTAATTTTCCTGTAATTGTAGGTAAGTATAATTGCTCGAGATAATAAACGAAAACGGTTTATTCTGTAAGCCGGCAAAGTCACGCTTTCGTCCTTTTCTCCATTAAAAGCTTTACCGGATTCTTTCTTTGTCTTGCCAGGAAAAGGGCAAAGTATGAATGAGAATTTAAAGGAAGGCGTTTATTATATATTATATTGTTAGTATCAGCGGCCATAATCTGTGTATACGTGAGTAAAGGACTTTTTGGGACGTGCTGGAACTTTCCAAGAAATCGCTCCCTAGAGTATGTGTGTGTGTGTTTAATGGGCGCAAATTTACTGCTACGAATAACTTTTGTCGCTTATGAAACTTTATTTTAATAATCTGTCTTTCTAACTACAATGACAAAAAAGTTGTTAAAATGCATATATTAATAAATGATAAATGGCCATTAATCTATTTAATCGTTTAGAAAAATTAATATTATGAAAAATCATTTTAAAATCCAGAGACTATAGCAATATTGACAAAATAAACACGTAGAATAAAGTAGGAAAAAGGACACGAATGGATATGATGTGTTGTTATTCTTTATCCTTAATACTAAAAGCCCTTTCACTTAATGCTTGCGAGTTCTGCGGGTCGGATTGTGTTTTTCCTTCCGGGCCCGAAAAAATCCCAAACTAAAAGGATCGGGGAACCGGACTGTATATGTATGTATACAAACGATTTGTATATCCCGTTTGAACATGTAATGTTTATTTACATATATTTTTTGGTGTTTACGCCATAACATATCGCAATCTTGTGCAGATCGCGAAAAATAACAGTTATTTATCGGCACCACCCACTGAGAAGCAATTTATATATTGTCAAAAACTCGAAGAGCTAAATGTCTAAACATTAGGGAAACACTTTGATTGTTTACCTTCGGATTCAATTATTGATTGAAGCTTAACACGTTTTGGAGTTTTTGGTATTGAGCCCCGGACTAAGCTCAAAGCCCTCATAATCTCGATACGTTTTAGTATTCCGGAGGTTCGACTTCTGTTCTCATTTATTGCACACCAACAGAATGTAATCCTCAATACAATACGTTGCGTTTTACCCGACTAACCCTTCGTGGTTCGCTACCTTGTTCGTTAAAATTGCTTTGGCTCCCGTCTTACGACCCTATTATGGCCTATTTAGCTCGTTTAAGCTCGAAACGTAACTTTGATCTTTCTCTAAATTTATTCGTTTATCTGAACGGTTTTCCGGTTAGTAATTAAAGATTTGTATAAAAAAAACTACATTCATAGTAAATACTCATTGAGAAGGATTGTAGGATTTAGTACATGGGAAACTGGATGAATATACTCAAAAAACAATGCAAAGTCCGAGACTGGGGGCTTGAGAGTGGAATTAATTAAAATCGGATGAGCGGTACAAATGTGTGTAGACGAACGCCGATCGACGTTTGAGCTAAAAGTGCTTCGCGATCAATACAGAGTGTTTACTTTATTCCAGCACTAAGTACGCGAATGTCAACTTACAGGGTGAATATCCTATCAGGATACATTCAATCCAGCAACGGCGACGAGAAGAATAACTGAAACTGAACTTAGACTGGAACTAGAAGCAACAAGCCTTTTTAGATTATCGCACCCTCAAATCTATGACTCACTGTTTATATATTTACACCCTTATTTTCTTTTCTCTTGTTTGTAGTCTTGTTATTTATTTCTGTTTGAACGCTAAAATAGAATCCGCACTATGGATGGAGGAATATTCAATGCCGATGGGGTAGTTTAATGATCTCTTTTTGCGTCATTGTCTATAAAAATATTTGCTCGTTGACACTTCTGGGCCTTTATTGATAAATTATTTTATTATTCCTTTCTCCAAAGGGGTAGCTGTAAATCTTAAGACCGGATATACAACTACTTGTAGGAACTTCTTGTGAAAGGGGAAATAGGCCTAAAAGGAAAGGGAGCTTTCTTGCGAATTTACATAAAACAATTTATTCTAAACTGTCTTCGACAAAATCCTTTTCGATCGTGTTACGAGTAGTAGACGCAAATTTTGTTTACTACGATTATACCATTAACAACGGATTCTAAAACGTTTCCTTAATAGTTCTTCGGAAATTGAAATACAAGTGAAGAAGGCACTCACCTTGTTAACCAAAGTATCCTTTCATCTACACAATTCATGTGATCTTCAGATGCTCTGTTTAGTAATTAACTAATTATCAATTAATTATGAGTAACTAGAAAAGATTATTAATTGACAATCTGGTAGGGTCTCATCATAACAAGTTAAATTTAAAAACCATAAAGCAGCATGGAACAGCCTGGAAGCAATTCACTTCAATTTGTATGACACTTTAAACTGGAGCAAATAGCCGTCAAGTGACTTCGAAAGCGCTCACTCGGCTTTTTATGCATGTTAACGAAAAAACGGTAACAATGAGAACTAACTTGGTCAAACAGAAAAGTGGTATTAATTTAAAAAAATAATCTAGAACAAGTACTTCATTAATATAGTCAATAGATTATATCAAAATGATGCAGTGCAGCGCACGTAATAAATGGCATCAGATGGGCTTGTTTACTTTTTTAACATATGGCAAATAACAGGAGAGCACTCTAAATAGGATCGAGCTATTTTAAAATAATTATGCGATTTTGTAAAACCAACAATCGACAGTCCGGATGACCAGTTTTCTGTTAAAATAATTTGCTTGTTTGCCATCTGTCATTCGCTAGGCCATGCTTTATTCAGGTTTAGCCTATATAAATATATAATTGATTGCATGATTACTTTTCTACTCCCTTTCATTTTTTGTACCACATGTACCACAACAAAATATTTTTAGCAAATCAATTTCTTAACAAGTTAAGTTTAGGGGAAGACATTCTGTGTATTATGTGTTATTAGAGGTAGTTGATATTAAAAATGAAAAAAATATCACCTTACATCATGGAACAGTGTTAAGGGTGGCATTATTCCATTACGTCTTTTTGTTGGGCCAGTCCAACGCGAGAAAAAAGTTTTAATTATTAGGGTCGTTTATTTATGACGAAGATAAAAACCGGATGAAATATGAGTGCAAAAATATTCTTTTAGTGAATATTGGATTTTTTAATTATAACACCGGGAAAAGAGAGACAGTTCCCGAGGAAGGACAATTTATTGTTATTCATAACTTACCAGGCTATAGATTCTCCCTTGGGCGATTTCTTTCGTTCGTTTTTGCTCTCTGTTTCCCTTCGGCAACTAATTAATTAAGATTTTTAAGGGTTTGTTTGCCAACTGCTGCCTTGCATAATCCACTCGTCTGCATTTTCTCCCCAAAACTAAATTGTCTTTATTATATCAATGTTTCCCCAACCAATTCGTCTAGTCCACGTCTACAAATGTCGCCTAATTAAGCTCTAAAAACGTGTCTTTCAGTGAGTCAAAGTCGACAAGAACAGATAAATTTTAACGCCAGACCCGGATATAGATACTGGATTGAAACGCGGCACGTCTTGCATTTTCAAGTTTGTTAACTTCTACAGTGTAGATGAATATTTAATTGCCCCACCTTAATTATTATCGGGGAACGTCTCCAGACTGGCTCCCAAAACAAAACTTTGTGTTTTGTTAATTACTTCAACTTGGATTAGGATGGTTGTTGTTAGTGTCGAAATACCACCAAATAATTACTGTTAGTTTGTAAAAACTTAATCATTCTAGAATATTTAGTCACATTCAAAGTGATATAACTGATCACACTGTGTAGTGTACATACGTGAAGCAAAAGAGTTCAAACGAACCAGTTATTTACCAATTCAAAATCGGAATCAAACGAAAAGAGGCAATAAAACATGAAAACAACCAAATTGACTGTGGACAAAAAGGCGGTTTAGCATATCAACTCATCGGCCCTTGTATTGAAAAGTCAGGACAAGAAAAACCGTATTACACTGCAGAATAAAGCGTGTAATAATATTTTGAGCATTTGCAGCGCCAATGAATATTTACGAACGTTCAAAATGGTTTTTCTTTTATTTCTGAGCGCGGCAATCTGCTTTGTTTATTTACCATAACTGTAATTCAATACATGCCATTTTGAGTTTTAAAGGAATTGTTGACACAGGACATTAGCTCTAAAAACAGCTCGCCCTAAACTGGATAGGACTTGAAGCTTTTATGCTCCAGAAGCTAAATATTGGATCTAATATTTCTTTTCTTTTAAAGTTGATTTATACTAGTGCTCTAACTCTAAATAGTTCCTTAGTAAAGGAAAAGTTGTGAGCCGTAAGGTGACCTGACTTTTTGCTTAGTAACCCTAAAGATCCCCGTTCCTTTTAGCTCCTGAAGTATGAGACTGGAATTAATCAATACGACTGTTTTTCTTTGGAAATCGCGATCAATCAAGTCGTGAATAATGCTCTAAAACAACGGGACAATACTTTGGTCTTTGAGTTTGCTTATAAAATCCACCCGGGTTAGTGTTTTTATCCTCTATGCTGCAATATCAGTTTCAAACTTTTGCGTTTAGAATCGCTATTTCGACAAAACTCCGCTAACAGTATAAATGGCATAGAAGGTATTCGCTTTGTTTTGTTTCTACACGAGCGCCCCTAATAAATTTTCCTCCTTTTTCCTTTACCCTAAATCTCACTGTTTTACTCACATTTTGCAGAACTAGAATCAATTTGAAAAAAAGGCTAGCAAATAACTAATTTGAACATTTATTTTATTACAGCAAAAGAACATCAATTGTATTTAGGTACGCTACTGCTCTAAACCAAAGGATGAACGGAAATAGTAGTAGTAATCGTTAGGAATTGGATTCCTTTTATAGGGATTAGATATTTATTACAGAAGCTGTTGTTGCTTTCCTTACTTTATATGTGACCTTAATTTTTCCTCTTTGAATGATCAATATTCTGATGGTTTTGTTTATTTAAACACGTTTTGATAAATAGAATAACCCTTTCCAGAGCTGTCACCATTTCCGTAACTTTCTAAATTTCATTAGTCTTGCAGTTCATCAAGATGGGGGTGGCAGTTCGTTTCCACCCGCCCGTAAATTCACCTGTGTACCTCGTAATGTCAAAAGGACCCAAAGTGACGGAAGAGCCGACAAAATTATGGACTCTTCGTACGTGCAACTCGCACTTAATGTTCAACTGTTTCTCGCGTTTTAGACTTTACCAGTCTTTCGACCCTCCCTAGACTATTACCCAGACTCGGTCTGGTTTATTAAAAGGAGAGGAATACGAATATATTTTCATAATCAACTTGTCAAGGTTAAACAACAAAGTTTTTGTACAAGTCGTAAGAGTTACATTGAACATTCCGATTTATTTAATACAATCATAGTGACCGACATAGGGCGCCAAAATTGATTAAAACTGCGTAAAAAAATACCTGTTAGCTGTATGACTTATTAGAAGGTTTTAAAAATATATGTCACAAGATAATTAACTATCAATTTGCTGTCAAACCCATAAATTTAGATTCACATAATGAAATACAGCCAACAGAACACAGGTTTGTTATGAAGTCCTAATAGTCAACGGTTTGGAAAGCATGAAAAAGGAAAAGTTTTTCTATAAAATCTATAAATTGACTTTTTGGTTTGAGATTTTTGACATTGTATGCTATAGGGAGTAACAGGCGTTTATTAAACAGGTCCTAAACCTACCTAACAGCCACAACCATACTAAAATTTATTCCTGCCCCTGTATCGAGTTTATATTCGTTTCTTTGAAATATCGTTCGCTATATTTATTACATACTATTTCTTTTGGGGGGATTCCATGGCATCGATTAGGTCAGCCCTTTGTAGATGCCTTAACTGCTTTATTTGGTTTTATTATTTTTATATCAATATCCAAAGACTTTCCCTATTAATGTCAAAACAGTCATAGTATATTCGCGACCGTGAAATTTATTAGATCTGGAAATGTTAAAAATAACTCAGACTGCATTCAAGTGGTCTGACAGATAACATTATGACGCCTTGGTAACAACCAGCTTTATTTATACTACTTTTCAACTAGGTATCCTTTCTATGCATAAAATTTATCATAAACAATACTAAAAGCTTAAAAGTTTAAGGTCCAACACTGATGAAATTTAAAAGGGCAAGGCAGTCGATTAACCCCAAGTGTCATTTAAAATTAAACCCCCAAATGAAAGTGAAAAGTCCTGTAATGATAATTAGATATTTAAAGAATTTTTATTAGTCTGGAAAAGGGGTGTGCTGAATTTTATTAACGCCTTGTGTCAATTTCATTTCTCGCTGCTTGATAATAATTTGGGACGTGTGTCTGAATTAAATGTCTTGTTTGCAAGTTTCTCAAATTTTTGCTTTTTTCAAGATGATATAAATGGAAGTCAATCTATGCAAAATTTTATAACACTTCCAGTAAGAGAGAATCTCACTAAAGGACATAATCTCATTTGAAAAAAACAACATATTTAATACTTAGATTGATAATAAATAAATTAAGAACTGCTGAAAAGTTTTCAGTTTTGCCGATTGAGGCGACAAATGTTTAAAGTTAAACAGAATTTACAAATTTTCGAAATTCTTTACACGGTCAGATCAAAAAGTTCCATTATCACAAAAAGCGAATGCAAACTGTCTAACAAGCAAAACTATTATTATGAAATTTTCTATTAGAGCTCGATCTGTGTTTGCTTTTATTTACGTAAGCACAAACATAAACTGAGCTTATATTTAGACCCAGTTTGTAAACATCCCATATGTTTATTCAATCCATCTCCAGCATTAAGACGCTTTTACACACAAATAAAAATCAATAACGAATATATTCCAGTATTTATTGCTAAACACATTAACTTTCTAAATTGCTTTCTAGTCTATTAGTAGTAGTTATAAATTGGGAACTCGATTTTGCGTTAACAAGTCAAATAACTATTTTGCGTGTGGAAGTAACTGACCATGGTATATAAAATGGCACAAATCGATAACAATTAAAATACGAAACTGGGGAGAGCACGTAACAAATGCACTATCTGGCACATACCACCCTAATTATGGATTAAAAAGAGGAAAGGACAGAAATAAGGGACGTAGGACTGTGATAGACCTTTATGATTGCTCAGTACACAATGTTTTTTGTTTGTTTTTCTTTGCCGGTAAACAACATGCATGCATTCAACCCTCTTGCCCCACATTGACGGTCTTCTTGCTTAGTACAAATATAGTGGTGTATTGATTTATTTACCCCATCTCTACATAACAAACATGCGGTACCTGCCCAGCAGTATGTACGATGTAAGGAAATACAAAACAGTCGTGGACAAACGTTATTCGCGCTCGTATTTTGAAAAGTGTTTTTAAGTGTAAGTTTTAGTGATGTTGTGTCCTATATCTTATTTAGGAAACGCTTTACCTTCTGGATAGGATGCTAGATTTAGTAAGTCTTATTTTATATTCATCCCGAAAAATTTCAGTCTCAACTTTTAGCTTAGGTTACTCGATCCTAGATATTGATATTAAGCCAAGGGTTTTATTGACGGAGACGTCTAGTCAGAATACGAAATTTTTGGGTAAATATCCACGTTCAGAGGCGCAGCAAGTGAGCAACCAGCCTCTTTTCAAATTAGATCCGCACACACCTAAACAATTCAAATTCGGCGCGCCGCTGCTTCATACTATCCTGTGTAAATCAAAAAGTTGACAAACAAGCCGATGCTGATGAGAAGCATTCATGTGTTACGACATTTTCCCTTTCTATCCACCGTCCCTCTATCGTCCGAGCGAATTAGCCTAACCAAACTTATATACGGGAAGAATTTTAAAAAGTTATTTTACGTGTGACTTCTCCAAGATGATTTTGTCAAATCATCTTGACACCTCTCTGATTTGATTAAGTTGTGGATTCCACATCTTTTTGTGATCGACATGGATAGGACAAAATGTTCCATCCCCATCCGCATTAAAAAACAGGCTCTGTTTAAAACTACTTTTTTATTTAAAAATGTTTCAATAATTTCCGTACAACTGTACTCAAGAACAAAAATTCCCTTTTGTTATAATATTATCTTAAAGTGACAGCGATGGTGCTTATTTCATTTATTTCTCTTTATCCACCCCAAGTTAGAATCTCGGCGCAGTTTTAGTGGATTTCCGCCAATATTCTTCTAAATAACGCGGTTTAAAAAACAATTCCCGAACTTGCAGAGGCATAATTCGTTTTTATTGTGCTTCATTTTCATTGTTACGTCCTTTTCATTTATTTTTATTAAATCCCCGGTATTGTCTCACTCGGAAATGCGCCGCTTTGTCGTAATTTCCTTATTGTTGTCTTTGAAAATGCGGTTCTGACAACCTTAACGTAATTTTATTTATTCTAGTGTCTCTTTTAAAAAAATCTTAACAGGGTAAATAGTACGAAGAAGTGCGTCAGTCGGTTTATTTACAAACAATAAACGTGTTTAAGGGTGGATACCCTGGAGAGCACCCAATGTTTGTACGTTTACGTGACTAACTAACCACTTTAGAGTGGTTAAAGTTAGCTTTAAGTTTACTTGTCATACAGTTTCTTAGCAAATAAGGCCGACCTGCTTCCAATTCTTAGTCCCCTTTTCAACCCTAGGAAACTAACTTAATGTTTTGTGCTGTTTAGTTTCTAGTGACCGTAAATTTCTGTTGAATTAATTTTAGACTGGCATGTAAAACATCGAGTAAGATCTAATTTGTCGTTGTAAATTCTGGTAATAGGTTATATCGACGAAACTAGGAGGGACTCAACCCCCATGGCATGACATATAATATACATATATTGTCTAAATTGTACCTGTAAAACATTGAACCCCTTAAACTGATATTGTAAAAGTAAAACTTCCTTCTTGCTATATTACAAGACAATTAGCCCAGGCCTAAGGGAACAATCAGGAGAAATTTCGGTCTCAACTTTGACTTGAATATCTTCGGAGCGAAGGGTTTAAGAACGACCTGCTTGTCGCTTGTATATTGCTCCTGAAATTACCTTTCTATATACAGGAAGGAAGTTTGCTAAAGTCCTTAATATCCCGATTCGTTACCTTTCGAAATTATAAAGGTGACTCCCTAGTTTAATTGCAATAATTATTGTTATTAGTTTGTGCGTAAGTTAAAAACTGTCTTTTTATATAATTGCCGCGTTAATATTGATTGTTTGTTTTAGATAACGTTAAGGCCAAGGTAATTATGGAAATCGTACTATATACAAATAAGGAATGTTTCACAAATATCGTAGTAATACTGAGTACCTTTAGCTTCAAAGAGTTATTGTACCTAGAGCTTGCATGTAATTAGTTAGGTTTATTGTTAAGATAATTTTATTATTTTTACCGACTGATTTAAATCAAGTAATGTTTTACAACCATTGTTCAAAACGAATTATAATAAAATTAATCAGAATTTGCATTGTTTTCAATGCCTGATTGATTTTACATGATAAATAATATCTTTCTGTTTACAGTATTAGCCAGAAAATAAACGAACATTCCCATATTTATGAAAATTTATTATTTAACCTATAAATAATAATGTAGCTTTTGCAGAATTAGGGAATCGAATCAGTTTTTAGGTTGAATTAATTTTGCCTTGGGCTAACCATATGATTGTTCTAATTTAATTATTAAATAGTGCTCTCATTGAAAACCAACAGAAGTCGGAACAATGTATTTTCTATAATCCCTCTTAATATTGACTAATCGTTATGAAATTTTTACAACGTTAGCATAACTACCGCTAAAACCATTATTACTAATTAGTATAACTAGAAGAAGATCTAATATAAAATAACTACAGTCGGCAAGCAATTTAAAAAGTGCCGTAATATTCGGAAAATATATTAGCTTTTTAAACCGCCCTTTATAAGCAAAATAGGGTTTTAACACAGACGATTGAGCTGACAGTAATATGGCAGATTCGTAAGGGGGAATAGGCCCTTAAACTCACATACAGCCCTTGTAATAATTTTGCACCTTTGAGGCTCATATCGAGAATATAATCGCGCTCTTTTCCCCAATCGAAACTGTTTAATATGAATACTGGTTTGCCAAGAAGCTGAATCGATTTATCGATTCTCGCTTCCAGATTTAAAGCAAATGACTAAAAGTTGACTACTTATTTTTTAAGAAGTCAGAAATATTTTGTCATAAAACTGGTCCCCCTTATTCGATTAAAAAAGAGGTCGTAAAGTTCTTAATCCCCTCCAGAGACGTCACTGATAGAAACAAGAAAACAAGCCCAACTCCCCCAGGGTGCAAGAACGATTAGAATCGCCCAGGCCCTAATGAAGTAACGGTTTGCCGAAACTTTCCGCCACATTTTAATGTTCTTTCGCGTTTTTATAATGACACGCTTCGTCGGCGGTTGTCTCGTGATCCAACTTTTCTTATAAAATAAAAGCCAATTGCCATACCGCCACTTCGCTTATACCTTCTGCCAGAATTTACCCATTAAACCTAATAACAACCAATCCAAAATTTTACCGTTTAAATGATTTTCTGTTTCCGTTTAATTCCTTTACATCAACCGATGCAATTCCAACCACTTGGCAGGTACTCATCAGTCACAGTACTCGTGTAAGTTGACGTCGAAGGATCATTATGTAAGGATGTTTTCTATTTTAAAAGATAAGCTCATTCGGGTAAACAAAAAGCGATCCGTGGCCCTGACGATGTTGAGATAAAAAAATCAACAACGGAGTCAGCCCGAACAATTTGTAATTTTATCTTAGTTTAAATAAAGCAAACAAATAAATATAAGATATAACAAATAAAGCATAAAACGTGTGTTTTGGCTTTGTGTTGTAATTCACAAGGATGTAGGTGACTTGTGTAATAAATGTATTGAAGTATACTACTAATCACATGTCTTATATGTATCTTGACTACCTACCTAAAATGTGGATAATAATTTTTTTTTGTGAAACACACAAACATTAATTTTATTATTGCCCTAGTAAAAAAGAATGTAATTTTTGACATACTAATGTCAACGTGATAATGAATCAGTCGATATTTAGAAATTTAAATTGGAAAACGCTGCAAATAAAAATAGTACAGAAGTACAGAAGGAAGAACAGTCTTCTGAGCTCAGCTGAATAATCGTATCTTTCTTCTGTTAGTAGCATAATGTTGTATACATAATATGTAAACTTTATTGTCATAAGATCAAACAGTACATTGTAACTAAACCTAAATAGGGTCTTCCAAGATTATGTTTTTAATTTTGACCAATGATCAATAAAAGGTGGCCTTGTAAGGAGTAAGTAATATCAAATGTTCTTTTGTTGCCGTTTGATGATGTATTACTAATTCATCAGCTTTCTAAAATAAACTAATATGTACAATCTTAATGTAATAATCAAGACACAAAAGTTTTAAAATGAGGTAGTTTTTTTGTAAAAAAGGGGTGGAATCCGGTTCTGTTGTTCCAACGCGAGGGGCTCAAAACGACCGTTGAGGATTACGGAGAAATACGCCCCTGCGGGATGATATCCAGCCGACGAGGCAGGTGTAGTTGGTTTGCTTTTGCATTTCTCTAACTCTAAATATAACTGTGTAAACAACATCTCTCATACGGGCGAGGCGAGCGGCAGACAAGTAAACAGTAAACAACACAGCACATTATGTGTGCCGCACCAACGTGTGTGTGTGTGTGTGTGTGTGCGAGTGAGTGTGTGCAAATGTACTGCTCTCTCAGTTTGAAATACGCGGTCCGGCAATTCGATAGTACTCTCTGCGAGATTTTTCCGGCTGCGGCAGTACCTCTGATGTTATAACCTCACTTTTCGGAAGCCCGCTCTTTTTCAACTTTTTTTTTAACTTCCGCCGACAACTTATGTAACTTTACTTGCCGGACGCGAGTGTTGGGTGACTTGGTGTTTTTGCTACTCTTGGCTTGCTTAGTTTGGTTTTGTTTGGATTTTCACTAGTATCGGGGAGTTATGCTTTTAAGGTGACCCTGGCAGTAAGTTTAAGTTTTTTTTTTAAATATTCTATTTTATTTCAGTTTCACATTTAAACTTTATAATTACTGTAAGCAGACAATTAGCGACAGTAACGTACAAAGATTTGTGAAGCGCATACTCAGTATACTGTGTATTAATTGTTAAATACACATTTATTTAATCATGAAACAATGCAAGTAAACTGCCTATTGTTATTTTATCGTGTTTGTGTGTAAATTTTTGAGAAAACAAAAAACTCAAGCGTTTTCGTCTTACTTTTGTTAGTCCAGCCAGACCTTTCAATGCGCTTTTTTTACCCGGGAAAATGTCACCCTTTCAATTATTCTCTTTCAAAGGTCACTAAACAAGCAACATACCTAATATGACACTCGTTTTTAATTGCTGTTAGTCACTGAAAGTCCATAAAAATTAGGTCCAAATGTGTGTACATAGAGGTGAATATGTTGGGAAGTCTATCTGGACGCTGTGAGTCTGGTATGTTTACGTGAAACATCACTATAAGTGGCGACTTTATATAATATTTTCCTTTTTTTTTTCATGCATAATAAATAGTACATAATAATATAATATAATATTTTCCTATTTAAATAATTTAATTCATTTCAATCCATGACTGCCCACTGAGGGCCTACTCCGGTGACCCCTCTGACTTCCGGAGAGCGACTAAGGATGCAATTGAATCTTATACGTGACTTAGATGTTTGTTTCTAAACTTAACTTCCTCTGTCTTTTTATGCTTTTATACAACTATGTTTCTTATGTTAACTTTTGTGATGTAAATGAGCTATACGCTAATTAAATAAATAATAAATATAAATAAAAGTTTTTCGATAAGCTTTAACTGTTTTACGTACAACATATGATATAGGTAGGGCGGACTAACTAATTTTTTTACGTTGTGCTTACTTTATATGGAGCAAAATAGTTCTAGTTTCTATTTTTTAACGGTGCATTTTATTCAACACTATATTTCGCAGCTTTGCTCCAATTGCCACTGTATATCAAGCAAATAAATTAAATTGAAAAATCCATATAACATATATGTTGAATGGTTTGATATTTTGATCACATTATTCATATCATATACGTGTAGAATGAAGATAATAAAGTCCGAAAAAGAAAATTGAAGTTATTTAGCGATAGAACGGACGAAATTAACCTCCCTGTTCAAGACACCCCTCTTTGATTAAGTGCGCAAGGGCGTTTTGCTTAAATCCCAACACCGCTGGCAGCCCACAAAGATCTTTGCTTTGCTTACTTCAGCATTCTTTCGATTCTTTATGTACGTCGTATAAGTAATCAGGGGGTGAATTTTGGAACACATATCCTGTACAACATTAGGTATCATTTATTTCTACAGGAAATTCGAAGCATAAAGCTTGATAAGTTAGAAAAATGCAAAAGGGAGTATTGCTCCCAATTTTTTTGATATACAATATTTATGTAATTACCTAATTAATTAAAATAAGACCGCTGCTTGATATTTTTACTGCTAGTCATACAGAGTGATTTAGTATTTGTAATAATCTTCAGTTAATTCATATGATTTTTGATTTGTTGTTCAAACTGACCAATTGTAAATGCAAAGAATTGCTCTTTGTATAGTGCTGGAAATAAAACTATGCAGTTTTTACGTTTCAAGAAGCACAACATTTAGAGCCTTAAAAAAAACCTAAAATGATTCACATTATTTGCTGAAACTGCTACTTCCTCTAACTTTTTTGAGGTCTACAGGAAGGAAAATCCAAAGCATAAGTTGTTTCCGATGCCCGAGTTAAGGGTAGAAAATTAGTGGAAGCCGACGAAAGTGGAAAGTAGCAATTTGAAGGTTAATAGGGGAGACTTAATCCCTTGTAAGAGGAAAATAAAAGCAAAATATAGCGGTCGAGCTATTGGCACGCGGTTATGCCATTTTTTTTGTCGAAATTCGTTCTATAAAGGCCCTCAATGGGTTTTTTAATGAACATAATTAAGGGATCCGGTGTATCGATTCACTTTGGAGCCCTTGTGCCCAAGGATTAAGAGTATAGATAATGATTTTGTAAACCAAATGTTGCGTAACGATTCATTGGGAATTATGGAAAAGAATGATCAATTCCCGTAACTCTAATGACGTGCTCTTAATATTTACTTTATTTCAATCGATACACGTACATCCAAGCGGAGTTTGTTCTAAACAAATCTGTTTTCTTTCATATACTCTATAATAACTGTTTTTCAGGAAATTAGCAAACTATTTTGTAATAAAACAAAAATAAACAGAAGAAATTTTTGTTAAAGGATAGCTGATGTAATAAATTAAATATATATTTTTTGTTTATGTATTCTTTGGAAGCAATCGGTTATGCGGCTTTATATACCCATTTAACTGACATACAAATTTTCTTTTAATAAATACACAAATTCCAGGAAAAATATACACAACTCGGAATCCACACTTTATAAACATTTTATTTTTGATTTACTTGGATTAATTGCTTTAATCGCAAACACCACGTTTTACGTTAAATATTCCTATCCTAAAGGAAAGATTTTTATGTTTTATAGGCAAGCGTTTTGCGACCTAGAACATACATATACATTTTTAAAATGGAAAATAAACAAGTCCGACTAAATCGACATCCAGTAGTGGCAACAAAAATAGCTAGACTTGACTGATGGTAGCTAACTACTTAGTTACAAAAAATGTGATGCAGTTGTTTGTTATAATAGTGCGTAAATATAGATTAGCAAATGCTTACATATATCAGATAAAGAAAATAAACAAAGAAAAAGGACCATTTGTAAATTTAAACACAAAACGAACCAAGTTCTGGCAGCACATGTGACTTAATATAAATAAATGTAGTTTAAGTAAAAATGTGAAAGAAAAAGTAGAACTTAATATTCCCATTCATTGCCAGTTAGCGACTGAAACCAGAATTACGCAATTATAAAACAGCGTAAACCGACTACTCTACACCACTGTTAATAAACAAAATTATAAACACATATGTGTTTATATTTAGAATTGTTTTCGTCAAATCTTAAATTACTGAACTCAAACAGCGCGTTAGCTTCTTAGTAATAAGAATAGTTTTTAGGATCTGATTCCAGGCCTCTGGAATACGGGATGCGCGAGAACCGACGAGCTTCATAAAAATAAATCTTGTGAAAACAAATTTATCGTGTCAAACAAACAAACAAACAGTTTGCGTGAATCTGAAACATTCATGCCAAGTTTTTTGGCGTGAACGCAATTCGTTATGTACTGGGAATATCCGATGTTATTAAACAATTTTTATTTCGTTTATCTCGTTAAAATACCATCGGGAAGGATCGACAGAGATATTTTCTAGGCTCCCCGGTATGTTTATTTAGTAAGTCCCTTTTCCCTATGAGTAAATAAACTGGCATCTGGCGTACCTATCTCTATAAAAGCGGCCTGATTCGTAGTTCTTTTGTATTTTCGACTACCATGTTTTCCTTAGGCGACAGACAAACACCAAAAAGAAAAAATTCCCATATTTAGAGAACAACAAAAACAAACCTAGAATAATACAAAGTGCGACACATTTAGGGATGGATCGAATTACAAAACACGTTCGGATTCCTTTCTAGCCGGCTGTCACGTCTGCATTTGTGTTTTTCTTTCATTTACCGGAAAAAACAACTTCAAAATACGACAACCAACAATCTTAGCCACTTACTCTTGGATGGACACACGTGTGCCAGCTTAGATTTTCATTCCTATCAGTTCCAATCTTTACTTTTAATTTGTACAACCGTTCTATTAAAGAAATCTATGTTTTTAACTAAAAAAACTTTTTTAACGACCTTCTATTACTTTGGGTTTTATAATTTTTTTTTAAACACTGTAAAAGGGCTCAAAAGGTCATTAACCTTTGTCATTGATAAACTAAACGTAAAATAACTAAAATCTGACTTAATTTTTACCAAACATAAATCAAGGTTTCTATCATTCACCTTACACTCTTCCATCCCTAAGTGAATCAATCAATACACCCGTTAATAAAACAAATATTCATAAAAAAAAAAAATAAAACTCAACGTTGACACTCTCTATCATTCATTTTTAGACAGTTGGGTTAACGTCATATTTAAGCTTCTAAAAAAAAGTTAACCAAACTGTTTGGTGATTTAATCAGGCTGATGTTTTACATACATAAACGGCAGCTTTGAGCAAAATTAAAAGTTGTAAAACATGATTAGACATCTGCGCAAAATATCCATCATACACCACAAAAATATCACGTGTGCAAACAAAAATCGTCAGGTTGTCCCTCAATATTCAAATTGTGTTGCTATTTATATTTGTTATTTATGAAATTTTTGAACAAACAATTGCTGAGTTTGCTCAAACAGTTATCACTGGGTTGCTAGTCTTCTTCGAATCATTATTAGGTTGTAAAGAGCGAGTTTTCGTATGTGGAAATATGTTAGAAAATTCCTTTATAATTAATAAAGTTTCTAGTATTGTGGAGTCGAAAGTTGGACTGTGCAAGAATGTTGGTTCAATTAGTAAACTGATTGTAACTGTAATATAATCTAATAGAACGTTTAAATGTTACGCAAATTCTTGGAATATAAAGGCATAAAACTGGTCGTAATGTTTTTACCTTAACCATATTAATTTATTTAAGTAAACAGATGAATATTTAATTATCTCGTTAACAGCTTTATTAAACAATACATATTTATTCTTGTATACGCACAGTTTTGTGTCACAAACACATCAAGCTTGTTATGTAATAGAAAAATGATTTTCAGTTGATGAACTTGTAAGATTGATATCCTCTGAGTTGACATTCTTGGAAACTTTCATTTTATCACAACATTGGTAAAAGTGTCGTGTAGGTAAACCGTTGTATAAAAAAAACAACTTTTTCGAAGTTTATAGAAATGTGAACCTTATTCGGTATGTTTTTAGCAAAATTACACCAAGCTTATCAGTTTTAGCTTCCAAGTTACATAAGTACGTGTTTCCAGCCAGATTTGTAGGAAAACATTGACACTTGCGAAAAGAATAAACAAACCGTCGTGCTTTTCTCATTAATGCAGAACAGTCATAACTTCCTCGAGTCAGCTCTTTACAACTGCTGATCTTTACTTTATGCAGGCCGTAAGAACAATATGTTGTTAATTTACCAATTAATGGGCTCGTACTTTGTTGTTCTCGTTTTGCTGATCTCTGCTCGTTTTCCTTGTTTTCTAGTGCCAATAACACTGTTGTAAATCAGCTCGAACCCTAAATAAATTAGAGCGACCTCTAAGCAACCTGAAATCCAAAAGAAGACCGGACAAAGCGTATACCGAAACGGGACCGGAAGTAAACGGAAAAGAGCATCGCGATGTTTTATGGCAAAGAAAGGGCGCGTCTACACAGATGAAATTATAATATCGTTTCTACTAAGCGCAATGTCCCTTATAAATTTACTTTCCGACGTTAAACTTATAAAATATCAAGTTTGGATTAACTTTACTTTCCACTGGCAAATTTGAAAAACAAAAGATCATAAGTTTTCGACCTACTTAAAATTGATTTTTTTTAAGGGTCACATAGGAGAGGTGCCTTACGAGACCGCAGTGGGATGGTCCAAAAATCATTATCCAGGAGCAACGAGTCCTTGGCATTCAAGCATCAGGCATTCCAGATATAGTGTAAGTTTGTGAATAGCATTATCTTAGATAACGGGTGTTCAATAATTGTTATGGTCAGGTCGCCTATGGATGGCAATTGTCACAAAAAGCGTATGTTTAGATAACGTTGCAAACAATTATTATATGACAGCTGTCAATCCGCTGGTTTGATTTCTAACCACAGCCAACTAGGACCATAACAATTATTGAACACCCGTTAATAATATTATTCTGATCTGACATTTTTACAGTCAGTGATGACTGTAATGACTGTGAATTATGGTCATGTTTAGAAATGGTTTAAGTATCTTTTTTGTGATTCTGAACTGCCAAAAGTAGGGAGGTTTATGCAATTACTTTTCCTTAAGACCTTTGGTTTGGAAAGTCGTAAATATCAGAACCCTTGTTTGTGTTTAGGCCATAATGGCATCATAATAAGTTCGACAGTCTGGGAGAGCTCGGAACAACACTGAAAAAGCATTCTTCCGGAGATTTAAAAGCCAAAGGGCGGCTATATTGCCCCTTTTTTCTTAGCGAGTTTTCGTTTTTCTGCGGATTTACAACCTTTTATTAGACCCTAAATTAGATTTGGGCTATTCCTAGGCAGCATGAACTCTGTTGCTCTCCAATTTAAGTATGTTTAACCTCATCAGCCATGGTTATTATAAGCATTTCTACGTTAAACATAGCAATAAATTCAACAAAAACATAATTCAAAAGCAACAATTGGACGGCTTGAACATTTAATTAAAACCTTTTAAATAAATTGCCACATTTTTTTGTTTCAAGTGGAAACATAAATATATACGGTTCTTATCGTCGTCGACCTTGAATTGTTTATAAATATTTATCATTAAGGAAACAATATAAGTTATCCAACTTTACGTATAAACAAGTATTTTACTGTGGTTATCGGGACTTATCTATCCAAAATTAAAAGCTTTCCTGACGACTTCTTTTTGTTCTCTGATCTGTTCTAATAAGTTTCCAAAGTGAAAAAAAACAATTGTTATTTATCAAAACATCGCCAGTACCTGCAGCTTGAATAAAATCTGTTTTGTCATTATTGTTAAAGTAAAAGTTGTCTTTATCTTTAAGGTCATTTTCTATCCAAAAATATATATTATTGCGATTACGCTTAGATTACTTATTATCAACAAAAAACAAGCTTGTAACATTTAAAACTGTAAATTCTATATGGTGAGACAAAGGATTTTTCATAAGAACGAAGAGTACTCTTATTACCTTAAATTTGATCAGTATTTCAGCTACCATATTATGGTTAAATTAAATTGCCTATTCACGAACCGGTACCTTATGCGTAAGTAATAAATTTAAATAACAAATAGCTCAAAGGAATATTGGTAATTAGAATATTGTTGTCTTTAATTAATTTTTTTATACTCTACTTTTGTCACGAGACATTGTTTCTTTGATTTTTTTTTCTTGTCTTGTGTATAAAATATTTGATAGGACATCTTTCACAACTTTGCCCTGAATTTTCACACGCATTACTAGATCTCGGATCTTTTCATATAATACCGTTATATATTTATAATTAAACTGAAAATAGTATTTGTATTCGTGTTGTATTAGATACATGATCAAAATGTAACCAATTAGGACATGTGCCAGTCAAAAATACGCTTGCGTTGCAAATAACCAAACTGAAATTATTTATTAAACACGCCGATAATGTCGAAACATATATTGATATGACGAAACTATAATGTTTATATTGTTTATTGTATTACCAGTTTTGCTTGTAAACTTGAACCTATTAACCGAGCAAGAAAAAAAAACAAAATAATAAAACGTTGGTTATTTTGTAATAAATTTGTTCTCCTTGGGGCTTTATGTTACCAACACTAGAGCCATGCTAAATGCTTTAATTCCCTTAACTGTACATTGTAATAACAAACTAAAAATACATTCGACGCTTTTTTCCATTTCGGCAAAGGTCAAGATAAGTGTATGCATGTTGTAGTGCGTAAACAAATTTTTCAAGTAAACAACTGTGTCATTACGTAATTTTGACTAAAAAGTTTATTTGGCGTTTTTGATAATTCATAAAGTGTGTAGTAAAGTAACTGTGCTTCTTTAATACATATTTCATAGAACACGTTTTTCAATGTCAGTTGAAGCTGAGTTTGCTTATTTTTTTCTAGAAGAAACAGAATAATATTTGACAAATAACACAGTACTAATAAATCTGCCATAATTAAAAAAACCATCCTGGGTGTTTTCAATATTAGTGAAAAACTTTAAGTAAATCGATTCTTTTGAGGATTGAGAAATAAATGAATGAAGGAAATACTTCATTGATAATATTCTGTTGTTTTGACCATGATCCACAACTTTCACTGTTAAACCCCGAGTCCGAAATAGAACTACAACCTCGAACTATTTGTTACTGAACAATGATTCAAATACGAGCTAAGTTCAGTTCGTTAAAAAAATATGGAACAAAGGAAACCAGTTTAAGAAATATTAATTAAATAAAAAGAAGAACGAAGCCATGTCATGTTTATTTAATTCAAGTCGTAAATTCGCGTTCGCAACCAAAACTCTACACATTTGAAAACCGTAACCTTCCGATATTTCTAATTTTGTCAAGTCGGATAAACAAGTGACGTCACATTATAATAAACAAATAAACACGATGTACAGATAAAAGATGTTTATTATGCATGGTCTTTCAATATATGCTGGCTGATACTCGACTTACGTCATGTTTTCGTCTTTTTCCCGCTCATTGATATTAAGTAGACCGCACTTGTCTTGATTTTGTGGTACCTTCTATTATAAACTAATGTGGGTTTATTTGTGTCTGAAACAGTGGCGTAGCATAATCCACTTTCAATTATGTAATTTTTTATACATTTTACGAATTATGTTCACCTTGGTTTGAAGGATTTGATGTTATTTATCTACTCTTTTAAAAATAAGTTAAGGTCAAAGTACTTTGAGCCCATTCATAAAGCCGAAACCTTTTCTAGCAACGTTACGCGAGATTTGGAAACACGAATGGCAAATATAACAGTCAAGCAAACAAATTAATTAGAAAGTCAAATTATCTACGACGCTGTCTAACAAGCAAATAATACGTTCCTTAAAAGACCACATTACAGTTTATTCAAATAACACACAAACAAACATTAACAGGATCGTTAAAAATTTTAAGCGTATACTTTCCTAGATTTTTTTTTAATATTAAAGCGGTATTAGCATATCCGATGATGTAAATGGGTTTTGTTGTTTTACTAATTTTCTACTCTTTATTAGTAGTTCCAGTTGTGTACCAAATTTAATACTTAACCCTACCCAGCCTAAGCATTAAATCTATTTGTAATCCAAATATGTAAGTTTACTAGAGCAAAATACGTGGGGCGAATTTGTACGACAGTGTGCATTCATTAACTCTCTTTAATTTAGTAAAACGAATATTAAACAATACAAACAACCTCTGAAATATTGTTATCCTTTACTCAGCCGACTCCCTGGGTTTTATGCTAATTTACCTACATCGTCTTTGATAAAACTCTCTGTGTGTGTTTAAATTATGTTTAGGATCGATAAAATAGGGCTGTACTGCTTCAAATCAAATCATTTTATGATTTTAAACTTCTTGGGTGTTTCCAGTTTTAGTCAAACTAAAAGTCAATTATTCAGACACTGTACAGTAATTTTTAAGTTAATTTAAGTTTCATCTCTATTTATACTAAAGAGTAAGTCTAACATAGACATTTCTACACAGTAAATTATACAGTTAAAAAAGGCGGTATTACATAAAAGAAAGGCTGTAATTTTGTTACAAACGTAACTTACACTTACCTGTGTAAAATCACAACGAAAAATTACATTATTTCTAATGTAATTAATAACTATTTATTCAACCAAAGCGTAATTTCACTCCAAAGGTTGTAATTTTACTAAATTTAGTTAGAATTTTTACAGATTCCAATGTATTATTTCTTAAAGTTATGGTAACATTTTTGATATTTGAAATTTTATGTTAAATTCAATAAAATTAATTAACGTTATCTTTTATGTGATTTTAACACGATTTTTAACAGTGTAGGTATATTAACGATGATTGTAGCGAATATCTAAATTTGAGATAAGAAGTTGGTCACGTGACTTTGACTATGGTGACGTGATTATAAAAATATAAAAATCAATTTTTTATAGTCACGTGACTTTGAAAATTAAAGTTACCTTGAAACTTGTCTCTTGACTCTAAATTAGATTCTTAGAAATTGAGCCTATAGTAAGTAACGATCATGTTATGTTTCACTTTTATAATCTTGATTTTTAAAAATAATAATAACAACTAAAATAGTCTAAATGTTAGTGAAGTCAAAATTTGGTGACTTCAGTTGAAAAGTTTAACACGAGAGTGCCAAAATGATTGAAAGATCAAATTTAAGTATGCAGAACAATTTCAGATACGGATGTAAAATATTCAGAACCAATTAACTAAGAAATACAGAACCGAGAGCATTGGATACTTCATTATTGATAATCTTTTATTTTGAGTTCGCCGTCATTGTTTAGCCAGTTGAAATATAAAAGTCTCTGGTGATCTGTAAAATCGCAATCAAATTTGTCAAAGATGGAACTGTACCAGTGGAGTAGTCTCTGTATGTTTTTGCTTCTATTCTATTCGAATCAAGTTTTGAGGTAATATTGATTATGAAGAAAAGCTGTAGTGTAGTTAATGAGGTAATGTTGGAGCTATAAAATTAGGAGTCTTTCTGAGGCGATTGTCTTTTAAGGAGTTTTAACTTTGTGGACGCCACTGAAAGCGAGGAAATAGTGGTGAGATGAGGGGTTTAGCCATCAAGCGGGATGCTGATTTCTTAACGCCTTTGTCTCCTTTTAGCCTTTTTAAAGAGGATTTAAAAGTGATAATTAAAAACTCTTCGACATCAGAGTGCAGTCGAGTTCATTATTTCAAAAATTAACTTTGAATCGATATTAATAAGTGTTTCTTTGTTGGAATCCCGAACCTCAGCAAATTGGTTTTTCTGGAGTCTTTTGGTTGACAAGTTGTAATGGACTTGAAAGAACGGCGGAGTTTTTGCGAAAAAAATTACAGAAAATGTAAAACGCCGAGCCGCCAATGGAGACGGTAAAAACGAAATTAAATATGCTGGACGAAGTCAGCACATATGACAGGTGATGGGAAGAAATACGAATACATACATCGGTTAATTTATGTAAACAATGAAAATGTGGTTTCGAAGAAATATTTAACAAACATTTGTTGTGTATATTTATCTAAATCTATACATGCCGGTTTCGTTTGGAAGTATAAATATTCCTAGCGAGGCTCAGTTTTTTCTTGCTTTTTGTTTAAGCGCTAACTATGTTTGCGGTAAAGATGAAGCATACAGGAAAAACAAACAACTATTAAAAATGAAATGTCATTAATAGATTCTCTTTTACGAGATACCGTTTTTTAACTTGCGTGGACGAGCATCCGTCCTTTTATATTCTCGACGATCAATTGTTTGAGATTGTCTTCAAGACGAGACTCTACTTGTGGTCTCTTCAAAGATATTACTCTAATTTATGCTTTGAAGAAACGCGCAGCTATATGACCAATTAAGCCATTCTTCTATATACCTATAAACTATGTATGTTTAAATATTATGAAGCACTCCTGAAAATCACTCCATTTACTGGCCGAGATATATACGTGATGTATTTATTTCTACTCACCCATATTATTTTAAAACTGTACTAATTATGTCGACAGTGTAACAAAATTTTGTTGCAAAAATGTTTCACATTGTAATGAGGCTCGAAATTTCTCTTTGATTTTCATATTGTAATAATAACATTACCTGAACAGTAAATAAAGCACAAAACAAACAAAACTCACGTATTTGTTGAGTTTTTCATCAAAATAATTACCTATTATAAATGAGAATGGACGTATTTATTTACTGAACAAACTACAATAATAATTATTTCCGATGTAATTTAGGAATAAATTTTCTGTGCTATTTAATAATCCGAAACGTGTGCCAACAAATGCGCAAAACGTTGACAAAAACGTACGTTTGTAAAACAAATAAAATTAGAGTAAACATGTATTAATTTCGACGGATTACATTAACATAAACTTTTTAGGATGCGCAATCAAAAACATTTTGTTTAAATTAAACTTAATAATCCAACTCTCACTCTGCGTGCATTAATCGAAACTAATTTATGTTTATTTGCATGTTTCAATTTGTAAATCGTTATTATATTTTGCAGAAAAAAAATTATGATGATATTATGATAGAGGGGAAATGTCAAAATAATTTAGTAGTTAGTTTTATTTTATTTCTGCCATTGGTGTATATCATTCCATAGGTTGTTTTGAAACGTTTTTTCATTTAGCTTTTGCTACTCACGTTGGTTGCTAGAACTATCTATATCTCCTTTTTTTACTCACATTTTACACGATTACGAATTAATTAGATTGGACCATTAATTGTGTTGTACATATTTACTATAATATTTGGAATTATAGTATGTTATTCAAATGAAATGTGTGTCTATTTAACAGAGCTGGTTTATGGACAAAATGGTGAATAAATGGTATTGAACTTTCACGTGGCGCTAAGTCTGGATGGTTTAGGAGGCATCATTTCGTTTCTTAGCATTTTTTTGGCAATATTCTTTACATGGCTTTACATCTATTTTTTATTTGCAGTATCTAAAATTTTTCCCTAAAGGGATATTCGGCGAAACATATTGCCTGAGCCTGGCAGTAATCTGGGGATTTATTAAGCCGGATGATGATCGCAAAAAAACGTGGAATCATTGTTGTTTACGAAAAAGGGAGAGACCAGACCGGGTGCGGATTGCAGCCGAGTCATCTTGCCTATGCAATTGCCCTGCTAGCGAAGAATGTAAACAAACCCATCACGGGAGCGAATCTGCCCCTATCAATACACCGACCGTTTTGCCTGTTTTTCTTTTTTCCTCTTGTTTTTCTGTCTAGTCGGCGGAATTTTAATATTATTTTTTTGTATGAAATTGCCACTCTGGTAAGAGAATACCTTAGATACGTTAGAATAATTTAATATTTATTTTACAGTACAAGGTACAGTAAAAAAGGCTATCGGCCGCGTGGCCTTTCTGTCCATGATACATTTGAGCGAAAAAAAAATAAAAATTCTGGTTAATACACTTAATATTGACAATAACGACTATATACACTAATATTTACTTACATACAGATGTTTTTTACATTTGATTGAAATGCTCCAACAGAGTGGAGTGGGGAGACGTGAAGCGGGATTGTCGAGTTGGTCTTTTAAGGGAAATAGGGTTTATTATGGTCCAGTTCTGGGGGTTGTTGTTCCATTTTGTCTGTAGTAATAATTTTTATAATACCTACATGAAATTTAAAAAAAATGCTTACCTGCATCCTGCAACAAAATTGGTCTTACCATACCAAGTTAAATCTGAAATATACTTTACCGTTACCCTTTCTCTTATTTGTTGCTTTTTCTTCTATTTTCCGGAAATTGGGTCACCATATACTAAGAAACCTTCCAAGTAAAACAATATTGAAAAAGTCTGGTTGGTTTGCTGCTCGGTGAATTCTGGTTCTGGATATTTTTCAACGTATGCGAGACTTCTAAAAAAAGGCGCTGAAATCTCTAAAAATTAAATAACAAAATTAAAAATATGTGTCTTGCAAAGAGCAAAACCCTCGATACTATTATTTTTATATTTACTTACTGGTCAAGTATACTGCCACTCAATTGACAATAAACTGCCTCTCTTGAAATGGTTTCTACCCCAATCTGTATATACCTAAGGTAGAGCTCGAATCAGCTAAGAAAAGGCCACAGGCGTCATCAAACGATGATGTCACGATCTCTGTACGTCTCGCTTTAAATATTGCTGCTCTCGTTACTTTCCAAGTTGTTGCAGCCAGTCAGTGGCGTGCTATTATTTTATCAGTAAAATGAAACATTTTCGTCGTTTTTAATAAAGAAAATAAAAGACAACAAGTTTTTCAAAGGAATGGAAACTCCTTCTGCTTCTTTCTTCATAAATTGTAAGACGTTACTGACGATTTCACGGCCTTGGCTGTATATGATAACACCTTTCTTTCCAACCTTTTTGAAAGACATTTTGACAAAATAACGTTTTTTATTCATAACACTATGTGAACTTCAACTGCGACCATCAACAATACAACCAAAACACCAGACTAAAACGGAACCTAACCTAACCCCCTAAGTCTCCCTGTCCGCCACTACATTTTTTTAAACTTGGCAACACCGTTTAGAGTGCCGGCTAGTAAAAGCATATAAAAAGGTCCAAATGTCCCTGGCCGCTGCCGCATCTGTTTTAATTGTGTCCAAGTAAAAACCGTACTACGTTGCCAAGTGGCTTTTTGACCGCTTAACAGTATATTTTCGGGAATATTTTAATAGGACGCCTCTGATTATATCTAATGCGACGGCAACTGTAGAAGGAGAAAGAAATAGTTTTAAAAACTGCGTCATTGATGATGCGGTGGCCTTTTCTCATCTGATTCGAGCTCTAGCACAAGCCGTTCTAGAGCTTTCTAGACTTTGTGGATCAGTTTTACAAAATTATTAATAAATGAGTCTAAAAGGACACGTAGTGTTGAGAGACAAGATTAAGAAAATAGAAGAAAAGCCTTAATTTGTCTCCAATTCATTCATTTTGATAAACCAACTAAGGTACTAGTAATACTTGTGGATGATATAGGATTTACTCGCGAAAAGTAAAATAATATTACCTATAAGAAGAAAGATTCTTCTAGTTAATTCTTTAGGATTTATATTAAGTATTTTAGACTGTTATATAATGTCGCTAAAAAGTTACACTTGGCACGACATTCCTACAGAGTGATTATAGTAAAAAAAGACGCACACAGTTTGTATTTCTATATTTAATCATGTTCAAGAATCCGTAATCAATCATTCAAGCCGGACAATTCAAAATTGATGTTTACCGTCTAAAATTTCTGTTGCTTTTTCTGAAGAACACGTTATTTATCTTGTTCGATATAGGTTGCTTCAAGACTTTAAAAGCCAGGGCCCAGGATGTTGGCGTATTGTGGTTCTGTGTTATATATTGCGGTTTATTGCTTTTGGATGTTTGAATACTTTTTACTAAACAGGAAATCTCATCTCTCTCATCTCACGTATTTCTTTGTTATTAACCTATTTTTGCTGGTGTGATGATCAGTTTAGTAATAATGTTGTTGAATCATGTCGGATTGTTGTTTTGTGCGACCTTAATACCTAGTCATCAGAGTGGGCAGACGGTTATGTTATTATTTTCTTCTTATATCTTTTTGTGTGATTCCAACTAATTGGAATATGAAATATTTTGCTGGATGTATGAAACTTAAAATTATCTTCCCTGCATCTGCACACATTGTTCTAGGTTTAAATTGAAGTTTTTTTTTCAAATGGAGATACTATGATCCAATATTGTTGACAATGTTTTATTTTGTAGTGCCGTACATGTAAGATAATAAACTGACACATTTTACAAAATTAGTACAAATTTGACAAATGATACTCAAAAATAAATTATATACACGATGTTGTATTACTTAAGCTGCAACCTGTTTTTAAGATCAAATATATGAAGGATGACGATTTTTTGGTGGTTTAACTGACCATATGATCTGTTAACTTAGATATGAAAAAATGTGTGTCATATACTTTTTTATATAGTTATTATTTGAAAGCTTATAATTGCATTTTTCGTTGGGCTATTTATTTTTAGATAAAAATATTGAAAAGATTTGGCACAAATTTATTGGAGATATTTTGGTTGCAGTGTGAGAGTGTGAGTCAGTGTGAGCATTACAGAATCTATAGCGTATAGCGTGGAACATAAAGGTTCGATATGCAAATTAGGAAATTGCACAAGATTGAGAGAAACGGTCACGTGTGCACCTTGAAGTTAGGTCCATCTGAGACGCGGATAAACTCTTGACCGATGCCGGGGCGTGTCGTAAGACCGCGCAGTCGCCACCTGGTTGGCTCCGAACGAGCCGCCCAGTCGCGAATCCGAACAGCTAAAGCCCAGCCCACGCAACAACACAACACATTTTATTCTATTTCTTGTCTACAAAACAACAAAATAAAATTGTCTTGAGATGGTGCCGATCTTGCGCCACAAACCCGGGCCTGCCCTTATTGCAGAAGCCCGGCCGCGGTCAAGCCAATGCACAATTGCCTCCATGCCTCCCCTATTCCTTCTACACAAAATCAAACAAAACGACTTGTTTCTGCCCCATCTTCACCGCCATGCACCAACTTATCTGATTTATTCGTTTGCCATCCAAACTCGAAATCCGCCGACGCCATCATATGTTTCTTATTCTACTCTGGAAATAACGAAACAATTCAACAATGCAGTCCTAAAAAATCGAAAAGTCTCGCTCACCCTGCCTAATTATCAGCGAATGACAAGAGTATTTTTTTCTCGTGAGATCGAACTCAGAAAATAAATGATCGGGATTGTGACCTACCCCAACGAAAATTATCGGGCAATGTCAATCAAGAGGGGAACGATCCTCAACTTTAAAAGGAAAGCCATAAACCTTCACTTTTACTCCCTTCATTAGTTTTTTAGGTTTTCAGCTCGTAAGAGTTCAACATTTTTTAAAAAAACTAAATTGTTGGCATGTATCTTATGGGATATACCTACACCTACGTCAACAATTACTATGGCAATCTCGAAAATGACAAAAATTTGGTTAAACTGGACAAAGATGGTAATTGAAAAATAAGTTTTTATGTTTGCATGTTCTGAGGTTGTCTAATCAGTTAATACAAATAACTGACACTTTGTCCATGTAACGTGTACCTCTCTACCACATACACTTTTGGCAGTATAATAATGTATTAGGTACTTAAATTTCAATAATTATTTAAACTATTTTAAAGAGCTAAAGCAATCTTACTCCAACTTACCCTATATGAAACTTTGAATTTTGTAACCCTGCTTATCCAATCTTTAATGTTTACGTGTTTACTGAATGGAATAACTTGAGATCTTAATAAGAAATTGTATTTTATAGTGGTTTCATACACATTTTCTGAGGAAATAATCTATACATTGACTGATAACAAAAGAAAAATAACGGGTGTTATTTTAGGCGTTGTATTAGCATAAATAACATAGCAGCCGACTATTTAGCCATTCATATCACGGGGGCAATATTTTTACAACGAAAGCTACGGTTATTTTTCAGTAGAAAAAACGTCATAATCATACTATCATCCCCTAATTTAGGCTTTCTTTTTCCCCTTCGCGCTCTGATAGCGGTTTATGTGGAGGAGCCAAAAAGTCAACCTATTTTCTCGAGACATCCGCCAAAAGGTGAATCAGAGGCGGGGAGTGTTATTTCTTTATTGGCAATGGTTGGAGCTGCAGGTTGAATTAGAGGTGTATAGTCTTATTTGATTCGATGACTGATTAAAGACTGAGTATATAAACCATATGTATTGTATGTATAGATTATTTTGTATTTTATTATAGATAGGAATGTTTCAGGCCCCCCGCTTGTGGACATCGATGAAGAGACTAATTTAAACTTCTTTATTTTCTGCCAAAGCTCTCTCACGCTGATCCTCCCCAAAATTAAGGCGCTGTTAGAATGTGTTTAGTCGAGTGTAAACTGGGTGCCTTTTATAGGAATTGCCGTATTCAATATTTATAAATATCCATTCTTATTTCCGGGTAATAATTAGATAAAAATTGGTGACTTATTATTTCGTCCGCAATCTGGTGGTTCAACTTAAAGACTCCAAACAATAAATAGCAGCCGCCCCATAACGGGGCTCATACAATAATCATTTAATTAACCTATGCGCGGGGTGGCGTTTCATTTTTGCTGCTAAACAAAACAGGCATAATATTGGAGGCAAGCGATCCAAGACGGCCATTTATAATTCATAACAAACAAATGAATGGGCCCAGACCTTAGAACGTTTTGAGTAGCTCGAGGCGACGTTTTGACTCCTTAACTCCATCAGTTACTTTGAGCTTATTAGGGCTTTCCCCTTCTAATTAATCAATATTGAAAGTGTAGTTTTCTGAGACTAAACATTTATAAAAATCCAATTTTTAATCATTTATTTTCAGCAAAAATGGCTGTGATGAAGTACTTATAAGATTAGATGTTACCAATTTCGCCGATCTGGCGGCTTATTTATTAGTTCTTAGCGTGCTTGACAAATCGAAATGATTTACACTCGGGGAGCAAAACAAAACAACCTGAATTTGATAATGTCAGTCACAATGGGGCGCAAAACAACCAATTTAGCCCGTTCCGGTAATTGCTTAATAAATTAGTAAGTTTCCGATGTTGCGCCAGGGAATCCTGACTGATTTGTCGTTTCACGATAGAAAATACTATTACTGTGTTATATTATATACGTAAAAGTCACAATACTTTCAGGATGAAGAATTGTTTCACTAAACAGTTATTTAATTAAATAATACACGGAAGTGGCAGCCGCGTCCTGATATCGTTACGGGGTGCCAAAAAGGACCATTTTTCAAGTGGCCGACAATGGAAGTCGTTTAGGGCGGTTGATTACTGACTTCCTTTTTTTCACGTCCATTCATACGGACGTCAAATAAAGTGGGAAAATGGCCATCGAAACTGGCCGCCAGAAACTTCTTATTTACAATTTCAAATGGGTCAAAGGAGGGAAACAGAGCTGGATTTAATAAAAAAAAAACAGTTTTGTGTTATGTTACAACAAACACGTTATTTTAATATCAAGTTTGGAATAGTCCTACAGAGGTCAATTACGAAAAAAAAGTCAAAAACTAAAAAGACTTATTTAAAAAAAGTGCAGATTTGAGCCTAAACTATCACTTCAGTGATACGTCGACTTTTCGACGTTTAAGTGACACAATTAAGTGATGACTCCACATTAATTTTTAATGCACATTTTTTTCTATTCCAAAAAATCCAATTCCAACACTGCAGTGGACACATAGATTTAGAAAAAGTCGTGTTGGGAAGGGGGTGAAGAGGGAGGCGAAAACACTCAAGAAGCGAGAAGAATTGAGGCCGAATGTATCTAACGACCGGCGCAAGGCGTTGGGGTCCCCAAAAGTGCCGAAACATAAAAAACTGCTTTTATTTTCTTATATTCTTATTATTTATGATAATACGTTTCGGGGTTTCTCGAGGAAAAATTCAGGCAATTTATATTATACACGTTCGGGGTCTGCGACGACGTTTTTTTCGCTCTAATGCCCAACGTCGTGACCAAGGTGAGCGAGGAAATTTTGATGTAAGACCTACAGCGCGAAAGGACAGCAAAAAAAACGGAAGAAAGTCGATAAATAGGGATGCTGATTCGATATTTCCTTGACGGAAAAGCCGCGGAAGAAATCTCCTAATTGCAAATAGCGGTGCAACCCCATTGACGACTCACCATGAATGTAAATGGTGCGATCTCCGGAATCTTTTTATTGCTTTTTTTCTTTAATTTATGTTATTTTATGCTTTTTATTTGGATCGCGGGGTGGCCGGTGCCCCAAACCAGACCGAGTCGATTTGTTCCCCACTTCTTTCAATAGGACCGCGCCACAAATCAGAAATACTTCATTTACAGGCGCACTTGCCTTTCTAATTTATTTCGTTCTATTAAAATTCAGCTCATTTCCTTCACTTGCAACTACTGAATATATAAAATTAGTTGCCCCTTCGTTCGATTTTAGTTGCTTTTTCCACTTTTCCATCCCGGTATTTTTATCAAATGCAAATTTATTATAGGTACTGACTAACTAAATATTTTGGAGCGACCAAGACTTGATCCTAAATTAGTGTGGAACATGGATCGGAATCTAATTTAAAATGTTACAAGACATATTTTTAACAAAAACCCCGCGGCTTTGGCACTGGATTCAAAATCAACTTTATCGGAGTCGTTACAATTGGGTTTTTATCAGTCGATAGGATAAGCTTTTGCACAGCTTAAATCTCCTTGGCGGGGCGGAACGGGGGTTTGAAGGGGAATGAAGGAACAGGAACAAGGAAATACGGAAAACAAATAGTCGCCATTCAAGTCTACTCTTTGAATATAATTAGCCAGGCTACCGAGTCTCCGAAAGATTATTGAAGTTCATTCGAATATCTTTATCGTCCTAGCTCATACGAACTAATTATTCTAGAAGAAATGCCAACAACACAAAAACACTTAACGGGAATGGGTGAAGTGGGGCATTTAATTATTTTCGGCTTAGCTTTTCTAAAGCGGGAAGTTAAAGATCGGAATGAAAAATGGGGTTAAGGGAATATCCGTATACCGTTTGACTGTATTACGGAGTGGCTTGTTCAAAATCAGTGCCAACCGAAAAGATAACTGGAGGACGTATTATCCAGATTATCCCTTAAACGGTATAAATGACCATGAGGGACCAGCTTTGTGTGTGTCTGCGTCTTATCGGTTTCCTGTAAATGTTTAGTCGACGATGGGGGCTCTGTGGTCATTTTTAAATGTTCTTTTAAATGATTTTCGAGACATGTCGGGGGTTGCAACATGCCCAAACATGTTTAACGACCACTGTCTGATATTTATATCAAAGACCAACATATTTTTAAGAATTAAATCGTGTCAGCGTCAAAAAAGAAGAAAAGAAGAGCAGAGAACGTGTTTTAATTATTGAGCTGGCTAATTGCTCAGAAATTTTGAAAGAAAAGTGATTAATCGATGTTATAAGCAAACATATTTTTAAGAAAAATTAAACTCTGATATCTTATTTGTGTTTTATATATTGTCCGAATTACATTTTATATTCGGTAACTTAGTTTTCTGGTACTTCTTTTGACTACTCTTGAAATTGATTATATAAACCGAAAACACAAATGGTGAGGTTTAAAAGAACTGGAAGCAACACAAACGAGACTATCAAGAAAATGGACAATATAACTGTAAACGGTATCAAATTCCAAAACAACTATGTACTGACCCCCTCGAAATCGCTTTTAAGTTGTACGATTACCAGACTGAAAACAAACGAGCCTGATTGGCGTTTAAAGTGAGCTAAGCAAATAGTTTCAAAGAGGGGTTGACCGTTTTCTTTATTTAGGACAGAGGCCACTGACAATGGAATCGAAAACTTTAATATATAATCCTATAGTGAGAGCCAGTAAAACAGAGGCGTATTACTTACTTTTTATCTGTGTGCCTGGGCAACAATTCAATTTCTCTCCTTAAAATTAGAATAACTGACTATATATCATAAAAAAGCTCAAGTTTAGGGAATAAAATAGTAGAAGTTATTTTTGGGGGTTGTAGCCATTCGAAGGGCCAAAGTGAGGGCAGCGAAATTATTTTATGGAGCGTCACTTCTAAAAGTGCAGGCCCGATAGCAAATGTTGCGATAGAGCTCCCCTGTTTGCCTTAAATTATATTAAAGTGATGCTTCATTATAAAAAGATTTACTGTTCTTTATAACGTTCTCAAACAAATTCCATATTTTTTTGTGCGGCATATTATGCACTTGTCAACAAAAAATCAGTATTATTGATAAACAAGAAAAATAAAATTACTATAGATAAATAATATATCTTTTCTCTGAAAAAAGTTTTTAATTCTGTTATATTAATTTTCAGGATGATGGAACTATGGATCAGGATATGATAGACGAAGATGGCGCTATCAACTTATCAACGTCACAAAGGCCGTCTGCTGCAACGACGCCAAATGACAGCGTGCATCAAGATGACGTCGAACAGGTGAGTGGCCTTTTTTTCGAAGGTGGATATAAATCAAAAGTTTGGGAGAAATTTAGCCCGGTATACAACAGGAAGAAATCAAAAGGAATACAGAGCTCTCCCCCGTTTTATATTTGGAGACATCTGGCCAAAACGCTTTCAATTAAGATGAAAAATCCAGTGCATTAGTACGCGCGAAAAGGAACAGCCGCGAGGGGGTGAAGGGATTTTAAGGGACGAGAGGGACGGACTGGAGTGGTGCAACCGAGGGTGTGGGAAAGGGTAGAACAGCTCTATTTTAGACAGAGGAGCCTGATTAGAGCGGACGGACTGTCTTCGAAAATAGTCTGCCTTCTTTTCAATTGCATTTTCAGGTTTTGTTTGTTTTTCCCCGTTTTGTAATTCATATTATTTTTTAAATTTAATTTTCACGGGGGAGTTCTAGGAGCCTACATTTTATCGCCCACTTTTTATAGTGGGTGATCGATATTCATCTGGTAGCATTTCGGCCCCTTTTAGGCCATTTATGCCATATGTTGTTTCGTAAGACTTTTATGGAAGTTTTTCTTTAACTCGTGTTTTTTGAGACTAAAAGTCGGTTATTTGGAGACATATTTTAGAGAGCGGGCGTCGTGAATTAAAAGAGGATAATTCCAGTTGATGGATGGATTCGATAAAGTTTTTGTTCGGTTCGCTTTTGATTTGAAAATTAAGATATTTGGCTGCATAATTAGAAACCAGCATAATTTTGAAACACTCTTTATTTTCGATCACGTATTTTAATTAAGGATTTCAACAATCGCCAGGTGTCGCCGTTCTCGATTTCTTTACTTCTCACCTCTCGAGCTTTCGCCACTGCAACTCGTCGAAATTAAAAAGAGGTTTTTAGATATAATTTAATGCGATTTCGGTGAACTTCGCCAGTTTTAAATGTCGCCTCCAATTTAAATTGAAAAACAGAAAGTTTTGCCTCTTTTTATTGGCAGACATTTTTCTTCACTCCCAGTTCTAAGAAAGTCTCGATTCTCTGAACTTGATGAAAATTACAGATTCATAATAACAGTGAAAAAGCAATAGAGTTTTATATTAGATCAGATTAAATCATATAGAAGTTTGAAAGCAAAAATTTAAATTTCATCCCAATCATGATCAAAAACATTCATGGGACCATTTAGTTAAAATAACATACTTGAAATTAAACAAACAAGGAAAAAGCGGAGACACGATTCGTTGAGAAAAACAAAATGTGTATCATACTCGTTTAAATTATGCGAAATTAATCCCCAGGCAGGTAGGAGGTTATTATTTTCGCAGCGATACAAAATCGGGGAATGTTGGGTTTCTAGATAAGCACAATCCTGCACGCACCGTTTAGAAGAAAGTAATTTATATTCCCCAAATATTTCCTTTTAAAATGAGTCACCGCGTGTAAGAATAAATATTTTCCTAATTTTCATTCTCCAACATTTCACATTAGGTTCCCCTCCAGGGAGAAAGGTGTTTAGATAAAAGAGAAATTTTGTCGAAAACAAACTTACCATTTGAATATTAACTTGTTGTTTATAATTATGAAGGTAATATATTAGTGTGAGAGAAATTTTAAAAACTTTTTTGAATGGTAAAGGAATGTTGAAGCGACGAGCGAGGCTCATTAGAGGGGAAAGAAAAAAAGCTAGTCGCTATCTGTAAATCTGGCATTTATCGTGGCTGTCACGGAGTGAAAAAAGCTCAACGAAAGAAAACAGAAAGGGTCAAAAATGCAACGTGTTCAAAATTATTTGCTTACTTCCAATTCAAAGTGGATTAGCGAAGATAAAAGCCGGCTTTAGCGAGACGTTTGCCCCCCTCGTCCCCATTTCGCGGCGGCAAGGGGCCCCGCCACGAGGGAAACGAAGTTTGAAGGGAATTTATTGACGACACGTTTCGTTTCTAAAATATATCGAGTAATTACCGAAATTACTTTGTCGAATTCAGCCATCGTGATTTCTCGGAATTTGTTTGGGTTTTCCTAGTTGTCAATTATTAATTCTTAGAAGTGTTGACTAGTCTAATAGTTTATTGGCAGTAAACAAGTCTATCGACTATCTGCGAAATGCAACTATAAATCTTTTAGAACAATTTAAAAAATAGTAATAATTTTACAAAAAGTCATGTACAGGTTGTTTCAAAGTTGAGTGTCAAACAGTAGCAATGTATGTATGTATGTATATGATCAAATTATTTTCAGAAAGGGTCAAAAGCACAAAGTATTACGCAAAAATCCATATTGAGGGTATAGGTTGGTGTATATTTAGGGTATTAGGAGACTTGGAGAGAATCCCCAATATACGAGACAGCTGCAAGATTTCTGCATGACCGACCGGAGTGTGTCAGCTCTTAATGCTTAGGAAATATATGATCGCAGCCGTTCCTCGCGAAAAGCTATCATCCAATGACACGAGATTTTCATCGATAAAAAAAAATTGCAAATAGGATGGCAGGATCGAGCGCGTTATTGCTTTGTGTTTCTTCCGTCGTATTTATTCCTCTTGAGCGGGTTCTTTGTGAGTTTTTTTTTCGGTGCACCAGGTACTTCAGGTTCGGAAAAAAACGGTTTTGTTTGCGTTTTCGGGCAAACAAAGAGGAAAGATAAAAGAGCGACGGAATGAGCCGGTATGGGAATAAGGTTGACCAGCGGCGGTCAGTACATACGTATATATCTCTTCAGCGGTGGCGGCGTTGGCGGTGGCGGCGGCACGGCCGGGGAGTGGCTTGCTATTTCAAGCAGAATAAACACATGGCTGTTTTCTTTGTTCCGGCAAACTAAACAACCATCCTGGAATCCAAACAAGACCGGCTAGTCCCAAATTCAATTTAGTCTTTGCATGCCGGCTATATCGCTAAACGTCAACACTGCGGACCCGACGACTGCCGGACTTGACGAAAGCCGCTTTCTAAGCTACGCCACATCCAGTTGCATCCATTGTATTTGCATATGCACATTGTTCTCACATATATTTACATATAATTTAATTGGACCGAATTTACAGTAGCCATGCTTTCTTAATGTCTTTTATATGGAATATTATTTGCCAAAGACCTGTTCACTTCTGATTCTCTGATCCCAAGTTAAAAAAAAATTAGAATCTAATTTATCTCTCCACTAGGTAAATCTAATGACATTTTCGTCGGATTTCTATGTAACGAAATGAAAACATCTTATGTTTTTCCTGCTAATGTAAAGAAACTAGCCGATGGTCCTTTGGGGGAATTTTGTGAGATATTCCGGTCAGTTCGCCTAGGGCTAGCGAAAAGACGTTCGGTTAAGTTGAAACTGAGAAAATGACCATCACATTTTTATTCGAAAAAAAAAATGTATAGATTTGTTTACCGAAAACATTATTAAAATTAAAAGTATTTATGCATTTTACTGATTTACCATAGAACTACCATAGTCTTCGATAGAGCTATAATGACAGTCTTTCGTTCGATTCAAGATAAATGAAAACCATATATGATATATTTTCAACAAAAACTGAACATGTAACGTTCTGTTGATATTAGCTTCAAACTATAATTAAGTCAATTGATGGAGGTGTAGATGATTGAAAAAATCTATTACTCAAACAATATTTGAACATTTTAATATATTTCTTTTTCTTTTCCTTAAATACGATGTTGGTTATATGTATAGAATGAAGAAGCTAAAAATCAAATAGAAACCAAAACTTCAATCCGGATGTTACACGGGAGAAAAAATTTCACGCCCCAGCTTGAATATTTATCATAACTGCTGTTTATATACCTTTACCCCCAACACGCAATTTCTTCTCATCAATCGAAGGAGGTACCACATAAGAAGTTTTTGTTTCGCTACTAAGGAAAATTTGTTTAAACTGATTTTTGTTTTTATGTGATTGGTTCCGGTTGTCTAGCTTTTTAGTATGATTGTTACCTTAAAAGTGCTCGTGAAACGAGATGCGTATATGAGGGTGAAAAGATAAAACTGGTTAGATGGTGGCAACCCCTCGTTCTAGTTTCGTATGCACTTGTGTCAGCCGCGGTGGGCCAATAATATTAAAATTTGATTCCGCTTTTCGCGGATACAAAACGCGTCCTAGAATCGATAAGAGGACGTTTATCGCCCGAATTTTGATCGTTCGAAATTGTTTTCGTCTTTGGAGCGATCGTAAATAAAAATACGTCGTGATGGTGCTCTAAACTCGTCGGAAAGAAAAGAAACTATAAAGACGTACGGTAATATTGTTTTAATTCTTCGGGGTGCGCTACTGATGATCGGAGAAGGGCATCAAAGTGCTGACGTTGCACTGCAAGACTCGAGAGCCCAAATGGACACGGCGGTCGGCTAATGGCCAAACGGGTGCCACTTATTCGCCTTCGACTAAATTGTTAAGGACGGCAAAAAACAGTTTGACCCGAGAATACAGTGCCGGACGTAAAACTTCTTTTTTCCAATCTTCTTAAATTAAGATGCTTTCTTATAGGAGTACTAATACGATAATTGACCATTGGACAGTGACAAGTATTCTTTTTAATTTTTTCAGTACAATATATCTAAGATGGATAATAAGATACGGTTAAATCCGGTCCTGTAATGTTGCCCTTTACACATACGAGCCGGCGATGCAAAGAAACGCCGTCAGCAGCCTTTAATGGGAAATAATTTAAATGCCATCATCCGTCCGTTTAAATCGATAAACTGACCGAATTAATTATCTGATGGGCATCGTGTTTAACTTAACTTTTGGGCTTCTGGCAATATTTGGCATCTCGCTGAATAATGCGGATTTTGTACTTATACAAAATGTTATTGAGTAGTGTCTTTTATTATAACTAAAAGTGAAGGTTCATTGGTAAGACACAGTTTAAGCCAAAAAATGTTCAATTATAGGAAATCAGTTGTTATAGTTATAGAACAACTTTGGATAAACCAAGTTTAGCTCGTTACCACCAGTTAAAATACTCCACCTAAAGTGTTTTTAAGTTCATTTCACAGAAAACAAATAGGATTTAAATTTGTCTCTATATATTTTCCAAAAGCCTAAAAAAGACCAAATTATGCAAGAAATTTATTCTGTTTTTTTACTAGTTATGCGGATGTGGAAGCAACGAAAAAGTTTATGAAGGCGGCTAATAAAGAAATAAGGATATGCCTTTGGGGTAAGTAGGGGATGGTCTTACTCCATTCTTCTTCCGGTCACTGTCTCTTATTATTTCGGTTAAACATCGTTCGGCGCCAGCACTCGCTTCACGAATACTAAATAAACATAAGTTTTAATTGAAGAATCTCGTTGTATCTCCGTCCACACTGCGGGACCAATTAATAATCAACAGGACAAAAGCTTTTTTAATTTAAAAAAAAATGTTGTCCTCATGATAGCAGTGATCAATTTGCAATCACAATATAACTAAGCTTTAAAAACAAGTAAACAACACTTTTCAGCGATGTTTTGGACTAAAGATTATATAAGTGGATTTGATGGAAACTTCCCACTGTATATTGGTCCTCCCCTCGGCATTGCGGCACTGCGATGCCTCTTTTCCCTTGAGTTGTTATTAGATCGGTACAAGCTGATGCAAATAGAGATTACAAAGATCGGCCAGATGAAAAATGAGATACAGCATTCGCATTGTCTTATATTATGACAATAGCGGTTCGCGGGAGACCCAAACCAAATATTTGCTTTCCACCATAACGTCGCGGTGTACGATTTTAAGTTTTGCCGGGGTAAACTTGTATAATATGTACTTTAAACAGAAATGTTGAAAAGAAGTCAGTAAAAAAGGATAATGATGAAAGAGAGAGAAAAAGTATAGTAAAGACGGTAATTAAGCCAAGGTGTGGGAGATGCAACTACAGTTGAGGTAAAGGCGAAGCCAAACGTAGTGATCGCGAATAATACATGGAAATAGTTAATCTTACGATGCTAAAAGTTCGATAAAAGAGTAGATTTTAATTTTTTTATGTAATAATCCTAACAAGAAAATTGATATGTATTTGCTTATTGGTATCCGGGGGCAGGTATTAATCAGATGGAAAATCCTGGATGAAAGCTTTCCTGTTTCCCTCAGGGCTGTTTTATTGGGCAAACGTTTTTTCTTTATCTTTTTCACACAGCTAAAATGTCGGTGTTATGGTTAAGAGGGTGGTAATCTCGGCTCTTGACGTGTGACGAAGGATGGCAATCAACTGACCGCTCACTTTGATTCTGGCCTGTCTCGATCTTTATCCGGACCATCAATCGGACCTTAGGCTTTTCCTTTACTTTATTTAGTTTTAAATTGAACCATAGTCCGAGGGAGTGTCCCCACCGATAAGAAGATCTGCACACGCATAAATTTATTTTACCGTTTCTACCAAATTGTACTTTTCAAGTATTTTCAACACATTCAACCCTTAGTAAGTTGGAGCCCAATTCTGCCAGCCCGATTACCCTCTCAATACATTATTTGCTTCAAGTATAAATATTCCCTTTTCCTGCTGTTCCTTGCGGATTCCGATTTTAACTCGCACAACCATTTATCTAGATAAAGCAAATCCAGTGCACGCATTAATAGTCCTCGGTATCTACAACACGGTAATACCCGAACAAAAGACGTTCTTTATTCATAAAATAACATGTCTAAAATTACTTTACCGAAGTTCTTTTAAAATCGCATTTAACACTATAAAGCAATAGTGATAGAGGTTGTAGTGTTTTCTTAACTAACGTTTAATTTAACAAATACATTACCAGTTCATAATGTTGCAAAATTTCATTCAAGGAAAAATACAATGGTTTTATTTCATGATCAAGTACGAAAATGTGACGTTAAACCGAAAGCGAGAACAGAAGTATAACTAAACTGTTTTTAAAATTTTGAATTATATTATCCAGACCTAATTAGCAATTTCATGATATACTCAACTCAGTTCTATAACTACAAATATACTTAATGTAAGGAAAATGCAATCAAGTATAGGGTGCACCCATTAGATTAATTGTTATTTGTCCTGGCAAATTTAATTCGGTCGACATTGTCTCGGATTATACAAACGAATCTATGAATTTGCAAATGGACTCAACTGACCGTTCGCGCTGACCAAAGGGATTATTTATTTGTTTACTGTACCAGGGCGGACCACTATCCCTAGTTGCCGTCTTATTTTTCCTTTTGAGCCTTGGTCCGTACGGGTTCGTTTTGCCATAAAGACCAGGAGTTTTAGCAGCAGGCAGATTACTAACATGTGCTTAGTTATTCGCGGTTTTTTAAGAGTTAAATAAACGCGTTTTTGCTCGTAAATGAAGAAAATATAAGTTGTGGCTGTAGGGGCGATAACGAATAGAGACAGAAGACCTATATTGTGTTTTTTAAGAGTTTTGTTGCATTGTTTTCACTAGATTTAGTGCCTTAATTCTAGTGTTACTCCGGTATCATTTTGCAGCAGGTGATGTTTGAACTCAACATTGCCATAATGTTGAATTTTAGTATTCTTTATACATACCTTCATGATTACAACATTTTATTGATGATTTCAACTAGATGTCATCATAGAACCAACTACTATTGATGAAACTACTAATTTTATGCTATTTTAGTTCAAATTTTTTTCTAATAGTTTGCGATACTTATTAATATCTCCAATAAATAAAACAGCTAACAAGGTTAAAGAAAAATTCAGTATTCATAAAACGGTAATATTTTAAATCCTGTTCTGCCGAGACGGCTTAATATCGGTGGGCAATAAGGAAAAAGGGGAACCAATAATAAGGGTATTGTTAATTTTTTCCCCGCTTCCATTCTCTCTAGAGCGAACAAGAAAGACTGTCAACATTTCCAAGACTTTGAATAAGTGGCCCTTGCTATCAATGGTTTCAGGGGCAAGACGATTTAGGAGGCAATTTTTGTCTTTTCTCGTCTTGCAAGTCGGATTGGATTAGATGTGCTGAATGCATACAAAAATTTGCTGGGATTTTAATTGTTGGCGGTGAAGGCGGCAATGCTTCATGGAGGGATCTGTGAAAATCCCGCATATTGCCGCCAAGTGCGAAAGAATGACAAATATTGACGCTCCCAGATTTAAGGATATTGAAAATACAGGCACCTGCAACTAAAAAGAATATTGGCTTCAAACTTATAAGGAAAATATCCATCCATCCGTTTTTCATTTGATATGCGATACTGCCTTTGCCGTCTCTGGTATAAAACGGCCGGAAACCCTTTGATCGGTTTGTTCTAGCTGCCAGTCTGTATAGTAGGCTTGGCTGTTGAGATTTTTAAGCACAAACTAGGGACTTAACCGATACATTACGAGCGCTATGAGGTAGTGTTATTGTCGTTGGTATACAGAGTGTCCCCGGGTGTTTTATTTTTATTGTATATCGGCTCCCTAGGCCATAACGTGCCGACGTTATTGAAAAGTGCCTCGAGTCGCTATATGGCTTTGGATATTTTTTATGTGTTTTCCACGCGAGAATAGCTGACCCTACAAATTTCCAAGTTTAGAAGACACATATCCGAGGATATTAGAGCCATAAATAGGGATATTTGATGGTAGTAGAAAGAAAGTTTAAAGAGCCTGCCTATACCGGTCAGATTTTAGTAGCAAAGACGAAAATAATCGCGGAAAAATTGAGGTGATCGCGAGAGTGGATTAGCACTCACCAAGTAAGCAGAAGCAGAAGCGAAACGAAACCGAGAGCCGCTTCAGCCGAGCCGGTTGTTTGTATTTGGATTTCAGGATCCATCTGTAAAACAAATACTGATGCTGTCAGTCGGCGGCTCTTATTGTCTTTTTGTTACAGAAATAAACCGCGCCCGGCCCGAGAAAACCGGCGGCGGCCATTTTAATTCAACTCCTCTCGGCCCGCGCGTTAGCTAAACAAAAGCCTAATTCGTTTATCGCTCAGGACCTGCAAAAATATAATATTCCCCGATTTGTTTTTTCAAAGGGGACGATATGGTCCTTTTCTCTCTCTCTAACTTGTCCAGCTTTTCAAGTCGTAGCCGTTCCGAAACGAGAACAACGAAACAACTTTTTTACTCACGGAAACCAATAGCTCGTGCCGCAAAAGAAAATCCTGTATGACAAAACTGTTAAAAGTAGCAAAGTGGCCGAGATTTCTGTATAAGATTTCCTGGTCGTATCAGATGGGACCCCTTGGACGATGCGACGTGGCTCCCTTCAGGAGAAAAATGAAAAGATTGTATCTCCGAAATTGCCTTTATTTCTCGGCCTGACACCGGTGTCGATTATTTGTTAAACCAACTCGATCGTGAATATTGCCAAGACCGATGACTTACGACTGTCCTGCATATGTTACCTTTTTCTACGGTCATTTCCAATTCCTCTTCTATTCTTTTCTTTATATTATTTTATAACATTAGATATAACGTTTTGTCGCCAATACTAAAAATATTCCATTCAAAAAACTATCACGCTATCAACTGTTATTTTCTTTCGGTCTGACGATATACTTATTCAAAATGTGAGATAAAAAAGAGAAAAAAACTGTTTTTTGTTCTGCCATGTCAACGGTTGATAACATGTAAAAAGAATCAATGATATATTTTAGTAATTGGATTGTTGGATTTTAAAAGGCGAAAATCACAATGACACGTCACCTTAAAAACCCTCACAACTTTTTTTTTTTATATTTAATTGAACATTTTAAAGCTTTTCGTTTCTATATTATCTTTCTTGATGGATTTATCCAAGTTATAATTGTCGCCTTACTATCAAAAAACTTCATTTTAATATAAATTTACAGGAAACAAAGAAAATGTCCAGTGTGCGCTGCTAGATTGTATGTTCAATTCATAATTTAGTAAATGCACTGAAAGGTATACTGAAGTGTTTTTAGGAAAAAAAAGTTATAGAGAGAGTTATACAGGTGTGGTAAATCCAAAACCGACCATAGGAAAACCGCGTAACGGACAGAGAAACGTACATTATTGCATGCGCGGGACTAAGACAGAAAACGAAAAAAATATCAAGTAGGCCATATTTTCAGCGCCCTGTTGCCAAACGCCAAGGTATTTTGTCGACGGTATTTGAGTGATACTTGGCGTTTGGCAACAGCGTTCTGAAAATATGGCCTACTTGATATTTTTTTCGTTTCCTGTCTTAGTCCGGCGCATGCAATAATGTATGTTTCTCTGTCCGTTACGCGGTTTTCCTATGGTCGGTTTTAGATTTACCACACCTGTATAAATGTCATAACTTCTAAATTCCAAAAATTCGGGCTTAGGAGCTTTTGAATGTAAGTTACTTATAACTCATTAAATATCACTTAGGAATATCGAGTGTAAATTAAGAACTTTTGCAAAAAAAAAAAAACGAAACTGCTTTAGAGTTGTAGGTATTTTTTAAATTTGCTTTCACCATTTTAACTGACTTCCCTGGTAGTTTCTGAGAACGTTGCAGTTAACATTGAAAATAAGCTGACCTGTCTTAATTAGCCACTGTAAATCAGATCAAAGATATCATTTAAAGTGATTTCATTAATTTAATAAACTTTTAGAATCTGTGTTTTACAGTTTCAACCGCGAAAATTCAAAAAAAAATTTATTTATAATATGAAATATTATAAAATTTAGAGTATAATAGATTTTGGACACTTGTTGAATAATGCGCTGTTTTATTTCGAATTTTTCGAAGTAAATTTCAAATATCGGATATGTAAAAGTTTTATTAAAAAAAAGAAGAAGAAAAGAAATAGAAAGCTGTATAACGGGATGGTGTTGATAAAGGAGCGGGTGGGATGCATCAAGACGGCGAGGGCAAGGTGTGAGCCGCCCCTTCGTCGCCGCCTCACAGTACCTAGATATGCATACACCGCCGACACATACAAACAACACAAACTGCAACGGTGGCGGCGGCGGCGGCGACGACGGCGGCGCATCCCCAGACGCAAAGTCCCGCCTACGAAGCCGTCGTCGGCGACTTCAATGACCCTTTTTGCGCAACAACACAACTAACTCTTGTTCTTTCTAGCGAAAAAGAAATAATTAATAGACGCTGTTACCGTTTATGTGTTTAGTTGTGTTTAGGTGTTGTGCTGTGAGTGTTGTGTTTACCGACGCCCGTCCACAAACCCGATTTCACCTATGAAGTACTGCGAAAGTCGGATGCTGGCCTCTTTTGCACAGGTATAACTTTTTCACACCGTTATTTCACACTTTATAAAAATAAATTCCTTTTTTTTAATCTATATTTCAATTTTTTTCCTCTTGAAATTCGTTTGGAGTCAAAATTTGTCTTATGTATTTAGAGCACGATTAAGCAAAAATTATTTTTTTTAATAGGACTCTTTGAAGTATGTGTGAAGACAAGTAATTAAAAAACAACAAACCCATGTTTATGGATCACGAATTGCTCAAAAGGCAAAACAATAAATTACAACATTTAGGCTCTCGAGGAAAATAAACACGTATGCTCTAAATATTTACTGAACATTGTTTACAGATATATGGTGAGAAATTTAATAACAATTTTTTGTTAATGTTAATCTTTGATCTGTCAACCGAAACGATTTGTTTGGCAAAATCAACGGCAAACGCTTTAATACAACAAACAATCGCGGTTTAATCGACATGTGGTAACCGATTCCTTAAAATACGTTTTGTACACAACCAAAAGCTTTTTGATGTTATTTAAACATCTATTTGTACATGTATTCGTCTACTTTGATTATTAGTCCATTTCAATCCCAGGAGTCTGCGAAACGTATACAATCAACCGCCCAAGTTAGATTGTCTTGAAACGTGCAAACAGGAAAATCGAAAACAAAAACAAAATACGAATCATTCCAAAAATAAGGGATGAAATCGGCGCCCTGACGTGATCCGACGGTAAACGAGGCGTCGCGACGCTTCCCCCTCGAATGCCGACGCGGCACTAACCCTCAACAACCCTCGATGTACACGCTTGTATACGATATATATAGCATCAAAACAACATATAAACATCAACCGGGAGTCTCCCGTTACGGTCATTTTACAGGGCCGCAATCAGAATATTTATATTTCATATATTTCAATGAGTAAAGCACGTAATGTTTTCAATGCTATTTTACAGTTTTCAAAACATGTATATTTTAAAATGGACATTTGACAATTTTTTTAGCTAAAACTCTTAAAAAACTTGGTGAATATAAACGTACAAGCATTTAGAAACTTGTTGGAAACTGAAAATAAATTTTTGATCTGAAATATGTTTTATCTATTCTATTATAATATTTTTTTAGTTTTATAAGAAAAGTGATTTTCCTCATACAAATCAAAATTCTAACCTTATAATGATCATGTTAAGAATATACTGATAATTGAGGTACGTTTAGAATAATGAATTTTTTCTTGTGTAAACATAAACCAAGTTTTATTTTACATTTTAATACTACATGTTTATGATATGGGCAGACTGAAGGGGCATAAAACTATTTATATGTTATATTCTAAAAATTGGTGATTCGAAGCGTTAAATTGATAGATTGTGACAATAAATCAATGACATTCTTACTAGTTCTTCTTTTATTGTGATATATGTATACTTTTAAGGTTTTCTCGTAAATATTTTTTTAACTTAATTTTGAGTTGAAAGTAGTAGTTGACAATAGTCGAAAGTGGCTAGAAAACAACCTCTTTTAGTCTGTATTCCAGAACTCCTAACATAGATTTTATTCTCTGTACCTGTAATCAAGTTTTAGAAACTTTCTCAAATGACGGAAATCTGCAAATAGCTGATTACAAAACAAAACGATATACTAATTTTTGAATCCGGTTACTAATAACACAAAATACGTGAGTCCCGTCCTGGGTGGCAAACATCCAGGAGTAAATAGGAATGAGTTGTAAGGATCAGGATGGAAAGTGGCTGGTATTCCATTCAGGGGTTTTGCCGTGTTTAGCGAGAGGTTTTTTCATTATCAGTTTAAAAAAGTATGCATGCCCCTCCGTATTTGACGAGAGATTAGAAGCCCGCCTAACTCTGCGGATATTTTTAATTTTTTTTTAAACCGAAGTTTCGAACAAATTGAGCGGAATGTGCCTAATTCCGCGGCTGCTATATTTTAAATTCGACACGTTTTCTGACACTTTTTTTGGAGGGTTTTATGCCATACATTTCGCACCACCTAAAGTTGGAACTTTGTTAATTAATTTAGCCAATTCAATTAAGCGGGAGAAGTTGCGTGATACCTGGGTGGCGCGCGGCGGTCGATTCCAAATTAGAAGAGTTTAGAACGAAGGTGTAAAAATCGGTATTAAGTTTTGTAAAGTAGCAATTATATACCCTTTAAGGTTAATTTAATGAGCGTCCACTCAATTTAAGAATCCGCTATACAAAATAATTTTTTTTTCAAAATCCTGTTCTTGATGAATTTTAAATGATCGAAAAGAGTCCTAAACGATCTGCGGGTATTAGGATTTTATTTACGCTCTGGCAGACCCATTTCCTTTCTTTTTTCTTAAGTTGGTCGTGATCTCCAAATCTCAAGGGATCAAGTTTGATTATTGCTTTGCAACACTGCGTTAAAGGTTCCTTCAATGATCCCTCGACGTGCAATTGGGTTTCCTTTTATATTTAAATTGCTAACGGTGGCTCTCCGTGTAAATACGAGTGTTACCCCTCAAACCTTCTTATTTCAATACCGCTCATGGCAGATACGAATATTTACTCAACTGTATTTTCTTCGCCGAATTATTCGGATGAAGTTTTTTTACTTTTGTTTCCCCGTGCTTTCTAATTTCATTGTTCTTGCGAGCTCCGGCCCGATGTTTTATGTTTCTTTTCAGTTTTTCTTTTATTTGACTGACTGTATAGGGAGATGCACCTAATAAGATGCTAAATTGCTCCCCGACACTTCCGCTTTCCGCCCGGATAACTTTCAACAACTGACATCGCTCAGGAGAAAAATTATATCCCGTCAACCCCCAAATATAAATTCATAAAGGATGCCGGCTGTTACTTTTTTCGCTCTTAAAAAAATATCAGCCTCAAGGATGAATGAAACTTTTTGCCGTTTTAATTTTCAATATGGACAAAAGTCTTCGTATTCGGATTCAGCGAGCTGGTTCTTTGTATTTCCACTTTTTATGTTAGTTTTATACAAAATGAATATCTGACAGTCGTACGTCTCAAAGTTATGAACGATATTTAATTTACTGCCTCGGATTCTAAACTTATTTATCTATGTGTATAGTAAACCTTAACCAAACATATTAAATTTAATTACACGGACGTACATAAGTTATTTAATATATCGTTTTGCTAAACTTCATTCAAATCAATTATAAAGGCGACCCATCTGTCACATACATCCATCATATACTCGTTTATTCTATAAAGTTGGATAATTTAATAATTCAAATTTGATATTTTGTGTTTCTCAAAATTGCGATGGTGCAGCCCAAAAGCATAAATTCTTTCGCTAAGGCCAAGATTAAGTTTATATAATTCAGTGTACCCACTAATTGATATTGAATCATTAATACGAGAAAGAGGAGGAACGATGCCGGGCATAAGGCACCCTCTGTTTGTAATTCGGGGGTGGCTAAGGGGTGCTTTATTATATTATAGCCAGTCAGGCTTGGTTTATCGCTATAGACAATATCCTGCTCGTATGGCTTCAATACAGGATCACTTTTATTTTACGATCCAAATGAAAGGCTTTTGCAACATTATAAATGACTGTTGAAACTAAAAGTTTAATTTCAATAAGAGACCATCATATCATGATAAATTATGAAACACTTACATATAAGAATTTTTTGTGTGTTAAAAAAACTTTTGGTAGTATCTTACCTATCTTTAGGTTTATTGTCAAAGGCTAACTTTTTTCACTATCGACCACTGGTAAAATGAGCTCATCTTCTTCAGAATAGACACACTTGTTTCCTTATCAAGGCGTGTTAGTTTGGAGCTTATTAATGTGAACTTGTTACGTCAGTAAGAAGAAAGGTGAGCACAAAAAGGGAAAGTTAAAGACGTTAAATGTCTTAACAAGGGACAAAAAGCCCCCCTCGGTGACCGATCCGAAGTTATGATTGCCAAATTTCGCAGTTTATAGCCCTGGGCGTGCCAGATATAATATGTCCGTGGCAATTTATGAACGTCCGGTAGCAGGAACCGTCGATGCAGCAGGAGCAGCACCATATGCTGGCATTGCTCGCCAGTTCTGCAAACGACAACCGTCATTTGTAACTGCAGGGGCTAAACAAGGACTTTTGCTAAATATTAATAACTCTCACTCAATTACCTTACACTTACCGGAATTTCGGGACTGAGGATTTATATTAATTGGCGACCGTTTAACCTTCTCGAATTGCGTGGCTGTGCTGTTGCTGGTCAGCGATTATATGTGGAGTTTAGGCCCTTAATTTATTGTTTCGGCTGCTTGGGCTAACACTTGGCATAATCGGTATATTATGACTTTGGTCCGGTTTCCTGTCCAGACGACGACAAATTTTCTTCTTTATCCTCGTTCATTTATTATGAGGGACTGAACCAGAAAGACGATTAAAAGAAATTTAATTCGTCCACTGGAAAGCGAAAGGCAAGATCGTAAAAACGCAAAACCAATAAGCAATTTCCATTAGAAAGACTGAGAAGAAGAAAAACCAAGTGTAAAAGCACGTCATTTTCAACTTAAGGCAAATAAATTAGGTTTAAAGTATAAACTCATTTGAGTAAGTAGATTGTGTTTAAGATTGGACAGATCGAATCGGCTGGCTGATGCCAGGCGCGACTGAGAATAAATAAAAGTCTAATAAAGGTTCTAATGGAAAAAGCGCCTGGAAGTGGGAAATAAAAAAGATACTGTATAATTGACAATCCGCCAGGAGTGTATTGTATTGAAGGGGAAAGAGAACGACAATGCCGATCGTCAAGTACCTAAATCAGCTTGATTTAGTAGAGACAGAGGCTTAATTCGATATCGCGAACTTTTGAAATTAGAAAACTGAAAAACGTGATTATCATACTTTAATAAATTAAGAATTAAGAAAATTGACTTTTAAACATACAGTAAGGATTTATTTTTTCATTGAGTTGACTTTAAATGAAAAGCGGTCCTGAAACAAAAACACAACGTTAATTGATGACACTTCCTCCATCATAACGTGGCAAATATAAAAATGTAAATTTAAAATCTAATACAAATTCTCGAATTGTTAACTCGCATATTTATTAAATCTGCGGCTGAAAAGGGTCCCAAAACGAAATATGTTTATTCAAAAAGGATACTTTGGCAAATTTGAATTAAAACTTGCCGGTCCGGGAAAACGTGTATATTTTTCATCGAGGGATATCCAAAAATGCAAAATATTCTTTTCTCAGTTCGTTATTAGGAAGAGAGTAAAAGGGAGTAGGAAAATATTGCGACATAAACGCCGTTTTTAATTATTGAATTAATTAATTTTCGGCAGGATTTTCAAACGATTTGTTTAAAGAAATGAATTTTTCATTTTGATCGTAAAGTTGATTAGCGAAAAATAAAATTTGAAAAATCGATAGCTGGCGTTTTAAATTCATAAAAACAAAAGTAAATCGCGGGAAGATTCGTTTAAGAAAAACAAAACACGAAAACACATCGAATCGTCCGATTGTAAAACGAAAAATTTCCAAGTTGTTTTACGCGGCCAAGTTTTGCATTCAATCGAAAATTTATATCTGTGCGTTCGTTCGTGTTTGTCTTTTGTTTTATTTTTTGGCAGAGTTTTTCCTTTCGCGGAAGGAATTATTCAAATTCATGTAGATTTGCCGCCACTTTTTCACATGCTGCGGATTCAATGTTTTCATAGTGGTTTGTTAGAGGACAAAACTTGAAAAAAACCCTGTTGACATAATTATAGATTTTACGGATATATTATATTAAAGATAATTTGTTGTATTTCAATTGTAAATTGAATGAGATTACATGTATTTGACAATTTTAAAAATGACAACTGACGTAGTGGTCATTTTGCTTACCAAAAACTATAGAAGATACTAGGAAGATATAAGTATATTAACTAATCGAGGTACAGTAACCGAAGCATAATTATTAGAAAAAAATAAAGGAAGACATTTTTATAGAGCCATAACAGTAAAACGTTCGGCAAATACGAGTGGTCTCCCCTACTTTTTACCCTTTTACCTTGCTTTAAAATGGGCCTATGTGTCACTTATTCTTAGGGTGCTCGGAGGGAGTCCTAGACAGTTTAAATGGTCATATTTTTATATATTAAAAGCTATATTTTATACCTTCGGACAATGAAAAATGAGCGGCGAATGTAAGAAATAAACATAAGATTATATTACTTTTTTCCATTTTTACTTACTTACATATAAATATAATTTAATTAGCTATATAATATTATGTGTCATATTAATCTATAGGGTAATATTTTATTTTGAACGAGTAGGTACTTCATTCTAAAAGAACGGGGCGAAAATACGAGCCATTTTTAAAAGAGTCCTATTTTGTTTATAAAATGATAATGCCTTTATGGGAGTATATGGAGCCATAAAAATGAAAAAGTAATTCTGCGTGCTTGTTTTGTGTAATATTATTTTAATAATAAGAAAGATAAATATCTCTTGGTTGCCGAGCATAACCCTTATATAAATTTAGAGGATGGCGGAGCCGCTGTCGCTAGTTTGAATATTTCTCACTTTTGAGTTATAGAGCAAAAATATTTTTACGGATCAGTTGAATCAAAAGATTTAAAATAACCAGAAATTGAGTACTTTTGACTGGACGAAGTGAGATTATGCTTATGATTAATGAATCAGTTATACTACAGTTTAGTATATTTTCACTCAAACCAACTTTGACAAAGCTATTGTATGATGCTAAGAACTGAAACATATGGTGAATGTTCGAAGCCTTCTAAAGGTGAGAAGGCAAGGAAAAATAATTTTATGAGGGTAAATGAGTATAAAACAGCATGCGGTTAGGTGAGAATCATTGATATTCCGGTGGTGACGTCTTGTGGAAACTTAAAAAAGTTGACGCCCCCGTGTTGGCTCGGTCTCGCATATTTCATATGCAGGAGGGCTGTTTTGCTTGCCGCGGCAATATTATTTCCATATTTTTCGCATAATGCGCCGCTGTATATGGGTTTTATTTCATGTGACATCATGGTAATGCATTTTAACATCTTATCATTCATTGCGGCGTCTTCGCAACTCTTTAAAAAGCGCGCTTCTTCCGGGCCATTGCAAATATAATTTAGTTTATGGGGGTTCGACCCGTATTCCTAAATTTATGCCCAGTTTACGTTGTTTTATGTCCGCAGAGGGAAAACAACTACTCACTAACTGATAAATTAGCATAGGTTTTTTTTTCACTTAAAGTAAGCCAATTTAAAAACATGCTGCCTCTAGAATTGGCCTATAAAAGTGAACGTTGAATTTCCCCCCGAGGATATTTGGATGTCGGAAATGGACACTCCATAAGTAATAAGCTTAAGACGGTATGTTGATGGTTCGACCGGTCGTTCCTCTAATCCCTTCTTGAGCAAACATCTTGCTGGATAACTTAATTTCTCCTTTACGGCCGATTGGAACAGCCTGGGGTGGTCCAGACCCTTTAGTATAGATATGAGTGGGTACGCGTTGCCAGCCTCAATTAGAAATATAAACAACGGTTTTGTAGGGAATGTGTTTTGATTGTAAACATCAGTTTATCTGAGAAGAGGCCGACCTAAGAGTCCTTTCCAAATTAATTGTTAATGCTTTGTTTTCTTTGTAGCAGGCGGCGTCCCTCGAAAAAGTTTTAAAAGAGCAGCAACAGCATCAACAATTAAAGCTAGATAGAAGTGATTGGGACCAAGACAGAGGAGAACGAGAGTCGAAGGGTAATGGCAGCGTTAGCCCTCATGAGTCAGACCATCACGTGCAAGACGACTCGTCCTTACCAGCATCGGACTCGCAAAAAAATCTCTGCGCTACCATTCCAGCCGTATCACAGGTATTACCTTTCAGCAATCTTCTTTAGATTACTTACTCATTTTATGATCAAAATTGTTTCAGACGGAATCAAAACTAGGAAATGAATATCCCCCGTACAGTCAGTCTCAAGGCAGCGTACCGCCAATGATACCTTCTCCAGCTCCAAACTTACACCACATACAACAAATTCTCCATCAACATGTCCTCAGCCCTACTCAACTACAGAACCTGATGAAGCAACATTCACTTCTTCAACAGCAACAGCAGCAACAACAGGTAATTTCAGACCGATTAGACCAAATCGTTGCACAACAACTTGATGGGGTCCTTCAGCATCATCAATTAGCGGAACTAAGCAAAAAACAGATGGAACAGACTATGCAACAACTACAAGAGCAGCTTCAACTGAATCTCATTCAACAAACACATATCCTTCAGAACTCCGATAAGAAGAAAGCCTCCGGTTCTCTTCAACAATTGAGTCTTCAACAGCAGCAAATTATTCAGCAGTTGCAATTGGTACAACGACAATACGTGATGCATCAAGGTATGGGTATGCAGCCATTGATGGGCTCCCAGATGCAAGGTAATACAAAACATGGTTTTTGAAGATCAGGAGTGAAGATTCAGAAGGCTTAAAATGTTCTCATTAATATTAATTTTTAATGCATGCGAAATTTCTAAAATACAAATTTTTTATTGAAAAAAAATATGAAACGAAGATAGAAAATGAAGGGGAGAAACGGCAAGATTATATCTCGTGGGCATAACTCCAGCTTTTAGGTACGTATCCAAGTCAAATAGGAATTTAAGTTTGGGCAAAGCCATTTCAATGTGCCGATGGATGAAACGTCACGATGGGCAAGAGGACGGCTAATCACGTGCGGTTAAAACTCTTAGCTAGTGACGACGTTTTCTTTGACATAAATTTTTACGTCAAGTAAATCTTTGAAGGGTCGACATTGGCTTGGCACTGCCCATACCTAGAATCCCTTTTTCCTTGGTATCCTACCTAAAAGCTGGAATTAGTCTCCATTTTCTGATGAGTGTTTTAAGCGCACGTGATTTGTTTTGCCGTTTTTTTTTTATAATTTGTTAAATCGATATGTTGTCAATATACCGATTTATATTTTATTTCACAATTTTCATTTTGACCTAAAGGCACAAAAGATGATATATACAATGTAGTATAAATACGTTTCAGTCAAATTTGATGAAATGAAAGACATTATATTATAATAGATATATATTTTTTAATTCAGGTTTGAACTCGAGAGACGTCATGAGCCCTTGGAAAGAAATGAACGATCAACAACACATTCTAAACAATAAGCCACCATCTGAAATAAATGGTAAGTTCTATTTAACTAGTTTTATAAATAAGGCGGTTTAAACAATAAAAATAATTATCCGGCGATTATTTATAAAGCGGTGCCAGCGAAACCGAGATTTTTCAAAACTACCGCCTCCGTCCGGATAATTTGTTTATGGAACATGTTTAGATAAAAGTTTATAATTAAATTCCTAGTTTATTGTTAGTGAAGCACATTTATGTAAGGTCCAGGAAGATGGGAACGAAAAATGTGTCATTATGTATGAATTCGTTTATTTTACGCGGGCGTTAAATAAACAAATATTGCCTCTATACGCGTTGAATCACGATAGTAAAATTATATTAAAAGCTCATTTATTAACAAACCAACAGCATCAAAATATAAATGGGAATACACTTCAAAGAGTCGGGTCAGTGAATTGTGTGTATCTAAATCTTAAAAAAAATACCAGTGTTATTTTTTTGCTCAATTTGTATACTCTAAAAGAATACTCGTAATAATTAGAACAGAATATGTTTTCAGTTACCTACTCGCTAAATTTGAGCTCGAAAAAATCTGATTTGTGTCATGTTATCAGCAAAAAGTAAAAATAAATTTAAAACATTATTGAAAGTTGTTAAGCAGCTTGGTTGTTAAATAGTGCAAACAGTTTAAATAAAAATGGAATCCAAAATTAAGGGCTCTTTCCTAACATACGCTGCAATAGAGTTTTTTGTTCTTTTCGGCAATCTTGGTAATTGGAAACTGTAATCTTTGTATACAGACACTAATTCAGGACTATTGAGCATACCAAGTCGAATAAGCAGGGAGGATTCATTATCGGATGACAAACCTATCAGAACTGCAACCCCCGATCGGGTTCATCATCATCTTTACGGCCATGGAGTGTGTAAATGGCCGGGCTGTGAAACTGTGTGCGAGGATTTGCAAGCTTTTATCAAGTAAGTTAGCAATGATCAAAACATAGGAAAGAGAGAGTGAAAAGTCAACATTAATTTTGGTTTATATTTAGCATTTTATGAGGTGATTAATATGTAAAAGAAAAGAGGGAGATTAAGTAAAACACCAAATTACAATATTTTCGTGGAACAGGCGACAAAAGAAAAACCAACCTGGCATAAATTAGACAGGACCGGGCGCTTTAAAAACTCTAATTATGCCATGTTTAATTAATATGCAAGGCGTTTGATTGCGGTGTTGTCGGATCTAAATGTTAATCTTCGACAAAGGCCTTTATTACTTCTTAACGTTGAAGAAACGGGGAGAGAAGTTTGGCTTTGCATTTTTTATTTATCTCTGTCTTACCGCTAGCTGCGGCGCCTAAAAACTGAATTTAATTGGGCCCGGTGGGAGTTATTATCTCAAACCGATTTTAACCATACAATAAACGATCAATAAGCAATTTACCGAAAACAAACACGATAAATTTTATCCCCTTTAACAGTTTATCTACATCGTAAACCCTCTTATTCAGGAAACTCTTTAAGGGGGAATTCGCGTTTTCAAAACAAAGCAATTACGTAATTTTATGGACAATTTCCGTGTCCGTCAAACTATTTTATTTTGCACTTTTTAGATCTTTAAACCCACACTTCTTTCATGCAAATACGGCACGTTCTGCCATTGTTTATAGGCACTTAAATACCGAACACACCTTGGATGATCGATCTACTGCTCAAGCACGTGTCCAAATGCAAGTAGTGTCGCAGTTGGAGTTGCAACTTCAAAAGGAGAGAGATCGACTTCAAGCTATGATGCACCATTTGCATTTATCCAAACAATTGGGCTCTCCAGACCCTCATAAAGATGTTACTCCTCCTAAAATCCCCGTGAGCACGGCAGTACCACCTCCTTCTGTTAACATGGGGTCAATGGTTTCTGCTGTCAGATCACCGGTACTACACTCTCCTGCTTCCAATGTAGCTGGACCAATCAGAAGAAGGCTGAGTGACAAATCGGCCCTATCATTGGCCGGGGGTAAGTGATAGCTGTTTTACTAGCGATATAAACGTCTTAACTTAAAGGGGGACCTTATTTCATGCTGCTTAAAGGTTTACCCTATATGCTCGAAAGGGCTGGATTAGATGTACAGCAAGGTACTGATTGTTATTTCAAATCCGTGAACGTTCAAACAAGTTCAAAAATTCAATCGATCATTTCTCACCTTTCAGAAATCCAAAGAAATCGGGAATTTTACAAAAACGCGGACGTGAGGCCTCCATTCACTTATGCCTCTTTGATTAGACAGGTAACGTTCGGCATTTTCGTTGTTTTGCAACATTGGAGCTTATAGATAATTTATTTTAGTCTATCATCGAATCTCCGGATAAACAGCTTACGTTAAACGAAATTTATAATTGGTTCCAAAACACGTTTTGTTATTTTAGGAGAAATGCCGCTACTTGGAAGGTATTGTACACTTTTTTATTTATTAAAAACGTTGAATCAGACCACGAACTGCTTTAATTGCCAGCATAATAATATCCAACAGGTTAAACGAAAGAAAGGGACTGATTCAACGTCAATTTGATGTTTTATAAAATGAACCTTTGGTGTACCAGGTGTATCACATTAAATAGACACATGAGGATATTCAAAATGTAGTGATCCGTAGAGACAGTTCGTTTTATCGGTACCTACTTTGTCATGAAAGTTAAATTTCCAAACTATTCACGATAGATCACTGTTATACATAATAAATATTTCTCTGAATTTGATTTGAACAAAAAGAAGTTGCTACAGTTTTTAATATCTTCATTCAGTCAGTTTGAGTGTGAGTCGCCTAGTATATAGTTAATGGATACTTAAGTTTGATAATAATATTAATAATAATGATTTTGTATCTGAGCTTATATAAGTGAAGTGTGTGGTTTTCCGGTAATGTACTTAACTGTTTAATTCATAATTTCACCAGTTTACAGGAGTAATTTAACTAAAGCGCTTCAGCTTGCATGCCACCCTTACTACATTCATTTTTAGTTCTTTTTGATTTTTATTTTTGTCAATCACAACTTTTTTGTTGAGTTATTTTTTTAACTATTATATAGTTGAATCAAACTGTTTTTAGTTATTTTTTTAATATAATGTTCAATTTGCTTAAATCCTACCACAAACTGGGCAGTCATTAAATGATCTATTTGCGTATATCAATGGATATTATTCCAAGATTGACAATTCTCTAACTAACGGATTGAACAGTGTTTGTAAAAGGGATTTGAGCAAATGAGAACCGGAAAGCGCAAGCTTGCGACTAGTGCTAGGCGCGTTGTTCAACCGGGTTGTGTTTGATTTGTTGTTAGAACGCAGTTCGCCACAACCTGTCCCTCCACAAATGTTTCATGCGCGTGGAGAACGTGAAAGGGGCCGTGTGGACCGTCGACGAGGTGGAATTCTACAAAAGGAGGCCACAGCGGTGCTCCTCGGGGCCGCTGGGCCAGCCAGTCGTCGGGTACGTCCCTGGATTTTGCCCCACTGCGTGTGGTGCACCTTTGTACCTTTGTGTGTTTTGTGGTTTTTTATTATCTCTTTTTCTCCCTTTTTACATATATATTTATCCCTCTTTTTATATCTATACATATTTTTATTAACAATATTTTGGCTTGTGTGGTGAGAGTGAAAGTGTGTCTAGCCGGTTCAGTAACCGCATGGAGCAGGCTTGAGCTACTAACTGCGGCGGGTAATAGCGATGATGAAGGTACGACGCAGGTCGATAAGGTTTGGGTTTGATCCATACGTTTAGGCATTTGCGGGTCGCGGTTTGGTCGAGCCGAACCAATCTGAAGTGACCTTGACTTGATTGTTGTCTTTCTCTTTCTTGGGTCTGGTTGTGTAGAATGCGATTCGCACGAATCTCTCCCTCCACAAGTGTTTCGTGCGCTACGAAGACGACTTTGGCTCGTTCTGGATGGTGGATGATGCCGAATTCGTGAAGCGTCGCCACCTGTCACGTGGTCGACCACGGAAATATGACCCAACCCCGTCACCCACACCACCCCACTGCGCACAGTCGGCACAGTAAGCACAATCAGTTCAACTGTCACGTCGTCTGTCACGTGACTATGCCGTGATGCGTGTGATGCTGTCTGCTCGGCTCGCTCTGCTGCGCTTTACTTATATTTTTGACACCATTTTACGTTGCTAAGACATTAATATATACAAACAATATAAATATATGTAAACTCGTTTATGATCAACGAAAAAACCAACCACTCAACCAAACGAAAGAGAAATTTAGTAGATGGTCGATGTGCCTAGAAAATGGTCTTCAATCACGACCGAATAGTCAAGATTTTCTCAAGCCTTGTGTGTTTTTTAATAAATATATAGATAACGGGTGTTATATACAATAATTGTTATGGTCGTAGTTGGCTGTGGTTCTCTCGTTCTAGCATGAACGTAGGTCCGTTGATAAGTTCGTATGCAAGAGGTTAGAATTATTTGCAACGTTATCTAAGACATACGCGTTCCATAGGCGACCTGACCATAACAATAATTGAATACCCGTTATATTGGGAAAACTACAATAACAATTTGAAGCCGAATACGATATTTTAGACTGATAGTTGTCTCTGTTGATAGGTAAACAGCTCAGCTGGAAATGTTTAAAAACTTTTTTATATCACGTCTCAGTAACGCTGGAGTATTCTTGAAAAAATGTTCGAAATTAGATCTGTTCCTTCCTATTTGTTGAACCTGACAAAGTAAGTCTCTGCCAAACATTGATAGACACTACACCATTGAGCTTTCTTTCAAATTTAAGCTTCAGACACCAATATCAGTTTTTCTTTGTGCATTGTACAGATTTTCTCAAAAGACAAATTTTTACCACTTAGACTTAACTCATTTTCGCCACTTTTAATCTTAAAACTTCTTTAAAAATGTTTAGTATAAATTAATGTTTTAGCTTCAAGACCTTGAAAGTTGTACGGTATATAATTACATTAAACTTAAGTGCAACTTTTTCGGTTTAGTCTTATCGCCTGTTTTATTAAACATCGAAAGAGAAAACGGCTATGAGACAGTATCGGTTCAGTCAAGTCGGTGTTATAGCTTTGTTTACTATTAGAAATGCTAAGCCTAGATTCGAGTCCCTAAGTTAGCTGAACTTAGAAGCTTTTATTGGTAAAGTTCATCGAATTAAAGGATACGTAGAGTACCGATGCCAGACACACACACAACACAAAGTTTTAGTGCTTGCTTATTTGACTACAGTTTGCATGCAGTTGCCAAAAAATCAATTCTACATATGAACGAAATCTTGGCCGACAGAAACCAAACACGTAGTTTTTTTCATTTCCACGACGCGGATATTGCATGAAACAAAAAGACCCGGACAGCTGTTGTACATAAGCGAAATCCCATAATATCGTTTTTTTTACTTCATGTCCGGTTTCGTGTTTAACCACAGATTTAATTGGGGCCGTACATTCAGAACGAATACAGGGATTTCTATAATCTTGTTGGAAAATAACTTTGCCAGATAGTAGTGATTCGACAAACTTTTCGAACTATTGTCTATTCAGAGTAAAAAAAGATTAACAGTTGAATCGCTAGGTATCTAACATTATATCGCCAAACATCGCTCAAAAAAAAAAAATTAAACCTTACTTTAAGCTATTTTACTCAGATCGATTAAGAACTTCTCATTTGTCACAATATATAAATAAACAAGCAAAAATTATTTTCGGAAAACTTTCAGTAGCCAAAATCTTCATATCACTCTCTATAATCAAGCTGTGGTTAAATGTTTCATTGGCGATGTAATTTCCTATTAGAAGTCGGATATCCCGATATTCGATTTACGAGTTATTCAAATTGACGGTTTATAGTCTATGCATAGATTGCACGTACAAGCAACAAAAGGCCAATGCAGTTTTAGTGTTTAGTATAAGAAAATCTAGAGCCGGCTTTGGAATGTTTGGAAATAGCGCATAAATACCATGCTCAGACATGAACAGTGCTTTTAATATATTTATTTTGCCAGAGGAAGAAGGAATTGTCTGAACATGTGTATTCCTTGCATTTTGATGTTTTGGATGAATGTGACTTAGTCTTCATAACAACCAAACTTGACGTTCTGTTTTTAAAGAAAAACTATCCATATGATGTTACGGACGACTTAAAATAAACTGATAGTTTTTCTACATAAAACACGTCGTATTTGAAACAGAAAGGTAAACAAATTAATATAGAGTTTAAAGATTTAATCACAATATTTTAAATTTACTTTTTTTCTATCTTTATCTATCTATATGTCGTAGGAGTTATCCCTTTCATCTATTTTTTTACATCAAGATTGTGGTGAATTGATAGTAATTTTACTGTATATGTTAACCACGACAATCTTGATTTTCAAGTAGACGTTCCTGTATGATATAATTTTTTTGTATTTTTTAAATCTTTTTTGCATCATAACTTAAAAATCCACTGCATATTTGCTCGGTTCGGTCAGTCTGCCCAAACCAATGGTCTTCAATTAAACAGGTATGCATTACGTACAGGAACATTAGTACCATTTATGGTGTATTCTACTAAGTGAAACGTTGTTTGAGGTTATTAAACAGCTTTTTACTTTGAATACACATTTTTTTCTAATCTCACTCAATTCGATCCTCTAATGGGCGGGCTCAAAACACACTGGTACGTTAATTTTTTCAACTACTTTTGCTTCTAATTGTTACTCCAACTTGTTATTTATGAGAGTTAAAAATTGTAAAGTTTCTTTACCGTGTTTAGAGGTGCCTCTTCGAAAAGCCCTACGATGAATCACAGTCCGACCCTGTATGCTGACCATATGTCAGCCAACCAGGTATTGATATACTTACAATATTTTTCCCATTTTATTGTTACTTATGGGTTACTGTAGTTTATGCAGGCTACTATGTTGGAAGAAAACAGCTTGTCTTTCTTGACTGGTGCTTCGATGTTATCAGGACGACCTCGAGATAGATCAGAGTCGCCGCCACATGATCATCATATAAGGTAACATAAACAGGCTAAGATTATATATTATATAAATTTTGTAGTTTTTCACTTAATAATCGAGTATTAAACAACATACCGTAACGTCGTAAATTTTAAAAGAAACATTAATAAATCAATTTGGATAACAGATCACCAATGAATGGAGGACTTCACATCAAACAGGAGCTAGCAAACCAAGAGCACCACATTGTACGTGAGCCGGAACCAATGCATCACATGATCAAGAGAGAAATGCATGTAGATGCGTACGATGATATGGAACAAGAGCAACAATCGGATAATATGGCCGAAGATTTGACGGTGTCTTCGGATCATAATGATCAGGCCAACGTCTTAGACGCATAGTAAATTAGTGTTCAGTGATAGAAACTAAATACAAGGATCTCGAATGTCACAGACTATAATCTTGACTCTCCGATTTGCGTAGGTTATAGTTAGTTCATTTTTTTTGGTAATCTTTCGTCGAAAAGAAAGACGATTTTTGTACATTTCTGTGTAAATATAAAGTGTTATCTTATAGCGAGAAGTACTGTTATTTGTTTAGGTATGAAATCAGATTACTGACTAGGATCGTTGAATTACGTCGAGTTAAGTTCTTTATATACAGGGTTACTTGTTAATAATGTGGTGAAATGTATTCATGCTTTGGCTGGGCCAAAGGACATCTTTAGAAAATCATTAACAGCAAGGTAGATTTTCCTAATCTGGTTTTTCCTTTCATCTTGTGTGTTTTTTATTCGGAATAAATTTCGAAAAATGGTTAACTGTAAAATACGTAAATAAATGACGGAATAGTTTTTTCTAATTACAGGGTTATTCGTTAAACCAATTTGGCTAAGCCAAAGATTTAGCAAAATGTGGCATTGTAAAAGTAAAGGAAACGTTTTATTTTAGCATATCAGTTTTTTGCTATGCGGCGCCTCATATACGAGGATACGTATGCCAAATAATATTTGTGTTTAAACTATCGTTGCGCTCATATAGTGATGTAAAATAAGCAATACTGTAAATTATTATCGTTAAGCCAACGTGCTCTATATTTATCTTTACAAGAAGGAAAAATATTCCATATCATTATCTAAAATTAAAAAAAACGTATATCAGTGTATAAAAATGAAGGTAGACAACATGTTTGAACTTTGACTCTGTTTCATCGCTACTTCTGCTGTCCCACATTTGGTTTGCAGTATTTCAAACTCATTGCCAAATAAATTTTGTGTGCAAGATGTGACCAAATCAATCATAACTTGCACGTCTGTGATACCCCTTTTAGTTCACTGCTTCTATAAGGATTAAGTATTTTATTATTTATCATTTATGAGTGAAGATCGATCAAAGGTGGTAGTGTTAATCGAGACATATAAGACAGGGGCAATAATGCCAACATATCATGTAGAATTAAAGTTAAATGAAACATTTTACTGCTATTCTAAGATCGATTTTTACCATCAAGTTATTTTCAATCGAGCAAACACTTCAAAGAGTTCATATTCGAGAGGTTAAGTTATTTATTATTGTTATGTATTGCAAACGGTACTATTGCGATTATTAACTCTTTGCAGTACTTTAATACTATACATATTTTCGTTAAGTTCTTATTATTGGTTTTATCCGTCCTTTGCTTATTAGCACAATATTAATTTTAAAGTGTACGTTTTAAACAACTGAGTTGATCGTATAGATCATCTTTTCTAAATATATTTGTTTGTAAATACAATATAAAAATTTTTATATCTTTTGAGAACGAGTTACTCCTTAACTTTTACGTATACATAGTATTTCCAAAAAAGTTGTAACTTATTGATTATTGATGTAAAAGTAAATAAACTAAACAAAAGAAAAACCATCGAAGCTTTATTTCTTATTTACCTTGCTGCGACAAATCCTGAAACTTCAGTTAGATCTCGTATAACATCGAATCAAAATAAAAGTCACAATAAAAAGTTTCTCAGTTCGAACTTCGCTACGATTCACCCTCCTGTTTAGCTGTAATGTAAATAACCCAACTTAGAAGTTTCTTTCCCCCTTGGTGAAGGGTGAGTAGTTAATCCCCAGTAAATGAAATGGAAAATCGTTAGTGATATAATTATTTATTGATTTCAGGCAGCGCACTCTGCAGCATACTATATGACACGATAAAATATGAATCGATTATTTGAACTAGTTGTATTTGGCGAAAAAACTCATAGATGGTGCTGATTATTCCACAAAAAAGTTATATACAGGATGTTACAAAACACAGGTGAAAATGTTCTTTTTTCATGTTCTCAAAAACTATATTTATAGACTTGGACAAAGTTTTTTTAATATCTAAAAAACGGTTAACCGAAATGACTCCAAAGTTTGTACTTTAGTTTTGCTAACTGAATAACATAATTTATTGATCATTTTCAATTTTTTTTTTTGCTGCTTGGCCAAACTGGATGAGACCTACAGTTTATCGTGGGTTCCGCACCACGGTCCTCGGTCATATTACTATGTAGTAGTGATTCTACACTGTTTTCCTCCCACAAGATATCCGATCCTATCCGGCGTGAATGAGAGGCATTTGCAGTGTAAATTCGCTTTGCACACCTTGGGTGTAAACGTAGCAATTTGACCAATTTTGAAAAATTGGTCGCACCGGGGATCGAACCCGGGTACCCAGCACCGAATTCTTATCAGCTCGTCCACCCAGCTGGGTCATTTTCAATTTAGGCATTGGCAAAGTTGGTCATAGTTAAAGTCATGCAATTCGTTTTTAATACCTAGTTTGCCTTCAATGGGCGTGAAGTTTGTAGTTATTTGTAATATTTTTTTTTGTTTGGACAACTTTATCACTGTATCGCAAAAATTAAAGCTCTGACGACATACAGGTGTGGTAAATCCAAAACCGACCATAGGAAAACCGCGTAACGGACAGAGAAACGTACATTATTACATGCGCGGGACTAAGACAGAAAACGAAAAAATATCAAGTAGGCCATATTTTCAGCGCGCTGTTGCCAAACGCCAAGTATCACTCAAATACCGTCGACAAAATAACTTGGCGTTTGGCAACAGCGCGCTGAAAATATGGCCTACTTGATATTTTTTTCGTTTTCTGTCTTAGTCCCGCGCATGCAATAATGTACGTTTCTCTGTCCGTTACGCGGTTTTTCTATGGTCGGTTTTGGATTTACCACACCTGTATACATATTTCATACATGGCGTATAAGTTTGTAACACGTATTCTGAAACACCTTGTACATATTCAAAACTAGGATATAAGCTGCAGTACAAAACATTTCCATTGAATGGTTATGTTAACACCTAAAAATCTGTTGCGCACAATTAAAAAAAAAAGGTAAAACAAAAAATTAGTAATTGAATTGAATGCTTTGGCAGTTTGTTAGAAATGTTGTAGAATATTTAGCTGCTGCACTTAAATAGCTTTGTAAATTACATTTAATTATCATACAGCGAGCCCAAAAAGAATAAGAATAAATCAATCCATATTCGATTTGGCAGTGACCTTTTGCCCCTTGTCAGCGTTAATATTGAAATATGTATTCGAAGCGTGGGAGGTGAAAATCAATAATGCTGGAGCAAAACGAAGGTTTTCGCCCCGTAATATTTCTGCAAACGCATCAAGGATCTGTTTAATTAAACTAAAAAAGCATCATCGGCAAGACAGGCCTCTTGATATAAAAAAAAATAATCAACGAATAAGAAAATAAAATGAAGAATCTCATAGCAAAATTTAATTAAAAAGTTTGGACTTTATCGACCACGAAGGCCTGGATAAATTGTCAAGCATGCGCTTGTGAGTTGTTTAGTCTGTTAGGAAAGGTCGTTTGAAATTTCAGAGCCTGGTTACCCTTCCTCGAATACGTTTTCTGATGCCGATCTGAACGGTAAGTAATTTTCCGTATTTGTTTCTTAGGTTTATTAATTAACATATCCTAGATAAGAAGGATAGGCCATTGGCCGTAGTTACGTAAAATTATTCAGCTTAAGCAATATGAAATGGAACTTCTGGAAGCCAACGCCTAGCACATAGCCTAATTACGATAATTGATATTTTATTAATGCTTAATTATCTCTTCGATTTGCATGCTATTAACATATAAATTCGTCAAATAAGTAGAGAAATGATTTTTTTTTCTGAACCTGTTGAATGTTTTTTACTCGAAAATTGTAAACACTCTAGATTCCTAGAGATATCCAAAATGCCGGCGCTTCGCCTGCTTCTATTGCTCATTGGGGTTTTGCACTTCAGTGATGAAATCTTGGCAGATAGCGATTTGCAAAGTGCATTAGACGCTATAGACCGTCGTCAAAGAGAGTTGGCCGAATTTGAAGAAGCTCAACAGTATGGATTTAATTTTTACGAACAGCCAGAAGAGTTAAGCTTTTTGAATAATGTTGCAGGTATCCAACATATTCTTTTAACTTTACAATAAACTTGTTTATCGATTTATTCAACAGATTCCCATAGTTACGACAAGGACTACTTGGATGACGAGACCTATGAGCCGTACAACAAAAGGTTTACTTCTTCTTTTAGAGAAAGACTTGAAGAAGACAGAGAAAGACAACTAGAGGAACTAGCTCGAAACCTATACAATAATCTGGAAAATACTGGTATTGGATTAAATTGACTTTAATTATATTAGTAACTAATTTCTGGCATATTGTCAGGAATTGACAGGACTAGTGCCAAAGATTTATGGGAAAGGTACTTTGGTAATAACGGATTAAGTTACATAAACAATAACGCCCTAAACAAGCGTTACTATGCTATGTACGGTACCAAAAGCAACGGATTGCGAAAACGAGAACGATACATTGACAATAATGAAGATCCCATTTACTCAGTAAGAATATATTTTGGTAGCGCCTAAACTAAAAATGCCAAACCAACAAAACTATTGTTTATAGATTCACCATCATGTCCCACGCGCTGATGAGCCAGACTATCAAATGAATTACATGAATCGCCACATCCGAAAAACTGGAAACCACCCTCATAGTTATAACAAATTATACATGCTTTCGAAGAGAAGCAGCCCTTTTTCTAAGGAACAAAAGAAATCTGTCAAAAAACAAACCGATCCTAAAGTGGAAAAAGATTTGTCCATCATTTTCGGGACTGGACAAGAAGACTTAGATACCAACAACTTGGGTGAGGGTGTTTTCTCAACCATAGAAAAACCTTCAGAAACGACCAAAAAGCCCGAGGAAACACCACCGACCAGGAAAATTGAAAAAAAGGACAAGCCTAAAATGGACGTCAACAAAGAATCTGATATTAACAAAGAAATTTTTGAACCAGTGGCTCCGCAAAAGTCTAAAGAGCTGAAATTGAAAAAAAAATCTATTGATTGGTCAGATTACTTTGGATTGGATAGACGTAAGAAGTCGGAAAATAATAGTTTAGATAAGGCATGGTAAGTTGGTACTGAATTTGTCTGACCAAATAAGAAATAAGAACCAAAATTCTTCTAGGTTGATGGAACGGTACCACAAAGCGATTGCAGTAACAGCTAAGAAACGCAACGCAGAACTTCGGAATCACGATGCTACTCCTTTGAAGAAAGACGATTCCCATAAGGAACAAGAACATAAAATAACTGAAATGGACAAGAAACTTGAAAAGTTTGAAGATGAGATTGTAGAAGATGCCTTGAAATATACTGGGGCTCGTCAAGATGAAGAAGACTCTAAAGAGGTAACCCACATTATTTATACAGCAAAAAATATTTTAGGATTACTTTCAGATTCAACAAATTAAGGACAATATAATATCTCGTTTGGCACAAGCTTACAACATTGAAAAGATGAGAAACGCATTGGAGGAGTACAAAATGGAAATTGAGAAAGCCCGTAAAAACATTGAGAAGAACAAAGGGCAGGACAAATTATTTCCTGAATACCCTATGGAAGAAAAACGTTTGAGTGTACCGAGAAAAGAGGCTGTAGATGATAGTGGGGAGATTCTAGATGGTGATAATAATATTAAATGCACCAAATCTGGTGAATGTCATGAACAGAATTACAAGTTACCTTCTGATATTTGGGATAACCATTTCAGCAACTTAAATTATGGTTTGTAAGGTTCAGCTTCTGTTTAACTGAGATTTTTATCTGTAAATATTGCAGAGTGTCCAGCATTACAGAGAGCTTGTAATGATGTAGCTTCTGTAGTTGGTTACTACGGACATGTGTTTGAGGCTGCTTGCCATGTTCATCAAATGTGTTTGCTATGTGTAAGTATTAAAATGTTTCTAAAACTCGTGTTGAAATTTGAGACTTACAGAGCAACAACAGCTGGTTTTCGCCTACAAGACAGTGCAACGCCCTCTTTTTAACTAAAGCTTACGAACTCTGTTTAGGCAAAGAAGAATGTAAGAAAGAGGCTCGTCATTCAGTAAGATATTTGCTAGACATCAACAAGTCTCTTCGAACTCAAACATCTTTGAATGATCAATGTGAATTGCAATGTCCCGAAATATTGTCCAAATAAAGTGTCCCAATGCTACCAAATTTGGCCGAATCTGTGTATCTTCCGTCTATAAAGACTCACAACTACTAAGTCTGTACTAAGCAGTACGTATTATATTACTATTATATGTTTAGAGAGACAAATACTTATTGATGTCTAGTTGTTGCTTATATCAGTTAAACAAATAACCTTATAAAAATTGTTGTTGTTCTCTATTCTATTAAATTTGATCCAGTCCTAGTGAAGGAACTTATTTAAGTATTAAGTACATTAATGTCACACGAAAGGTCAATGGTGGACTGTACTTGTTTAATTTCGACAAAAATATTTGAAATATTTAAGCGGGGAATGAAAACGATCTCATTGTCCTGGAATAACTGTTTGACAATAATTTATATCAATCCTACGGAAACATGGCACCATACAGGAACATTATAAAATGCTTACAATTTTGAGATCGTTTTGAGCGACTAGGCGTTTTTAATCGGGATTGAAATGGACTGTATTCAGTTAAACCTACTCAACTGTTCAATATATTTTAAATGTATGTCTTGCGTTTTTTTTCCATCATAGACTATAAGTTTTATACATTTTCCGGCAGTTTTTTAACTGACTATTCTTAGCGTAGTACAGCTACAAGAACAACTAACATTTATTGTAGAAATGTTTATTTAAAAATTAACTAAGACTTAAGTGTTTAAAGTTAATTTAGGCCTATTTATTTGTATTGACGTCGCAATGTCAATTTTCTTCTATATGCTTAAACATCGTACTTGTAATGTAAAATGATTTTCATTTGGCTTAATAAAAGGTCAAATTTTGCCAGTTTATCAGTTCAAGTCAATATAAGCTAATGTTTGCTTATCGGCTATTATGAAATGCGAATAATCACACTAATATACAGCACTACAAAATTACATATTTAATTAAGTTTAACAAAACAATACTAATTTGTTCCCTGCTCTAAAATACTCAAACTGCAGCGCGAATATCTCCTAATTTAACCGCACCAAAGAACGACATGCCAGGTACAAACATGGAGTAATGATCTTTAAAAATATCTCCCAAGCTTATCTTGTCTCTTTCTGCTAAATATTCAACCCCAGCAGTATAGCAAGTGTTTCCCTTCCGAGCCCTAACGTCAGAATGCACTTGAACCGTACACTGAAGTATCATTTCGTCATTTTTAAACACCCTGTAACCATTCAGGTCATGGTCATCCAAATAGTAAATCTAGAAATACTGATTGAGTGAGTGAGCTTAACAATTTACAGCAAATCAACTTACTTGAGAATATATTAAGTATAAGCCAGGTTCTTTAATAGTCAAATAACCTTCTTCAAATTGAAAGTGATTGATCATTCCAGTACGTTGAACCCATTTGCTTGGTTTCCAGTCCACAAAAATACTGCTAAGGTGTCGTAAGTGCCCATTACCATTGAAGTTTTCGTGAGTTCCTAAGACATACGACGAGGTGTCTCCACCAAAGTGAATTGAGGGTAAAGGTTTAATTCGTCCAGTTTTCGGGTGTCTTTCATCCAAAATTTGCATCCTAGGTCGAGTTAGCACGCCCTCATCACGGATTATTGGAAATTCCAAATTTCCTTCATTGTTGTCCTAAGTTAAGAGTCGGTTAATTTTAATATTAGTTGATAAGGAACTTGTGTTATTTACGTTAACGTAAGATTCCATAGAGCTAGATGCGGACTTTTTGACTATAGTGTGTGCAGTATTGTTTGTTGCTGTAAAAGGATTGTTGTTCGTCCTAGAAAAACTTAGCTGTAGTTAAGTAGTGTAAGTTTTAGAGACCAGAATATTTTTTTACCGATTTAGTTTTCCCACGAAGTCCTGATTTCTTCTTTCTCTCAGATGCCGATACAAAACCGAAGGTATCTAAATAAATAAATTACCATTATCATTTATAAAAAAAAATGTTGCTGACGTACTTAAGCAGAAAGCAAAAACTGCACTTAACAGCCGATCTAATTCTGTGACGTACAATTGTAATGTACCAGTAGTAATAACATGCTGTGGTAATGATTTTATTAGACAACCAGTGCAATTGTCGAATTTAGGTAACTACTAAAAACTATTATCTTACTTTGTTAGATTTTTCATACATTAATTGTCCAACGTTGTTTCGCAACTCTAAGATTTCAGCTTCAAGTTTAGCAACCTTGTAGGTATTGAACACTGTCACAACACTGAACGCTACAAAAAACACTAAACCGACATAAATAAAAACGTTCTTTTGCACTTCTTCGGCTCGTTCCTTCATGTTGACGATACTCTGCTAACACTGCGCTTTAATGTGGTCAATATCAGCTTAACTCGCTTCCTTATCTCTCGGACCACTCGTTTAAATGAATCAATTTTGGCCTTTGCTTGTTGGTATTTATTGTTTTATGACTAACTAATTTTTCTCAATATTTGGTTTTATGTTGATACCGGACAAGGCTAACGATTTAAGAATTTTATAGATTAAAATGTGCATACAATACCAAATGCAAAGATAACGCCAGCAGTTTGTGAACGAACTGACGTTGATAAAATAACTTCAATCTTTTTCGGATATTAAATGATTATTATTTGCTTGATTACATACTATAGACAAAAATGAGAATTTTTTGGCGCAATTTTCCTTTTTATCTGGTTTTGGCATTAATGGTGACAGTTCTCACACTGAATTTCTCTAAATAGTAACTTAAAAAACACTATTTTAAATTATTGACATTTTTTTATTTATTCAAAATTTGTGGCTGCTATGTGGTGTGTAAATAACAAAATTGAGCATTTCTCTCCCTACAATGACAAAATCTCCCCGGGCATTTCCCCAAAAATTCCAGTCGGCGCAAGCGTAAATGGAGAGTTTAAAAACGGAGTTTGCCCTATATACATTCTTGTTTATCACAAATTATCAAGCCTCAACTTCCGAGGATGTTTTATAACTGTAAGAAGTAAATGGCAAATTGTAAATTAATTGATAAAAGTAAAGCCCTACTAGGGTAATAATATTGTGTTTTCAGGGTAAGTTTGGTCTTCGCTTTTATCGCATATTCAGAATCATTTGCCTCCCCTTAATAAATCAATACTATGTTTTTGTTGTTGTCAGTGCCAGTGATGGTCATCAGGTTGCATAACGTTTAATTTTTGCGTGTTTCTCTGTTGAAGTTTCCGGAACGACTAATCGAATGCCCAGTTTTAGTTTTGTATTTTTGGGAACGCTAGGAAAATGGAGGGTTGCAAGAAAGATCACAGGTAAAATATGGTTAATCAGAAATGACAGCAATATTAGTAAAAAAAATCAGGCATGTTTTGCCTGTACCTATGTTTCACAGTGACTACAACATCTGGTCTGTTTTGAAAAATTGTATTGGGAAAGAACTAAGTAAGATCACTATGCCGGTGGTATTCAACGAACCTCTAAGCTTCCTTCAAAGAATGGCAGAGTATATGGAGTATGCTCATTTATTAAGAGTTGCAGCTCAACAAGATAACTCATTGTCCAGACTTCAATATGTCATAGGTTGCACGTCGCCAAGCATAGTTTGATATAGTAGGTAGTAATGTTTATTTAATTTACAGGTTTTGCTGTCAGCGCTTTAGCCTCAAACTGGGAACGCTTAGGAAAGCCTTTCAATCCATTATTAGGAGAAACATACGAGCTGGAAAGAGAAGACTTTAAAATTATATGCGAACAGGTCAGTCATCATCCCCCTGTATCTGCTTTCAATGCTGAAAGTGACGACTGGGTTTTTCATGGGTCTATTCACCCTAAATTAAAGTTTTGGGGAAAAAGTGTGGAAATTCAACCTAGAGGGACGGTGACTGTTGAGTTCCCGAAGTAAGTTAAGTTTTTTTTTTGTAATTTTAAAGTATTAATGAAAAGATATAACTAAAACAGATTAAAAGAAGCCTACACTTGGACTAACGTGACTTGTTGTGTCCATAATATTATAATGGGAAAAATGTGGATGGAACAATGTGGAACTATGGAAATTGTGGCTCATGCATCAGGGCATAAAGCCACATTGACCTTCAAACAAGCCCGTGATACTCCAAAAAATCTCCATAAAGTTGAAGGATATATTTCAGATAAAAGGTTTTATTTATAAATGTATAGAGTGGCTTTATTTGCTGATTTTTAATAAGGATATAAAAAAAGCAAATTAAGTCACTGTGTATATATGTATACAGGTGTGGTAAATCCAAAACCGACCATAGAAAAACCGCGTAACGGACAGAGAAACGTACATTATTGCATGCGCGGGGCTAAGACAGAAAACGAAAAAAATATCAAGTAGGCCATATTTTCAGCGCGCTGTTGCCAAACGCCAAGTATCACTCAAATACCGTCGACAAAATAACTTGGCGTTTGGCAACAGCGCGCTGAAAATATGGCCTACTTGATATTTTTTTCGTTTTCTGTCTTAGTCCCGCGCATGCAATAATGTACGTTTCTCTGTCCGTTACGCGGTTTTCCTATGGTCGGTTTTGGATTTACCACACCTGTATACAAAAAACACTACATTTCTAGCAAGCAAAAACTTTTCTATATTTACGGAAAATGGACTGAATACATCAAATGCACTGATTATGCCTCCTATGAAGTATACATGAAAGAAACTTCTAGTAAGAGCACAGATCCAAGAAGCAAGAGTCCTAATGACTCACCTTCGCATACTTCCAGAAAAATGCTGCAAAAATTTAATAGTCTGAAAGTATCGACTTTCAAATCACAAAACTCGACTCAAGAAGTAACTATTTGAACCAACAAATAAAAATCAATTAAATTAATATTTTTTATTGTAGCCTGATGACACTGATGATACAGAAGAACTTCCAAAAGCTGATTCGGGAGTTGAAACTGAAATTCCCAACTCGACTACGATATGGAAAGTTAATCCCAGACCTTTGGAAACTGGAGATGTAAGATCAATAAGAATTGATTTTGAGCTGACTCTACTTTTTCTCTTTTCAGTATTATCAGTTTACGACATTTGCCATGTCTCTAAATGAGCTGGACCCTGGAATGAAAAACATCCTATGTCCTACTGACTCTAGACTAAGACCTGACATAAGAAAACTAGAACAAGGAGACATTGATGGGGCAGCCATAGAGAAAACCAGGCTAGAAGAGAAGCAAAGGGATGCTAATAAACGCAGAAAGAGCAAAAATGCTGAACAGTGGACTCCTAGGTAATATAATATGTTTCGCTGAAATGCATTAATTAATTAATTTTAATGAATTTCAGATGGTTTAAACAGGAGATTAATCCTTACACCCAACAGGAGGATTGGATTTACGCTGGCAACTACTGGAAACGTCAATACACTAACGATTTGAATATTTTCTAAATGAAAGTCTTCTACTCGATTTTGTGGTGTTTGTTTACCTTATTAGAATTTATAGGCAATGCTAACATTATATAATATATAACTACTATTTAGCAATCACCCATAAAGTATTACATTTAAAAACAAGTTAGTTACATAATTTTTATTTATTTTTTACAACCTGACAGATCAACGGTGACAGATTTTTTTATGATACTTTTTAGACCTGAATTTATTTTTGATCTCTTAACATTCATCACACATGTTGAAAGTCTACAAATCGTCAATTAATAGATGAGATTGTTAGAAATTGAAATTATGCTAGTGCCAATATTTCCACTAAAATTGGTATTACAACAGTTTTAGTGCTTCCATGTTAATATTTGTAACTATAATATATAGTTGACTAATTCCTAAAGATTGTTACTGATAAGTTCTCCATCCTTACCATTTATTAAAAAATTATAACTATAATCATGATTAAAGCCAATGGTTTTTTAGCAGTGTATGTATATTAGTTACATATGTACGGGTAAAAAAACTACCTGGAAAGTATTACGGAAATAGTTGGTGAGAAACGAGGCAATAATAATTTTAGGAACGCCATTTTGATAAAAGCCATTTTTAATATCTGAAGTTTTCACAATTTCCACTTCCCATTAATAACATAATAATCAATGCTGTCATGTGCTGTATGTTTAGAAAAATAGAATTCTCTGTGCTTAAGTAAAAAATACTGTTTCTAAATTTAAGGGTAAATTTAAATTTAACTTGTAGTTTATGTTTGTAGACTTGGAATGTCAGTGTTTCGATCACATTAGGAAAAATAGTATTAAAAATTGTTTCTGTTGATGAATAAAATGTTTATTTGAAAATAGAGGTTTTATTGACTGTTGTATCTTGATATTTGTGTAGAGAAGTTAGTCTGGATTGAAACGAAATTGTAAAAAAAATCCAAAATGGTTTATTTTAAAGCTAATTATTATACAAATATTATATTTATTAGCTTGAAAATAATAAATAAATATGCGGCCGTTGATAGTAAATCTCAAACTAAGCATTCTAAAGATGCTTTATTAACATAAAACTTATATTACAAAATCCGTAACCTAGGCGTCAATTTGAAACATTAAATACTATTTTCAATTAAATAGACTAAAAGTAAATTAAATGTTATTAGTGTTGATAAGCTTAGCATCACAATTATTCTTATGGAAGTGGATATTAATTAATCAAGCAAATCGGTATATGTAGGCTTATCAGCTCTGCAATACTATGAATGGCCGTAATGACTACAAATGTCAGGATAATGTTAACCGTTAAACTAGTGCAATACAAATATATTAATCTTTTATACCCATCGAGGCAATTTTAGTTTATACTTGACTGGCTATATAAATGTAATAATACATAAGTACTTCCTAATTCTTATAAGGTTTATCAAATCAAATAAATGTACCTATAAAAAAGTTGGTTAGAAATGTAGATTAAGTACTTTAATAGATAGATACTACTACTTAATGAGATAGACTAACATAATGCAGTTCTCTCCTTAGACCTCCTCATTTAGAAGTATTACGATACTTAATAAAGTCATTAATAAAATCCTTTAATTTGTCCTTTTCATTTCTAACATCCTCAAGGAGTTTTTCTACCTTCTGCACTTCCTTTTGCTCCGAATGGTAATCTTGAGACACTACTAGAAAGATAATCACTACAATCCCCATGCAGATGGCTGTAACGGTACAGATAAACGAGCTGGCTTTGCAGGGCATTTTGGAAACCAATCGCTTTGAACCATTTTGCAGCATGTAAAACAGGCGAATAAAGAATCCGACGAAGAAATTGGGAGTTGCTACCGATCCCGGGATGACCTGGTACGGGCTGGGTGGTGTAAAGGATGGTGCTTCCTTCGGCAAACCTTCTGGATGATGAACAAAGCGGGTCAAGATGACAGAGTCCATTTTCAGACGCGCTTTAAAGTAAAATCGTACTGTAACACTTTAGAAAATAATGGATACCCTGGTACTTACCTGTTACCTATAAAACTGAGACAGGATTTACCACTTGAAGTTCTTATATAGTAATTTTTAGTTGCGTCCTTCTTTAACTTGCACTCACCTGTATCCAGAGGCGTCATGTCACTTTTTTTATATTCAATACTTCCTTGCATCTACTTGCTCTTTATCACAGTAAATCAAGTTACACTTTACGGTCAGACCATTAATACATACTAAAGTACAATTTAGGAGTTTAGCTGATAAAACATATATTAAAACCATCAAAAAAGCCCTTTAAGACGAACCACCAATGGCATCCTGGCTTTAGCAAAAAGCTTATCAATTTAACAATAAAGTTACATCACTAATTATGTCAGTCATGAAGATTGGAAAACAATAGAGCCACCTTCCAAAGTCTTGAACTCATGTTCGAATTTTTGATAACAGGTTGAAACTTTTGCACGTACGACAGGAAATTGTTTTATAATGAGTCATTCGTATGGGCTTTCCAAATGAAAAATGTTAAAATCTGCCAAAAAGTTAAAGAAAGTGGTAACTTTTACATAAATAATCTATAATACTAATAGTGTGGTGTAGGGTAATGTAGTGTAACATCTAAAATTGTAGATGTTATACCGCTAGAGTGATAGCATCTATTGAAATGAAAATAATAAATAAGGTATCTGAAAATAGTGTATTTGACAAAATTTGTTATTTCTTAAACTATATGCAAACAAATATACAGGGTATTAAATACAAAATATAAAATTTAATTGTGGATTGAAGTACGAGTAGTAACCAAAAGTAACAGAAAACGCTAGTTCTATAAATTGATACATTGTCACTAAATTGTCAAGAAAATAATTTAAGAGATAATATTGAGGAGAATATACTTCACGCACAGAACTCGAATGGACAAATTCTAATCAAATTATGACATCAACTCTTCTTCGTTCTTCTTCGAATCGAAATCCTGCATGCCTACCAGATATATGATTACGACGATAGTCAAGCAAATGGATGTGACAGTCACAATGAAAGAACGACCTTTAAAAGGCTCTTGTCCAATCAGTATCAAGGCTCTTTTAATGGTTTGTATCAACCGATACAAGCGAATGAAGAGAATGTTGAACGTCCATTCCGATCTGTGCATAATCTGGATTTGGGTGGTTTCTGCAGGTAAAGGGTTCTGGGCAGGTTCTTGTTCTTCTTGGTTGGTTTGGGGGTTAAATAACAAAGAACTCATTTTTCGCTTGTCTTGAAATTAGAGACTAGTTTAGATAATTTTAACAAAACATGTTCTAAATGTACTTACAGTTTTTAAAAATCAGCTTTTATTAAAATATCTGTAGATTCGTCGTACTGCACAAGTTGTACACTGCAAAGTTTAGACGCTAATACTATTTTGCCCTGATAGTTACGTTCATTTCAAAGCACAACGTTGGTGTTATAAGGAATTATCGCTAATATCAAATTACATTCAATATTACTGCGATAAGTAGTGATCGTTTCGAAAGAAAAAATCAGTTGATTGAACGCCAACTTATATATTAATAATAATTGAATATTACAATGAGTATAAGTATTAAAATTATCCTAGCTACAAAACCTATAAAAAGTTAGTTAAGTTAGTTAGTTAAGACAATATGAATAAAATTAAATCACAAACCTACGTGATCTCTACTAATATTCTTGTAACCCATTTTCTTAAGAAATTTTTCAAGTTTATCATTGTAGTCTTGAAGATTGTTAACAGTTTTAAACAAACCCTCAGATTTTTCATTACAATAATGTAAGTCACGGCTCAGTATAATGATGACAAAAAGAAACCACACTCCCATAAATATGATACCAGCAGCAATAGCAGTTTCTCTAGATGTTACAGTATGGACGAACTTCCTCTTCAGATGCTGCAGATACTGGCAGAAGCGACTGAATCTCTCCATGTACATTATCAACGCCAAAAGTGCCCTATGTTGGTAGGTCCTTTCAAAAGGAATTCGGGGCAGCAAGCTTTGGTTGGGGCGGGGGTAGTCTTCAGCTGGTAACTCTTCGATGTTGAATTGCATTTTGAAAAACTGGAATTACGTCTTAATTTAAAGATTAAACTAGAGTTGTATTAATATAGTAGGTACTTACTTTCAGCAGAATATTTAAACTGGACTGCTCTAAGAACTGCTTTAATGTTAAGTTACACACGCACTGGTTTGAAATTACTTGTCAAGCTTACCTATTACCAGTGTCGTTCACTTAAAATTGACTACCAAGCCAAAATGTGCAGGTGTACACTTCTACATATCGTCGAGTATACGAGTCGTCACTGAACTCTGGCCACCTTATCAAAGTTGCAGTAAAATATAATGTTCTCCTCAATAGACTTGGCAAAGCTCCTATCAAAGAAACTAGTGTCTTTAGGCGTTATGATAAAAAAACGTGTTATTGCACGTACGCCAATAATAAAAGGAAATTGAAATAATAAGCTTTTAACAACAACTACATATGACGTCATATATTTTTTGTAAATACAAAACACATATGTGTAAATGACAGCCGAAAAAATAATTCAAACAAAAACAATAACATTAAAACGCACAGCTCCATTAAAGGTATACAAAGTACAACAAAAATGTTTTTGTACTATTTTTCTTTAAAATTCCAATACGTAGGGCAGAAAGAGAACAAGCTAAAACAAAAAAAAAACAACAACGTAACTTATAATAAAACAAAAACGTTTAAGTAAAATTCAACGACGTATTGCACAGAAGAACTTAATAATCAATGGAATTTGAGAGAAGGTCCATCTAATTGTATGTTTCGTATATTTAAATTATTAATTTATAAAAACTATGGTTTCTTTTCCATTACCGAATATTTAACTACGTTTTTAGTATACTACAATAATAAAATATATTTTAAACATTCGGCAACACTACCATTTTACAGATTTTAAGCAACATTTTTGAAAGGTCACTTTTTGATCGATTCTACATTATGTTGGATTTTTACCACAATTTTGTTGACTGATAATCATAGAAACCTATTTTTCATAACAAAAGAGAATGATTGTATACAGGGTGTCTTTGACACACATAAAATAATAAAAATAAATCCAAGAACTTTCAATATTGTACATATAATTTAAAAAAATAAATAAAAATTTACGTCAAATAAAGACCCAAATGATTATAACAAAAACTGTATGTAGAACCAAGGAAAATGTGTAGAATTTTATATATACACTAGTAGTACTTTTACAATCGTCTTATAAAAAAGTCTCGCATTTTTGTGATGCATAAATTCTATAAAACACCCTGTAGTGTTGTACATAAATCATTAATTGGGTTGAAAAGTGGGTATAATGATAGGCATGTGATTATTGACAACATTGTTCTGAATAAAAGAATGATCAAAAAATGACATTCCCAACTTATGGGCGTTTGACATATTAGCATCAGGTACAGTGACACTGTGAGAACCATTAAAAAAATTCGTGAAAGAATTGATGTCGGAAGGGGTAACGTTTTCTAGCGAAACATGAGTGGCGTCTTTAATTTGATGAGGTAGTGCTACTGTGAGGTTACTGATAACGTTGATTTTATTGTTCGGGGGAGGTGCGGGAAGAGGTAGGGACTGGCTTTTTTCAGTGTGGACCCTACCGGAGTGTAGAATGGCTTGATATCGATGCTTAAAAGTCATATTGCAATGCTCGCAAGCAAATCTTTTTCTGGAATGTTTCCAGTAATGGTGAAGAGTTAAAGATATTTTAGTGTGATATCTGCTGATGCCTGATCGTCTGCAGATTTTGCATGTCAATCCCTTTCGAGTCACTAGCTGGGCCATATATTTATCTACAAGTTTGTTGATTCCAGCTGTACTTTCTGACGACAAATATCCTTTCCACTTTCTAAGTTTGCCATTTAGATGTCTTAAAACCTCAACCTCATCAGAATCCCAATATGGGATTACAACTTTTTTGGGTTTAGTTTGTTTCCTGCTCCGTTTGCAATGACTCAAAGGCGTTGGCAGTACAACAGGTTTTGTTGTCAAATTCGTATGCACTGCCATATGGGTGATGATGCTGTTCTGACTTTCAAAAGAAGCATCGCAAAGTTTACAAGAATACTTCCTAAACGGATCTACGTTCTCTTTAATATCCTCACTTTTGGCGGGAGATGCGGTGACGTGTCGATGCGTGAATTGATGCGTCTCCAACGACAAATCGTCCTCAAATTCGCAACCGCACGTCTGGCAGACGAACAAGGGAAGTTCCGTTTCTTCTCCTCCTACTTCTTCTTCTGCTTCCGGTTGGGTGGTTTCCACACCTCCCGCCTCAAGAAAATCCGATTGAATTCGGTGACTTAAACTGATTCTATTCGACATATCTTCTGCTGTACTTGCTCTTGACTGAGACTCACTCTCTTGGTCCGAACCATCATTCGCTTCCATATAACTAAACAGTCTAGCTGCTCCATGTTGTTTAGGTATTTGATTCTTCCAAGACTTTACTTCATTCTGAAGGAAACGGTTGTGTTGGAGAATTTGCGCTGCTGCAGCCGACAGATCCGCGTTTTTAATCGTAAGACTTTGAGATTGACTAAAGTCAAAAAGAAATCAACTTACAGTCCGTGCAGCGTTAAAAATCACTTACCTACAAATAGTGGGTGTACTTCCACTACTACTACTGCTAGGATTATTGTTTGTACTATTAGAAGACGTGATGGTAGCTGTGGGAGTTGAAGGGCCGCTATTATAACCATTGGTCCTCAAAATATTACTGCTAGTTCCGCTACTAATAATGTTACTATTGGAAACACTTGAGGCTGACATTCCTGTCAAAGCTCGGTTTCTGGATTCCAGAGGGCTGCAACAAACACAAATAAATATTACTGAAATGGCAATAAATATGTAAGCTATATACAGATATTTAGGTAGGTACTGAATTTATGTATTAGTCCTAAATTTATTAGTAAGAACAATAATTAAAGAATGTCAAGGTAATATGAAAGTTTCAGAACTTAAAAGACCAACAAAATCAACAACTTGTACAAATAGCATCAGTGATTGTACTTACTGGTGTTCTTGTTGATGAGCAGTCAGCTGAGTTAAATCATCAGCAAGGAAACTACATTTAGCGCATGCTCGTTTGTTGTGGACTTTCAAAACGTGAGTAGCCAATCGTTCCGATCTAGCTGCTTTATAATCGCATAATCCGCAAACAAAAGGTTTCAAGTGGGTATTCATATGCCTTTTCAGACACCAATTATCCACACCGGACCAAGAACAATAGCAGCAAGTGAATCTTTTCTCGCCTTTTTTTTTACTACTTTTTGACGTTATGGTTGATGTTTTTGACAAGGTCTTCACGTCAGATTGACGGATACCGGGCACGGAAGGACTTCGAGCTATTCCGTTAAAACCAGGTATCGTTAAGGAGCTGATTGTAGATAAAGTGTTCAAAGCATCCGGTTGTACTATTGTGGAACTGGAGTTGTATTTTTGATAGTAACTCATTCCTGACGCGTTTTTAGGGGGATGTCTTCTTATCCTGTTTAAGTCGTAAGGATGGTCACGGTGCATTCTTAAAAAGTGTTTTTTTACATGATCGGCTCGGTTGAATTGTTTTTGACACACGTAACATTGGAAAGGTTTTTCTTCCCTGTGGATATTTTCGTGTCTAGTAAATAAATCTCGCCTATCTGTGGCGTAAGGACAATAAGTGCAACTATATCTCTTATTTGACGAAGATGCCGTAGAGTCTCCAGTATTACTGGACAAACTGCTAGAGCTGGCTTGGCTTAAATTGTTCTGGACAGAACTAGAGCCTCCTATACTTTGAAATTCTTCTGAAGGTACTAGATGATTTGGGTTAGCGGACGTAGCTTTACCAATTCCAGGACCTATATCCAGCCTATTTTTCAACCGTTGTAAAAATTTTATAATATCCTGTAATACAGGATTGTCCTTAGTTAAAGCTTCACAAGACTCATCAATATTGATGTTATGTTGTCTTCCTAAATGGATTCGGACACATCTAGCCCAAGCACTCTCGTATGAACATTGAGGACAGTGAAACGCCCTTAAATTTGAATGGGTTCCTAACCAATGTTCAGCCACTCGATTCAAATATCCCACGGATTCGCAATCAGAACATCTAAATAATTTCTGTGCAGCGTTGTATGTGGCTACTTTACTTTGAGTCCACTGAAGAGACTCCTCACTACTCATCCACTTATCTTCTATTTGAGCCGAAGCTGTCAAACTCAATCCCATAGTGGCCTTGTGGTTAGGAAATGTTGTATTTAAAATGCCGGTAGCTGGAAACCCATTTTGCATCAAAGCCGCTAAACCAAAAGCTGTTAAATGTTCTTCAGGTTTTAGAATAGGGTTGTCAACTTCATAGTCGATTGGGGTTAGTCCCCGGTCGGTTCCAGAGGAAGGTATTCGTTCAGTAGTCGATAAGTCCGGAAGGCCGTCTTCACCGTATAGTTTTCTGGTTATTTCTTTGAACATGTCTTCATAGCAGTCGATGGCGCTGCCTGTCATTGGCATCGCGACTTCCATTGCTTTGATATAGGCCAGCTAAAAAATAAATTGGATTCAATAATTATGAGCCATATAGGGGTAATGTGATAAGTCTGGTTAGTTGATTGTAAAAGTTTAGGTTTTCGTCATTCTAGCTAATTTTTTATTTTTTCCTGAACGTTTTCTGTATTTTTAGAAAATGTATTTATATACAAATCTCAAACTTACCAATACTTAATAAATAGACAGTCAATTTAAAATGTTCGCCAAAATTGATTTTTTTGTAAACTTAAGTTAATATTAAATCTAGTTTCTTCTATTATTTTCCAAGTTTCAATGTTAAGTCATGTACCAGCCTGTATCCATGGATTTTGCTTCAAATCCTTGAAAATTTCAACATGAGCTTTGTTGCTCAGATTTTCTGAGAGTTCTTGACAGTTTCTAGCTTAAGAATTTGCCTACACCAAATTAGACTGTTAAAATAAAGCAAATGGCGTAAATACCTACTGAGGCTGCAGTAAAACTTGTTGACAATTGTAAATAACGAAAACAGGCTATCTCTCGGCCAATTAAAAGTTTTCGGAGATAGTACAAAAGAAAAACTTTATTCCCATCAGTACCCAACAGTAGACATTCACAATTGAAAAAATTGATTTTAGTACATGTATATTCAAAAATTAGGCTTAACGAAATTTTGTAATTAGTATCCAGTGGGTTGATTGAACCAGTTATGACAGGTAGTAAGAGTAAGATTGAAAAAAGGCTGTTAGTTGTGCATAAATGGACATTTTAGCTTTCACGCATGACAAAAAACAAAGCAAAACTCGAACAAAATAAACGTACATACATGCCATGAATAACATCCCTAATAGTAATCTTCATAAATATGTATATGAAACTGAAAGAGTTATTGTCCTAAACTTACGTACATGTACGACGATTCACTCTGACAGTTAAACGGAGTGAAAACAACTCAACTCCTACCGCCCCGGTCTATGGTCCGCCCTTGCATTCAACCGGACTAGCGTAGTAGAGAAAAATCCACAATGTGAAATTCATATCGGAGGACGTAATTCTTGATACTCTGATGCACTTTAAATACACCGCACTAAGAAATACGAAAAAATTGTTCGGTATCCCCAAATTAGCAAAATAATCGATCAAATTAGATGCGTAGAGGGTGCGTTTGGGGGTGCATGCAGGGCCGTGTGGCCCTGTACAGGATCGTTGCGTTGTCTGACCCACCCAATACTGCGGCACCCGTTGCCCGCGACCCGACGGGGTGGATGGCCCCCCCAACCCCACCCCCACCCCGCTTCGCCTGCTTACCGCCCTGCAGCCATCCCCGGTGCGGTGGCGCGACTTCTTCTGCACATGCAGGGGCGTCCAGAGTGACTAACACCCCCCCACCCTCCCAGCACATACGAGGGTTCTTCAATTCATATTGTGACTTTTGTCTTTCTCATTGCAATAAATAAACATATACTCCATGGATTACTATCTGAAATGTAGAAAGACGCACATCAAAGTGTACAAAGTTTATTTCATTAATCTGCTAACGTAGTACGTATGTAATAGAGTAGACCAGCAATCAGTTATTACTAAGAAACCCTGGTATCAAAAGTCGATTTGTTTGGTTTGGACGCCGTCACTGTCGTAGCTGACCTCCCCCCGTCACTCTACAATCCCCATCAAGAAACTATGGAATAAAGATAGGTCCACAAAGGCTCCGTCTTCTTCACAATATTGCCACCTACGATAATGATTGATTGACATGTTTTTGATTGTTTTATTAGATTACTCGTTCATTTTACTTGATTTCAAAGCGAACAAACCTTCGAGAGCTATGAGATAGAAATAAACATTTTTTTGCAAGAAGTACTAAGTAATTACCGAACGCCGAATTTCTAAAGGTTTTAGCAGGGCGAAAGCTTTTTTCTTTACAATGAAGTAAATCAATTCATCAATGGCTTAGGTTGCTCTGTATAGTACTCAAAACTGTCAAAAGCGTTTAATTACTTACGTCGTTGTATTTTAATACGAAAATTGCCTGTCAGTTATCCGATTATCTGAAGGAATACAAATATAGCATTTCAGTAGTAATCTTTAAAGCTAATTGTTGCTGACAGAAAGTGAATACGTATAGTCTTGGATTGAATTCTGACCAAACCTAATGAACTTACAAAAATCTTTTTACAAAGTAGAGGGGTATGATGATGATGATATGATGATAATATTTCATATCGTATAGAATTTTGTTAAAGAATCGGAAATTTCAATTTGTGTTTCCTTTCTTTCCATGTGTATATAGTATAGAAACAGAACATATCAACAATAATAATATATGTCGATCCGGTCCTGGTAAGTTCAATAAACAATTTTCACAGTTTTTTATGCTAAAGTGCTACTTTAGTAAAGTTGAAGAGTGTTTTTGCGATGAATTGCTTCGTAGAAAAATCTCAGCGATAAATGAACAAAACGTGATCTGGATTTAAACAAAAGTGAAATGAAGTAATTAACAAAATATAAATTAGCTGAAGCAAACTTTCAGCTTCTTTGGACCTATTTGTTTGGCTTAATTAATTAAGCCAAACAAAAGTCGTCTTAGAGCTATAGACCGACGATTTTGTTTTGAATTTAGCCAAGGTTTATGAATTCAAGTTATTCACTTTTTCGTCGAGGTTTGGATTGGTGGCACGTTGTCGATTTCTAAATTTGAAAAATACATCAATAGTCTCAAAAACTGTTTAACCAATTAAGGGAGACAAAGGAAAAAACTCCGCTCAGATGGAGCATAAAATATTTACTCAATTTATTAAAAACTGAAAGAAAGTTTAAGACAAAAAATTGAGACAAATAAAAGGATAATGAAGTTTTTTCAAGTGGAAAAATAATACACAGTTTAAAGTTTAAATGATCTCCTATTCTCCTATAGTATATAGCAGTTTTGTTGCTTGTTATCGACAAGAAATTAAAGACAAAATTCATCTTTTTGCCATAGACTATTTTGATGTTTAGGCTTTTTCGAGATAATAAGAGATATCGTCAACTCCGTCAACCGATATGGCACCGGTAATAAAGTTTCAAAGACATTTTATTCCAGTATATTGAACTTAATTTCATATTTTCAGCCCTTATCCTTCGTAAGTGGCGTCTTAAAAGGCTGCTGTACATTTTGTAAGCTAATTATTTTTCAGCGAATTGTTTTCTTTTTAATATCACGATATTAAAATGTGATTTTGTACAATTTCGTTTCACAATAAAGGCAGATTTGAGAGAACAGATTTGAAGCATTCTCGCTATGCCTTAATAATTAAATTTTAAGAAAACACTGCTGTAAAGCTATAATGGTTCACTGTAGGCGTCCTTAAAAAGGGATGTTTAGGGATTTATTATAAATATAAGGCCTTATTCCATGATTTTTGACTGAAAAAATAGATGGAGTATATTTGAAGACAATTCTGCCAAATTATTTCATGGGGGTATTTCAAGATCAGATCTAGGTAACTAAGCTTACATTGAACTGTAAATGTTCTGTTTTCAAAAGCTTGTCTTTTTCAAGACATTTGAAACAAAAACAAGAGCAAGAGCTAATATCAGTACTTACCTTACCTCTTCTTATTGCATAAGAAGCTATATAAGCAACAGAATCTTTCGACCTTTTCTCAATAGTGACATGATGACCAACTCTAAGCTACTGGATGTGAATATTAATTTTGAATTACCTCTACAACATCAAGTTATTCTTCCAATTTCTCGCACATTACAAATATAAAGTTCTATTTATAATCACCAATATCAATATTTTTTCCAGAATAGTTATACGAGAATATTATGATGATGAAGAAATTTTAACTCAAAGTTATTTCACGGTTTAGCGGAATAACACAGGAAACCAGAGAAATGAGATTTTCTAAGAATACTGGCTTTTCAAAAGTAGAAATTGAATTTATTATGATTCGCAGAATTCTTCACTTCTTGAAAAGCTATTTGCGTGATTTAAAAATAATATTAAGCTGCATTTACCCGCGAAGGCCAAAAACCACTTGAAAGTCATTGGAAATTTGATTTCTAGCTAATTAAGCTGCACGTGAAGCGTGAAGGGCTCTATAGCAATCTACAAAAACAAGAAATCCAAGATTTAATTTTATTTATAACGACGTATATTGACATAAGGATGGACTTTCTGTAGTATCAAGTCAAAAGTCAATACCCTGAGGAAATGAACCATTGGAAATTTTCAGACAAGTTTCTAACAACAAGTTAACAGGAAATTAACCCGATTTCCAATCACAGACTGTATTGGTCAGTTATGTTTGGTAAACTTCGTCCTGACGTCATCGTACGTACGTACGTACGAATTAAACTGCTAAATCGATTTTCCCAGGTTATCTCCAAATTTAAAATATGCTTAAAATTATTGATTATATAAATTTGAAATTATTTCAGACCATTAATCTTTTTCAATTTTGAAAGAAAGTTTTAATTATAATTCTTCCGTTGTAAAGCACACTTCCGTACATCCAAATTTATAAAACAGTTGTTGCATATATACTTGAAACCAAGTTTAAAGAATTATTAGCGATTTCTGCTATTTATTTTGTATTTTATATGAATAGCTTTAGAACCATATATACGATAAGTATTTAGAAATTGAATACTTTATAAAACTTACACAAAATGTCTATTTTTGATTGCTGTGATCTTGTGGCAGATGCCGAAACAATCTTTTGACGTCATAAAAGTGTGTGGGTGAAAACTTTCGAAGGGTGAAAAAGGCTGGGATAGCCCCTTCCTTTTTCCTTTGCAACAGTGCTGAAGATAGCTTGCAAATTATACAGTATTATACACACGATGGCCTTATTCCACATTATATAAGTATATAAGCTTATGTACTGTTAAAAAACTCAGTAATTTTTATTGGTTTGAATAGAAAAACCAAACAAATGAGGACGGGTGTCATAAATAAACCAGATTAACAATAAATAGAAATAGAATTGTTTAAAAAAAGTATGAAAACGATTTAAGAGTAAAGATATTTACAAACAAATCATATTATTATATTGGATAATGCTTTGCAATGTTGTTAGGTTACTATAATTCAAAAAGTTGTTAATACCTTGGTTACAAAATTGGATCTCCCTATAGGAAGGATGTATTTTTAATTTCTGCCCAATAATTATGTATTGTTCTTCCCCCTTTTAAAGAGACTTAGCTTTGCTAAAATCTTTACCCCCGAAAACGTTTCATTATATTTTCGTTGCCAAGCAACCCCACACCCCACAAACTACCCTCACTGTTGACACTATATAAAGGCTGAATGGAAATCATGCATTTTATGTAATCTCAAATTATATGATGTAATTACGTACGTTTTTGGTTTCTTATCAATCACGTTGCTTTATTAATGAATAATTTAAGTATTCTTTTCTTCAGATATTACGTTACATCAAACTGGAATGCGTACTTACTTACTCTTGTCAAATGTACGTTCCAGAATTAGAATATTTCTGCTACCATTAGGAAATATGCCCACGTGGCTGAAAAATAATACGCTCCGTTTTTCAGTCAACAACAGTTGTTGATGATCTAGTTAGTAGTAGAATGTTTTTGACTCAATATTATTCAATAGTTCAAAGAGAAGAAAATAAAAAATAAATATATAAATGACGGAAGGGCGGATTTATCGATACCCTCAAAAGTTTGGCTCCCCAGTTCTGTTAAAGTTAAAAATAAAATTAATTGTCTTTAAACTCGAAAGCTTTGTTCAAAGAGAAAGTTTATAATTAAAAGCTAGGAAGCGGTTACCTTGAATTTAGCTGCTACAATCTAAACATTTTTAAATATTGTTTTTCAGTTTTCTTCACGTTAATTGACCTTACTTAAAAATCTTTTTAACATTTAATGATTAGTATACTTGAACTTGAGTCATTTTTTTCATAAAATTTCAATTGAAACGTGGTGCAAAAAGTTCGAATTTCTGTGTGGTACTTACATACTATTAAAGTTAACAACAAATTATTTATTTACTTCAATAATGTTTTTAGAGACTAGAAGACACGTCCTGAAAAAAGCAAATGAGCAGCGTTGCTATTCTAAGAGTATTATTAAAGTAGGCTAGTTATTGGTTCAAATATGACAGTGATACAAAATGGATGCTGGTTTGTGGATAAAAAAACGTGGAAAACGTAGGTGACTCCGTCTCTGTGTCAAAAATAGTGTGCGCTGTGACGCGGTAGAAATCGGTAGTGCTCGCTATCGGTCATCGTTATCGCAGCAGCAGCAACAGCAGCAGCAGCAGCAAGCAGCGATCAGCGACGGCGCAGCGACAACGAACGGACCGTCTCCCGTCTCGAGACGAGACCTCAAAATCGTTCGTAGCCTCGTTCGAGAATCTTTCGAAATGGGGCCCTATTCACCTCGTACAGATCGGGCCCCGGTGAGTGGTCAGTGTCAGTGCGATCTCGAGGTGACAGTGGTGGTACTCCGCTAGCCCATATTTGGCATGGGCCTCAGCGTGGCGCCCACGTGTGCCCGCGGCTCACTTCATGGCCATTGATAAAGGTAAGGTAACCACTAACCAAAACGTAGTGACGTCACCGCCCAAGCTAAACCGCTCTAATGTTTCTCTCTTCTACTGCTACTGATATCTTACACACTATTCCTACTACACCCAAGTTGTTTTTCACGAACTATTTCTAAGCAAACCTTACTATTTAGACAACCGGCTGAAATTACACAATAAATAGCTCTCTACTTGAAGCTATGTCACAACTAATTCTAAAATAGGACATAAAACAACTATAGTCTATTACAGCTTCATAAAAAAAGTGTCACCACTTATGTAGTGACATTTTAATTACCCTGTTAGTTGGATTGTATCCTAATTTCCTTCTTTTGACCTACTTTGCACTAAACTGAAGTGAATGCAACAAATCCTAGGAGCGCATTAGCTCATATCACACTTCATGTAGCGTGATTTTTTTTAAATTGACTTAAACGTTGAAGAAAAGGCTGAAAAATCATCTTTTTTTTGGTTTGCCATTACGGTTATTGCAACTAATTTAAGATTATATTGAAAACATATTTTGAAGGTAAGTATATTGAAAACAATTTATTTGTTCTGCTCAAGTTTTGTACAAAAAATTAATTTGAAACTAAAATTCACTTAGAATGTTAATCATCAATGATTTGTGATCAATTTATGTGGTTGTCAATAACATCAAAGAAGTCAAACTGCACAGCATTTTTTGATTGGTTTTAATTAGCAGTAGATTTTTTTTCAATGTTATCTTGTCTTTGTTGCATTAATTAATTTGAAGGAATTATTGACGGATTTCGGGAGTTCCAAACTAACTGAAACCCATTTCTTATAAACTAGTCATTTTTAGCCAAATTAGTTTTTCACAGTTTTAGCCTTAAATATATTTCCTTTTCTCTGAATGATGTTCATAAGTGAAAAATAAATTAAAGAACGATATTCATCCATTTTGTAATCGTCAAAAGTGCATACCATTACACGACTACAAAGAGGCCACATATTTGAAAAAAAAAATTGCAAAACGTACCTTCCTAGTTTCTCGATAATAACGGCTACAAAGTTTCTTAGTAATTCTAACAACTTGGACAACCCCCTACATTGAAAATACTCATAATTTCAATAAATTAAAACTTATTGAAAAATTATATGATGAAACGCTATTTTCTCTCTCAAGCAATTTTCTTACATTTAATTTGTATCCGGCAGGAAATTATAGGACTCCCTTCAAATAATCCCTTTTAAAGGTAAATTGATCTGATGTAGGTATCTAAATAATAGGAGCAGTATGCTAATTGAAAAAGCAAGAACTATTTTAATTTTTCACATTTTCGTTTTGAAAAGTTAAGGCGACACAAATTGACTTTTATATAACTTTGGTCACATTGCCGATTGTGAAATATGAAAAGTTGCTATATAGCGACGTTTCCAATTATCTGAACCACGTGCCGCTCTGGCTTATAAAACTTGAGACATTGAAAAAGATTTCGATAAGTTCGGGAAAGATGAAAAAATAAACATTCCCGTACAGAGAAAATTTGCTTGACAAGTTCTCTTTCCATTTGACGAATTACTTTCCCCGGCAAAGTCCAATATTCAGAATTCACACTAAAACCATTGTGTCTACTTTCAGGTAAGCAAAATAATCAATTTTACTACTAAAGTTTTTCCAAAACTAATAAACTATCCATTAATATTCTTAGTGAAGACACAATTTAAAAGTTGACAATTTGTCGTCAGGTCTTGTAAGATTTTGTTAAAGTCGAATTGCCATTCTTGAACCTCCTGTGTAATACTTATCAAACGGAAATTTGTGTCTACATCAATTTCTATATTACGGAATTATTTGAGATATATATTTTATCCAAACACTGAAATTAGGGACTAACCAGCCAACCAGTTTCAATTTATTTTTTACTGACTTCCTTCGGAAAATCAGCCCACTTTGAGTTATTTCATTTCTGTTTTTTTATTTCTAAACATACGATTTGAGTTTTACTTTTTTTCAGGATTCTGGCAGCGAATAAATAGCCCATACTTTTTCCGAGCAAATTGATGTTTTTTTCTACTCCATTGAATTTCGTTCAATTTTTAATTCTACAGTTTTTTGCATGGCTTTAGAGGAAAGCGAAATTGTTTATGTCCCGACAAACTTTTCGCATCACAGTGTTTTGAGAATAGGCGATATTGTAGTATCATTAAAGTTACCATTATCATCCAGTATTATTGCTCCAAGTATTAGTAAACATACGTTGTTTTTAAGGCACAAACATAGGATTTCACTATGTTAATGTTAATCATGTGTTTTGGAACTACAGGTGGTTGACGGGTGTGTCTTTAGTACCCCGAAGCTTAAGTAATCTTTGAAAATGGTGAGGTTTTGTTTTTTGTTTATCAATCCCAATCCTCTGACCGGTTTCGCCGTATTACGGCTCATCAGAGAGGCTATAGGGCTTGATAACCAAAGAACAAAACCTTCGTTCCAGTATAGTCAACTGGATGCCAGAAATGATAGTTGTGTGCAACATCTGGTGACATCTGTACTCAACTCTATGAGTTAGAAAGTACAGATGGCGTTCCAAAATCTAGGAACAGCACCATTAATGCCGCATCATTCGGTAAACACCGATCTGATTGGTTGAAAATGGTGAGGTTTTGTTTTTTGTTTATCAATCCCAATCCTCTGACCGGTTTCGCCGTATTACGGCTCATCAGAGAGGCTATAGGGCTTGATAACCAAAGAACAAAACCTTCGTTCCAGTATAGTCAACTGGATGCCAGAAATGATAGTTGTGTGCAACATCTGGTGACATCTGTACTCAACTCTATGAGTTAGAAAGTACAGATGGCGTTCCAAAATCTAGGAACAGCACCATTAATGCCGCATCATTCGGTAAACACCGATCTGATTGGTTGAAAATGGTGAGGTTTTGTTTTTTGTTTATCAATCCCAATCCTCTGACCGGTTTCGCCGTATTACGGCTCATCAGAGAGGCTATAGGGCTTGATAACCAAAGAACAAAACCTTCGTTCCAGTATAGTCAACTGGATGCCAGAAATGATAGTTGTGTGCAACATCTGGTGACATCTGTACTCAACTCTATGAGTTAGAAAGTACAGATGGCGTTCCAAAATCTAGGAACAGCACCATTAATGCCGCATCATTCGGTAAACACCGATCTGATTGGTTGAAAATGGTGAGGTTTTGTTTTTTGTTTATCAATCCCAATCCACATGATGAGCCGTAATACGGCGAAACCGGTCAGAGGATTGGGATTGATAAACAAAAAACAAAACCTCACCATTTTCAACCAATCAGATCGGTGTTTACCGAATGATGCGGCATTAATGGTGCTGTTCCTAGATTTTGGAACGCCATCTGTACTTTCTAACTCATAGAGTTGAGTACAGATGTCACCAGATGTTGCACACAACTATCATTTCTGGCATCCAGTTGACTATACTGGAACGAAGGTTTTGTTCTTTGGTTATCAAGCCCTATAGCCTCTCTGATGAGCCGTAATACGGCGAAACCGGTCAGAGGATTGGGATTGATAAACAAAAAACAAAACCTCACCATTTTCAACCAATCAGATCGGTGTTTACCGAATGATGCGGCATTAATGGTGCTGTTCCTAGATTTTGGAACGCCATCTGTACTTTCTAACTCATAGAGTTGAGTACAGATGTCACCAGATGTTGCACACAACTATCATTTCTGGCATCCAGTTGACTATACTGGAACGAAGGTTTTGTTCTTTGGTTATCAAGCCCTATAGCCTCTCTGATGAGCCGTAATACGGCGAAACCGGTCAGAGGATTGGGATTGATAAACAAAAAACAAAACCTCACCATTTTCAACCAATCAGATCGGTGTTTACCGAATGATGCGGCATTAATGGTGCTGTTCCTAGATTTTGGAACGCCATCTGTACTTTCTAACTCATAGAGTTGAGTACAGATGTCACCAGATGTTGCACACAACTATCATTTCTGGCATCCAGTTGACTATACTGGAACGAAGGTTTTGTTCTTTGGTTATCAAGCCCTATAGCCTCTCTGATGAGCCGTAATACGGCGAAACCGGTCAGAGGATTGGGATTGATAAACAAAAAACAAAACCTCACCATTTTCAACCAATCAGATCGGTGTTTACCGAATGATGCGGCATTAATGGTGCTGTTCCTAGATTTTGGAACGCCATCTGTACTTTCTAACTCATAGAGTTGAGTACAGATGTCACCAGATGTTGCACACAACTATCATTTCTGGCATCCAGTTGACTATACTGGAACGAAGGTTTTGTTCTTTGGTTATCAAGCCCTATAGCCTCTCTGATGAGCCGTAATACGGCGAAACCGGTCAGAGGATTGGGATTGATAAACAAAAAACAAAACCTCACCATTTTCAACCAATCAGATCGGTGTTTACCGAATGATGCGGCATTAATGGTGCTGTTCCTAGATTTTGGAACGCCATCTGTACTTTCTAACTCATAGAGTTGAGTACAGATGTCACCAGATGTTGCACACAACTATCATTTAAGTAATCTTATTTATTCGTCTAAAAAGTATTAACAAACTCGCAAAACATCATCTTCTTTCGGGAAAATTGTATCTTTCCATAGTCCCTGTGATGTGTTTGTTGCTTTTGATAATGACAGGCCAGGTAGCAGGTAGAGTAACATATTTTGATTTGACTCACAAAATGTCGATTTATACTATTAATGAACAGATAAAGATACTATTTGCATTTTGACCACCCTGTTTTACTTACTACGCCAAATTTGACCTGCCAATATCAAAAATAACAAGCACCTACCATACAGGGACTATGAAAAAATAAAATCTTTTTGAAAGAAAGACACACCTGTCAAGTTTTACGCCTGTACTTCCAAAATAACATGGTCTAACATTGGCTTAAAAGATTAACACGTGAAAAACGCACTGTAATACATTCTCAGTAGTTTTAAATTAAAACATCAAGTTTGTCTAATATGTGGAGCTCGCTATTCTCTAAAACTGTGTTTAACTACCTTGAGTAAACATAATCCAAAAATGTGATTATTCTATGTTTACCAGCTATTTAATGTTAAAGTTTACAATCATAGAGGCAGGCGTTTATATTTCAGTTATGTGTGTGTGTGTAACTTAGTACACATCGCTTGCAATAATCGAGGATTTTGCGAACGAAGTAACGCACAAATAATTTTCAGTGCTGTAATTGTTGTTGAAATCCCACTACGAAAAGAATTTATGAAAATGAATCGCGTTTATCTTTTGTATAACAAAATATTTTCACTAGGTCAAATCCTTTGATCCTTCAATCTTACTATATTGTGAGTTAAATGTTCAAATCCGAATTATACAAGGTATCCGTCAATGCATGCTGTAGCTAATAGTTTCTTGACTGTTTTACGCTCTAAGGCTACCCCGTATGTAGTTTTAAATTATGTATTCTTCTACAGATTCAACATAAATCAATCTCCAGTTAATCTCTGCAAGGTCTATTAACTATTCCTATTTCCGATAAAGACGTCTTTGAAATATGTATTGATAATAAATAAACATCCTGTGTGGAAGATAAGCAAAATACACCTGGCAATTCGACAGTTCTTTATACATCTTTTCGTTTACTTTTTAGAAGAGTCCTAAGGATTGGTAGGTAAAAAGAAAACCTGAAAAATTCTTGAATTAATCGAAAACAAAAGCGGGTAATTTACTACCTCGATTACCTCGTTCTTGAAAATTATAGATGATATGTGACAAAGGGTCAAAGGTCCGAGATAAAATAATAATGTGAAACACATCGGAACGCTTATATGACTATGCATAACTTAATAATATTGCTGTAATCATATGTCGTCTAAGTAAACGTTTTTCCATCCCCTAGAACGGAGCCCACATTTCTTCGTTCAATTCTAAATAAGTATATTTCCGTTTCTTGAATCTTAAATTGCTGAAATGACTATATATAAACATTTTTGAAAGAAACCATTATAAGAACGATGGGCTATGTACCTAGCTTTTTAGATAGACTGATAGACAATAGCGTTAGTTAACTTTCAAATCAAAAATTAAATAATGTACCTTAAAACAAAACTTCGCTCTTAAAACCTTCCACTGAAGATTTGGGGATTTTGCGCCAATCCTGCTGGGATGCGCAAACTCTCCCCAGGTTTGGTCGAATTGTATTTTACAAAAGTTGAAATAGACCTACAGTAAGTATGGTCTGCTAAACATGATGTAATAGTCGTGCGTCGAGATCGTTGCAGGCTCTTCTCCAAAACGACGTCATTGAGAAAATGTTAAGGAGAGTGAGTGTAACGAGTGAGTGTTTTTATAGCGGACTTATACGGTAGAATTTTGCTTGGTAAGAATTATTATTAATGCTATTGCTTGTCAAGTATCGTCAAACTCAATTTTTTTCTCAATCAAGTTTGATTGAAATGTTTTTAAGAATGCTTTCATTTAATGTTGCAATTTTAACAAAAGTTTTCTTGTACCAACTCTCGACAACGCGAAAGTTTTGGGTTGCTGTTTTATATGGAAAATCATTGTTTTTATAGCTTTCCCATTTTTTTTTTCAAATAAACTCAATTAGGTCAGTATTTACTAGTGCACGATTTTAATCAAACCGCTAATTTTATGATCTGAAACCGCCCATGAATATATTTAATATATTCCCGGATTAATAGAAGTTACTTTCCAATCCTCTCTCTGATTTAGTAAATTCCGGATTACGTAATTGCTGTTTCAATGATAGAAGAATTTTCCGCAGATATTACTCAAAAATTCTCTTTGCGTGTTATCATTTTGCTATTAAACTTTCATGTACCCATTTGGTTAATGGCTGCTTTGATGTGAAAAGTTTTTCGTACATCACAATTTTTCTAGCATATCGAATGCGTACCTATAATTACTGACATTGATAAAATGTTTCTGCATTTAGGAGTGTCAAGCTAACTTAAAAATAATTATTAAATAGTTGATCTTAAAAGTTAGAAGAGAAGTTATGAGTACCGTATTAAGTCAAATCACATTCCATAGACAGCCGTAAAGGATTTTGAGATGTAAGAAAAATCGTCACCGACACATGTATGAATTTCAAAAGATTACAAATGTATTCCTTCCAATACCTCCAAGAAATATTCCAGTTCGTTAAAACGTCAAAACTAATCGAGGTAACTTCCATCTTTTTTACCTTGTCCACTTTGTTAAGGATAAAAATAAATGAAATATTTATCCAGAGATCTGATGAAATACATCATTTGGGTGAGTTCGCCCACCAGTTTCTTTTACGTATTGAGTTTCTCGATTATCTATTACGACCATTTTATAAACGAGATTGAATATACAAGGGCTTTGATAAAATTAGTTACAGCAGACAAGAGAGGAACTTTAGCGTTAAAATTTATCCGGGCGCAAATCAGATAGTGATAGTTGATATTTCAGGAATACACACCACCATTTTAATTACAAAATCACAATCAAAAATGTATCTTCAATTAACAAAATATCCGCAAAAACTGCCGATATACGAAATTAGTCGATACCAAAACCAGCATATACACATGTTTTGGGCAAAACAGGATTGTTTTGCTTTTGCATAGTTGAGTAGAAAAGGTTTTTTACAGCGGACAACCAGATTGCATATTTAACAACGGTGAGAAGAATGGTTATTTTTGAATAAAATTTTGTTTGTTCTCGGATATCCCACCGGAGGTATACGTACTTGCTTTTTGCTTTATATCCTTTGTGCGTGGTACGGTGAATACGGGGCTATATTGACTATACCTATATATAGCACCCTGCCGAACATGTAAGTATCAAAGAAACAGAAATGTACTTTTGACTTAAAATAATAGCTTTTTAAATAAAGCACTCGGTCCCTTTTATCGTAAGAATATCGAGGAAACAGCCTTTTTGGATTTATCTGAACAACGCTTTTAAAATTAATTCTCAAATTTGCAGCAATTTTATCTTTTAAAGCAGCTTTGCCATTATATTCTATTGATCTTGACAAATGCATTTGCTATAAATGTATCATATTTGAAACGAAACAAGATGAACCAAATGAAACCCTTTTACCACATCATGTAGTTAAAATTAAGATTTACCAGTTGGCTACTAATATTTGCCAGAGCGGGTCTGTCATTTAGTTTTCACTGTTTGAAGAATGGTTTTGAACGATACTAACCGCCCTAATGATCAACAATCAATACAGCTAAGGGTCAGTTGTAAATATAATTTCAATTAGATAACTGACCATACATAGTTTTTAAGTTATTTATCTCAAATAACTCTCACTCAGACGCGATTGATTATTAATATCAATGTGTAACTGTATTACACCCTCGACGATATATCCATTCACGCGTTTGTTAATACAGTTGTCGCCTAAATTACTATTAATATAAACAAGATAGGATGTAGTCAATTTCAAATTTAACTACTCTATGTGAGGTTGTCAACGCGACGCGTAGATAGTATAAAGTTTGCAACAGATCAATATATGCATAAACGACTCGCTAAACCGAACGACAAAATATAATTCATTGCCCTTACGTCAAAATTAGTTTTTAACTTAAAATAGATTTACATTTTTAACACTTTAACGTTTCGGTTTTTCTACTCAGAAAGTTGGCCCGACAAAAAGTAATAAAGACCGCAGTTATACTTAATTTAAGGTAACAAAACCCAAAGCCTAGCCAGTTGCGGTACAAACAATTTCCTCGTTTATAATATGTATATCGATTAAGCTCCGTATTTTTTCATTTGCGAATATTTTCACGCGCTCAACTGAGATAAAACACTATATTAATACCTTTAGCTCACTTATTAAGCTATAGTGAAAAATTGGACTAAAAAAACTAGTTGTTTCAATGATACGGGTACGCAATTCATTTTATTACTGTAGTTGGATTTATGTGGTTGTACTTTTTGATTTAATTGGCGGCTGTTCGAGTGGATGAAATGTTTTTATATAAAACAGACACAGAATAAAAAAGCAATTCGTTTTCTTTAGTTTGCACTAACTAAACTACAATACATACTTATCGTGGTCTAATAATATAATACTATCCCATAAATTTCGTGTTCGTGTATTGATTATAAATAAGAGGAAAGCGATCTAAAGGAAATCTTCCGCTTAAGCTATTTTGGACGGATTGATAATTATATTCATTAAAAAATGATCCAACCATTAGGTATCTAATTTTAAGCATAACGAGATTGAACCCTTTTGCAAGTCACTTTTGAGGCGATTTATTTCCTGAAGATACGTACTATATGTTTGTTGAAACGAGTTACTCATTTCTTTAGAAATAGAGTTCTATTTTCCCTACTAACCTTATTTGTGTGATGAGACAGAAGACCCAACTAGCAACAAATAGATTTATTTCTTAATTAATATTTTTTTGCCAGCACTATGCAACAACTGATCGACATTTAGAATTAAACGTGAATATGTACTTATATTTTTATGTGTGGCTGTTACTATTAAATATTAGGGTACTTAAAAACATTATGGAAACATGGCCTCTTTTCTGTGCTCAAATTTTTCACATAATTATTAATTCACGTACTTGCACCACACCCTTTAATGAGATTAACATGATGAAGAACAAGACTAATTAAATTAAACAGATCTTGGCGAATTTATCCTGCATCCCAATGTCAACGTTAACCGAGACATTTTCTCCATTAACAGGACTAAAACTCAAATTGTAGTTAAGCATTTTTCCGCGTTTCTTAAAATATCAGGAGCTTGGGATATCTGGACGAAATTTCATTTTCATACCTATGATTACAAATCCTAGTAAAAATACAGCAACAAATCCTTGTTTCGTTTGTTAGTTGAAACAACATCGATAGCGACACCGAACCCTTTTTCGTAATGTGAAGGTTGCGTGCTTAACTCGATTCATAAATGAGACTAGTTAAAATGGTTTTTTTAGTCAGTTGATAACCTCAGTAACTAAAATCTAGACACATGCTATTATAACAAATTAATTCTTGAAAAATTTAAATTAATACATTCCTTTATGTTTTGTTTATAGATGTCTTGTAGTATTACTGAGCGGGTCAGTTCTACATCTGCGACTGTCCAAAGTGTCTCTACCATAGGTAGTGCTACAATAGGACCAACGTCACTTAGTATAGTAAGAACATCCAGTGGTCCGAGCAGTCAACCTCCACGATATAGGGAACAATCAGGACCAGAAGTAAATTCAGTGTCAACTTTAGCCACGTCCCCTAGCTCGAGACAGGCTATTGACGGGGCCGGAACCCCCAGTGGGGCAGATGGCCCCCCTCAAAACGGACCTCAGTCAACCAGCCCTCAGGGCTCTCAATTCAGATCAAAACCCTGCAGTGCCATGCTTTTATGCTGCTGTTGCAAATGTCCTTGGTTTGTTTCATTCATAAGAAAATTAGAGTGGAAATTTTTATTGATTTTATAATTTCCAGGTCTAATCCTGGAAACAAAGAAAATGGTAGGGCAAGAAGATCTGCAGATGACTCTCCGTAAGTTTTAGTACCCAAGTTAACTTAATGTATCAGACTTATATGCTTGACATTCTTACAGGCCTTCTGGGTGCAAAACTAAATCCGGTCAAGAAGAAATTCGAGTTTCAGCTGAAGAACTGCGAAGCTGGGGCAAATCCTTTGATAAGCTGATGAAAAGCAACGGTAAATTTAATATAAATCTTTTAATAAAGCTGAAAAGGTAAAATGTCGATTATAAAAAAAGCTCAACTGCAAAAAAATAAGAGTGGTTTCGATTGAGCGAACACGATTTTAATGAAAAAATTGTTCTCACTTTGTACCTCTATGCTAGGTCATTTATAAAATAATTTTCATTAAACTAGGACATTTTTTACAGCAGGTAGAAAAGTGTTTAGAAATTTTCTAAGAGGGGAATACTCCGAAGAAAATATTTTGTTTTGGTTGGCTTGCGAAGACTTCAACAAGCACACCGATAAGGCCTATATTGAGAGAAGATCGAAGCTAATTTATATGAATTACATTCATCCAGATTCATCAACAGAGGTAAAAATTGCAATAAGTAATCTCAATAGAGCTGTTTGTATTTTTCATTATGGTGGGCTTGTTTGTCAATTTACACGTTGTCAGGTAAATTTTGACATGATAAGATTAGCATTCAGCAGAGGTTAGATGGCCATTGACCAATTACAAGCACTTAACTATGTTGTGTTAATATTTGAAATATTTACATTGCATGCTTGCATTCTATAGAAGTACGTGTAGACAAAATAGGAAAAGTACAGCTGATTATTTTATTATAAAAATACCATCACTTGAAAATGAATTTTACTGCTATATTTATAGGCTATAACGTTTTGAGTAAAGTCTAAACTGATGGATCGAAAAATAGAAAACCACTTCTAAAACATTCATATCTCTATAAAGTCCATATTCTATTCAGTCAGAGGTCGGCTTGCGTTTTTTTTAGGTTTTTGCTTTCGTATCAAGCGGTTCTAGTTTTAGCAATAAAGCTAAATTATTATATTAATAGGGTCAGTTTACACTACTTATATAATTATTTTCATAATGATATAAATTTTGCAGGTCTCCCTAGATTCTCGAGTACGTGACATCGTAAAAAAACATCTACAAGAACCTCATCCAACTATGTATGACGAAGCTCAATTACAAATCTATACGCTCATGCAGCGGGACAGTTACCCCCGATTCTTGAATTCTCCCAGTTTCAAAGAACTATTGCAACAAGCTGACAAAAAGGCGAAAGAAAAATTATCGGTAAACGATTCATCCAATTCCCTTAAAATCTGAACTGATATATTTTTTCAGATTTTTCTTCAACCACAAAAAACCCCTTCGCTCCATACAATCGACTTAAACTCGTCACTAACTATAATCGGTGAAGAACACGGACATGCTAGTCAGTCGACTCCACTGCTAACAGCTGTTCACCCCGCAGCTACGACGCCAGTGTCCGATTTTTCTGATAGGGACCAGGATACCAATTAAATTTTTCTTTACGTGTAGAAAAATGGTAAGTTTAATTTCAATGAATATTCATATAAAAACATCTATTTCTATTGGAGACACATATTCCTTTATTTCAGGCGGCCTAACGACAGACTTGAATGTCGACAATAACTATGGACCTCGGATAGGACACAAAACTTGAAAAACTGGTGACAAATTAAATATATATTTAAACACGGTTCTAGTAAGGCAAGGCCTAGCTAATAGCAGGATCTCAACGGACCTAGATTTAACAAGGCTGGAAAGTGAGCAGCCGGTATCTGTCATTCCTCATCATTGTTGGAAAACTTGACAACACCGGTGTTTGGTACATGAAATCAGAATAAATAGTGATATGTCAGAATAAAAAATGAGTAAGAGTGGGCCGCTACGGTGCATTTACTTCCTTTGTAAGTTTTAGCTAATTTATTATTTATTTTTACGTTATTTTTAAGAACAAAGACTGGTGAAGCATTTTTGTAGGTTTAATTTAATTTAATTTAATAAAATCGAAGAGGTATTATGGAAACCAAAGCTCATTATTATAGCTTTACTTATTTGCTTAATATTTTATATCATCTATATTACTCTTGTAGTTAAAGAACTTCTCTGATGTATATATATTATACTAGTTATTAAGCTCCTCAATTAAAGAAATATTCTGACATGAACCTATTTATTATATTACTAGGTTACATGTACTAAACTGATGGACATATCGGACCAAAAATTAACTTTAACCGAGAAAAAGTGTTTGTTGGACTCATTCGGGTCAGTGTCATTACTTAAAATACAGTATGCAATTCATAATGTCCAACCCCGGATGTCACATTCGCTCACTTTAATAAGATAGTATTTATACATGATGTTAATAAATAAACAAACAAACAGTTCAACACACTTTGTATAGCTGGATGGATTTGTGTTTAGGAAACTAGACTATAGATCAATACATAAAAAACCTTGCCTGTTTCAGAAAGTGTTAGGCAAATTTAGTACTGAGGGTGTCAATGAAATAGTTTACCATCGTATGTAAGAATTTAGTCGAATCAGATGGAAGTCTTCCTTAAAATGGTCTACATAAAATACGCTATATACAAAGAAATTAAACACATTTTTATTATTAACTAATGTTCAATGCTTAATAAGAGGAAACCAGGGTATTGGTTTTAGGTACGGTATAGTACCACTTACATCATTTCATTTATATTCAATAAAAAAGTTGATATCTCATTGAAGCTCTGTAAGAACGCACAATTACAACATGTACACTGTAAATACTTTTTTAATAAACAAGAACGATTTATATGATTTACATAATGAAATTCAAATTATGACCGTGTGTAAACTATTATTATTATCACTTAACCGACAATCATTCATAAATATATTGTTGTTATGTATGTATTTGTTGACTTAAAATACACATATAGAAACGAAGTTTAAGTATTACCTCAGTACCAGCAGTTGTCGTGAACTTGCAATGACATTAATAATGTGTACTGTAAAGACTCTTATTATTACCTAGAGTTAAAAAGAGCTCTCTGTTCTCTATTTGACTATACTTGGTCGAGGCAACAAAATCCTATCAGAGATTTGCAATGCGTTCCGTGTACATAATTAATCTTGGGACGTGTTGCAAGTTTGCATTAGTGAGTTCCACTGCCAGGCAAGGGTTTTGTACATATATTCAGAATAAAATCCCTTGGTTAATAATAATAATAAATATATCTATGAGTCATATTGCAATTATCATTTTATTATAGTCGTAATAAACAGGCAGGGTATTTTGCGTATATGGATTAAGAAGTTTTCTAAATATAAAACTATTATGTATATGGCAGCGGCAGTGCATATATAACTATTTTTCTTATTTATAGCACATATATGCCTGTATTGTTCAATTTTCTACTCAATAGAGGTATTGAATTTGCTGAAACGGGTATACTATCTTGTTATATATCAAGATTTAGACTGTCTAGGAAAAAGACTTTCAATGAAAATTACCATAGTGTTTAATAATAAATAAGTGTTTGTTGAAGAAAGAACATGTCGAAAGTATTAGTATAACATATAATAACTGATCAGTGTAATGTATAACTTTATGTCTAATTTAAGCAATACTATTTCAGATCTCTGGTCACATTTCTAGACCTTCTTTTACTAACTGAGGGCTCTGTTTTATTTATAGACGAGGAAGTAAAATGGGAATTTATTCAATGTTTAAATTTGTTTGCGTATTATCACAGTTCAGTATTATTACATGCTTATTAGCTACGGTTAGTGGGACAACGAACTATATATTTCCACAATCAAATACAATACGGAAAAGTGTAAGAAAAAATAAGTTGTCTCAAACTATAGACTTAACTCAAACAATCGTAATAAATGTCTAGAAACGTGAACTTCCCCATATATGGCTCATGGCTCTAACTTGCGGTGTTACAACTAATCATACGAGTAGGTATATACTATATATGTATTACTGGATTAAGCATTTGATGTTGGATGTTAAAACTGTTAACTTATTAGGAAATAGTTTAAACGAGTTCTGGCAAACTATTTAAACAGGAAAATTATCATAAAATATACGTAGGTATTTATCCAACATATGTTGAATTTCAGAATTCGTTTTGTTGATAACATTTACGCACAATAAATCCAGTTTTTTTACTATCTATATTTTGTGCAGAATTAAAATTGTATTCACTGATGGATTTCGAAAAAGAGTTTCATATAACAGTTATAGATGTGTTATCATTGTTTAAACGTGCTGTCAAATTTAGATTGGATTGGACACATACTATATCCGTCGTATATAAACAAATAACTTAAATAATTTATTTAATGTAATAATTTTCTTTTAATCTATTAAGATATGCCGGGCATATATTTTGATAAACGGGCATATCGAAATTAATATGCCTGACATGTACGAATAAGACTGCATTTTCAAAATTTGCCAAACTTATATTGACATTTCTAAGTATCTACTACAAACTTCTATAACATTTTTATGAAATGGTTTTCCTGTAATTAATAATTAACGAACCTCACAGCTTGTCGCTTTTAACGGAAACTAAACTTGAACAAAACTGAAAGCCATTTTTATAAGCTCATAACTCGAGTTTGTCGAAATGTCTGCCATTTGTCTATTTCATTGTCGCGTCATCATTCAGTTTCTTAACTTTTCATTATTACAATATATTTATGGCACTTTTTTACATGCATATACAATAGCCTATAAATTTAGATGGAAATTTTATTCTTAATCCATTATATATCTTTAAGCTATCCTTTTATAGTAGCGGAATCTTATAATTTTTTGTACTGTGATTTGGTAGGAGTCTCCAGAACAGTCTTGATCAGCCAGTCTTGAAGCCAGTACTTTTAAGACTCGATTTTTTAAGATTTTATAAAGTTAATTCAGAATGGCTCTGTTTCTGGGCTTGGAAGACTAATCTAACTTAGTGAAACTGGTTTTTTAATACATTTCTAGATGTGACATCTGCTAAAAATATACCTACAAGCCAGAGGACTGTTCCGGATCTGAAATAAGTTATTATTAGTGAAATATTAACCAATTCCTGAGTGTATATAATTGCTACCAAACTAAATGAAAGCATGCTATTTTTTGGGCAGCCTAAATCGAATGTATGGCATCGAGTGAGTGTAACTGAAATGAATGGTTTTTAAATTAAAAAACGGCTGTCGTTGCCGATTCTCTCCCTCTTACCCTCTTCCCACCTCCCCTAAACAAACAAAATATATTTCAAATGTGATAAGAAATACACAAAAATCTACCTTTGTTAAGACCACTGCAAACAAATTTGTTTGCCATACCTACATCTAGTCAAACCACCCACCCTGTTAGCACATCTACACAATAAGTATAGTCTTACACTAATAATCGATACACACTATAGTAATTCATATAAGTAAATATCAAATATAAAAATATACCTACTGGTCATTAGTGTTTTATTTTGTAAGTTGTAAAAATACCCTGTGACTGATATTTATCATTAACCCATGAAAAAAATTGCAAGAAAGGTAGGGGGGATTAGGGGTCTTTTTTACTACTTTTTAAAATTCAATATCTCGGTAACATGAAGAGCTAGAGAGGCCAGCTTTGGCTCATTTTGTAGTATTTTTTATCCTCTTTCTAATGGCATTTTAGCGAAATCTATAAGAGTTCAAATAAAAAAGTTACAATCATTCAAAAATTGAAAAAAATTCTATTTTTGCAAAAAGTGCAATTTTGACAATTTTTTATTTTGCTCCAGGAGGGTTCTAATGCACTGCAAAGGACATATTTATACCAAAGGACCTTAAATTAAGTGAAATAAGTCAAATAAAAAAGTTACAGTTGCTCCAGGAGGGTTTCAATGCACAACAAAGGGCATATTTATACCAAAGGACCTTAAATTAGGTGAAATAAGCACAAAAATAAAACCATAAATGCAATCTTCGTTATGCACATTCACACATGTGATATGTGATTCACACTTCACAGCCAGTCGCAGCGTAAAGCCTTTCTATTTGTCGATTATCGATTTTTGATTTTCGCCTGCTGCCTATACAATGCCTATACTTCCCGTGTTTTGTCGGTCATTCAAGCCCCATCAAAGAGAATATTTGCGGTGTTGAACTGCTGACTTGGTAGTCTGTGTCCACCACAGCGTCTACACATCGTCTTGTTTTTGTAATTTTTACATGCGGTAGTATTGTAATTACATACATAGTAGTTTATTAATTAATTCATTGAATATTTAGATTAAAGCTTAATAAAATAAGTTTCTGAAAACTTAAAATTATTTATTTTGTAAAAGTTAAATTTGCAGAAGTAAAAAACAAAATATAGTATTTTGTTTAAAAAGCCCTATGTTTGAAGCCGCCTTAAAGTGTATTGTGCAAACTTTCATATCATATATATCGACTTCATGATCACAGCTCTAGTAAAACATATGACGTTTACCTGATTTGAAAGTTGACAGTGACAATTGTGGTGACGCAACACAAACTTGACAACTTGAGCTACAAAAGAAAATGAAAAGACAACAAACAGATGATGGATGGAAAAAATGGAAATTGACTTTAGTCTAAACTAAGCATTGATTATGGCCACCTGATAGTCAAAATTTCTACAATTTGCATGTTCAGTGTGTTTTTTAGTTGTTGTACGTAAATTTTATGTTGTGTATTTACCATGAATTTAAATGCAGACATATCCAGTGCCCTGCAGCTGTTGGAAGATATTAAGCAAGGAGTTGGTGACCTCAGAGACCCCAAATTGCAAAACAGTACCTTTCAGGACCTTCGAGCCCTATTATCAGTTTTGGAAAACCCTGTTTTCAGAAGTATTGTAACTGTACAAGATTCCTTAAGTGAGCTGAACCAGCAATTAGGACAACACCCTTCAATTTTACCTGTTGATTTTGATATTACATCAGCAGGAGAATTAGTACTTAATGTACCGCCTGCCGGTGAATTGTATGATCCTGATTATAATGATTATGCACCACGAGACTTTGATGAGCAGAGAGTGCCTTCAGCACCAGTGTCTCCCAGCTCACCTCAACCCTCAACATTTATTACATCCAACAATAAAATAATTTCTTTGCTTAACAGTCAAAAACTTAATGGAGCCCTTTGCAATCCAGAAGTAAGACCATGAAATTAATAAACACACATTTATTAAGTATTTTTTTCATAGACTTTAAGGTTATTACATGGGAATAACAGTTTCAATCCTCATGATGATGATATGATTCACAGATCACCTTCTGTGGGCAGTGATAATTCAAAAACAGAATCTGATAATTTGCCCAACAGTGAGTGGTCTCAAGTAGAGAGCATAGACTTAATCAATGATGGTACAGGACTGGGCTTTGGCATTGTTGGCATGAGGAACATGGGTGTTGTTGTCAAAACTATTTTGCCAGGTGGAGTTGCTGATAGAGATGGACGTCTACAGAGTGGAGATCATATTCTTCAGGTAAGTTACCATTTAATAATTTTTCTCTTACAAATGTGGGAAACATTTATAATACATTTTAAGTTTTTGCAAGTTTTCAATCAGTTTTTTAAACCTACTTAACCTTCAGGGTAGGAAACAGCCAGTTTACACATAGTAAAACTCCAAATAGAGAGTATAGTAGTTCCAAAATAACATGGGCTTAAAAATTTAACATGTGAAATCCTATGTGGCCCTAACAAAAAGGCACTGAATATAATAGTAGTAGCGGTTTTTTGTATCAAAAACAGCAACAAGATATTTGAGTTTAAGTGGGTAACTTATAAGTATATGTAGTATGTATCAAAAGAGGATAAACCATATGAAAATTCTTTTTTGTAAAAAATTATTTTGTGAGTTTCTGGTTATATTATTTACTCAAGAGATTTTTGCTTCTATCAATGTCATTGATGCATTAATATTTAATTCCAGATTGGTGATGTAAATCTTCATGAAATGAATTCAGAACAAGTTGCAACAGTTCTAAGACAATCTGGCACCCATGTACGGTTAATTGTCGCCCGTCCTGTGGAATTGTCTTCCCCAGAGTATAAATACCTTGGAAGTTCTGCACCTATAGTGCCTACAAAACTTTTACATGATGTGACTGAACTTGATAGATATTTAATACAACATAAATACCCGCCAGTCTTTCGAAAAGAAACGGAGTGCTTTCCAACTGATTTAGCAAAGTCTTATAAATTATCTCGTATACCAGCGTCGCCGTCACTTCCTTTGCTTAACCTTGATATATCCGTGAAAATGCCAGAAATGGAGAAATTTATTGTGGAGTTGAAAAAAGATACAAATGGATTGGGCATTACAATAGCTGGTTACGTGTGTGAGAAAGAAGAACTTTCTGGCATATTTGTGAAGAGCGTGAGCAAAGGAAGTGCCGCAGATCTCAGCGGAAAAATCAAAGTTAATGACAGGATAGTAGAAGTAGATGGGCAGAGTTTGCAGGGATATACAAACATCCAGGCTGTGGAAGTGCTGAGGAACTGTGGCAATGTTGTCAAGCTATGTCTGGAACGATATTTGCATGGGCCTAAATACGAACAGTTACAGCAAGCTATAGCAGCCAGTGAAACGAAGCCGCGGTCACCAGTAAATTCACCACGGTAATTGCCGTTAAATGTGTGCTCTCTTAGTAGTATTATCCTATTGGTATTAACCTTTTTTCTCTTTCTCTCCAACCTTTACTAATAATAGCATTGCTTATGGTGTATGGATTATGTGTTAACAAGCTTGTAGTTAAATGTAAAAATGAATTACCAATAATATTATTTCTGCTCAAAAAGGCTGACTAAAATAGCAATACAAATAAAGACGAGTGCCAAAAAAGAAAGATTGTGAATTGAATCAGTTTTTGTATTCATTTTCATTTCAAGCCTGCTTTTTGTTTACAAGTGTTGTGACAAAATATGAGATATCTTTTCTTATTTTATCACTATAAATATCTGACTTTTATAATCTCTCTTTTTTGTCCATGTGTAATTAATTGGTAATCTTATATAATGTTAGATACCTATTGTACGCAGCAATGTTGCATTTCATTTGAGCTATTGATAATCTTATTTTTGTGTTTAACTAATATACTTTTTTCTCATAACTAATTTAAGATCAAAAATTCGATTCTGTCAATTTTCCAGATATGTAGTAACGTAACCGCCGACCATCCAGTAGTTAAACATAAAGAGAATCAATTGCTTAAAATGTTTAGCTGACCACTCTTTTTAAATATGGAACGTTCAATACCTTTCAGATATACTAAAGAAGAAGGCAGTCTTTCTAAAGCGAGCGACGAAGTGTTTAATGACTTTATTAAAAAGGAGGACCCCCCTATTCTTTCAGATGAAGAGTTGCGAGCCAAATGGTCGTTGGTGATGGGAGAAGATGTGGAAATCGTGGTAGCAAGGTTGAAGAAATTTGGCAAGAAAGGGGGATTGGGAATCAGTTTGGAGGGAACTGTAGACGTGGAAGATGGCCGTGAAGTTCGACCTCACCATTATATAAGGTCAATTCTAGCTGAAGGGCCAGTAGGAAAAAACGGAGTTTTAAAGTCAGGGGATGAGCTTTTGGAAGTAAATGGTCATCAATTACTTGGGATGAATCATCATGAAGTTGTCAGCATTCTTAAAGAGCTGCCGATGGACGTTTGTATGGTTTGTGGTCGCAGTGCTTCTAATATATTTAGAGAGGAGCCATACCCAGAAAGAAGTGTGTTAACTCGAAGTTTAAACAATCTTTTTCCCGCTTCTGACAGATTGGTAAAGGCCAAATCGGACGGGTCTTTGGCCAGCAGTATTGCTGTAACTCCCTCATCTGAGGTGAACTTGTCTAAAATGAAATCCAGAAGTTTAGAGCCTTTAACAGGACTAGCTATGTGGAGTTCTGAACCTCAAATCATTGAGCTGGTTAAAGGTGAAAGAGGCTTAGGCTTTTCTATCTTAGACTATCAAGATCCGATTGATCCGAATGATACGGTTATAGTTATAAGAAGTTTGGTGCCTGGAGGCGTTGCTCAATTGGATGGTAGGTTAATACCGGGTGATCGTTTACTGTTTGTTAACGACACGGTATTAGAAAATGCTTCTCTAGATCAAGCAGTACAAGCTTTAAAGGGAGCCCCTAAAGGGATAGTCAGGATTGGCGTTGCTAAACCACTGCCCATTCCTGATAATGTTGTGCATGGTTCTTTGTTAGACGTCGATCCTGACCGTTATCTCACTTCTGATTCTTTTAATTAGAATTACGCAGTGCAATAGATAAAGTGTGATAAAGAGACTGACTGTTTTGGTTATGTCGTATAATTTCTATTTCTATTTTTTTTACTTGTTGAATTCCAGAGACAGGCACTCGTAAAGTTAATAATCAACTCAGTCAGTCTAACATAGACTTACAAATTCAAGTTATCATTAATATATAAGTTGGAGAGGTATATTAATCAAAAAGGGGAATATGTAATATTTTTAAGCATTGTCACGTTGACACGGCACTGATGGGTCTACATGAGATATTCATATTTTTATATCATTCTGTACTGTTTTTTTATATGGCAACCGAATTAGTTTTACGTTTAAGTGGGGCTCCCTAACTAGTTAAATTTTATGGTACTTAATTTTAAAGGCATTGGCTATTTTATTATTTTGTTTCACTTAAACACTGCTTGAGTTTGATCAAAGGTTCTATTCCTCTTTAATTTATGTTATGCATTTCTTAACTTATTTTAGAACTATTATTCTTTAGTAGTTGGTTACTCGAGGTTGCCTTCTGACGGTGCATAAGTGTAAGTTTAATAATTGCTTGAATGGATCTATAAGTAAAATAGTGTTATTGGTATGTAGAGTAGGACAAAAGTATAATTAAATTTTAGCCAATTGCCTTTTTTCACAGTAGGTAAATATATACTTAGCAAAATTGATGATATACTGCAACTTAGTACCTATCTGCAACTTACACAAAGAGTAGAGTATTCTCACAAGAAAATGGGGTGGATCGATCATATTGTAGTCAGTAGATACACAGTGATTTCAATCATCATTCATTAATACGGTTTATGGTCCTCTTGTAAGTTAAACGTAGAATCGGGTTGTATTCTAGATTTAGTATTTTTTTTGAATTATAGATATATAGGTATATATATATCCTTGTATTTATAAATACATTGTCTATTTTAGTGATATAGAAGGGCCAATTTTTATATACATATACTTGCCTGCAGTTTGTCCACACTTTAAAGAATCGCCCCGTTTTCTTAAAGCAATATAAGCAATTTTGATACTCACAATTTTAACAAGAATCTTTGTTCATTAATTGCACTTTTTTTCTTCAAGGCATATATCGCAAAATTGTGATAAAATGATAATAGGAATATACCTGATGATTATACTAAATATGGTAATAAAATGTTATTGTTATTACAAGTCTTTAGCAATAATAAAATACATTTGTATAGATTTACTCAAATAATAAATTTAAAAAAAGTACATTTTTGTCTTTTTTTTATTTAAGCGGTTTTTGAAACACATTGACGATGATTGAGGCAAACTGCTTATTGCGGTGCAATATTCGCAATCAAAATTCAAGCTTTGAAAGTAGTAGCGGCCCAAAATAAACTCGAAATAACAAATTTGATGCTGAACTGTAATAAAATAAAGAACATTGTAAAAAAAATCATTTATTCTGTAAAAATATATAATAAATAACAATGTTTGTATTCTTAACTTATATACAGTAATAATCGCTTAAATACTACTAGGCTATATTTATTGCAGGACTTATCAAGTTAATATTTGTATAGATTACAGGATATTCATTAAAACTGAAAAGTACACAATTCGAGACTCAACTTCAGACCTCCAACTCAACGCTTTGTTAGCCTACTTATTTTTGTTTTATCAGTCAAACCAATTGCACTAACTACTCTAAAAGCTAGATGGCATTGGTTTCAAATTTGCTACGGAACTCATTCTTCTCACTTTAAGTCCGGCTAATTTTCTTTCAATATCGGCCAAACTTTGTCCTCTTGTTTCAGGGACAAAGAAAATGGTGAATAGCAAAGCGGCAAACATGATGATGCCGAAAATCCAAAAGGTAAAGTGAAAACCGATTAAATCGGACAGTTTTAGGAATATGTTTGTTACAATGAATGTGCAAGACCAGTTAAAACTGGTGGCAACTGAAGCTGCAGGACCACGGATTTTGGCTGGGAGAATTTCTCCCATCATTAACCAGGGCACTGGCCCTAATCCTAGGGAAAATCCTAAAACGTATACGATAAAACTGGCCAAAGGAATGAAACCAATAGATCCTACATCAATTTTGGAAACATCTTTCAGATAAAAATAAGTCCCCAATACTGCCAAGGACAACACTAATGACACTGAAGAAATGTACAGCAAGACTTTCCTGCCAAGCTTATCGATTAAAGCTGCAGCTATGAAAGTTGATACGAAATTAACTACACCAACGATAGTAGTCGAAACCGATTCGTTTAAGTTTGATCCGGATTCAGTGAAAATTTTTGTAGTGTAAAAAATGACGGCGTTAATACCACTCCATTGTTGGAATGCCATTAGACCCAGAACAATGCCCATAGGCTTCATGTGGTTAATAGAGAACAACATCTTCAAGCTTTCTAAAGCACTCTCTTCAGATTCTTCATCCTGTAAGTTCTTCTTCAACTCGTGGAACTCTTTGTCAATGTTAGTCTTTGATCCACGCAGCCATTGCAGTGACTGCCGCGACTCTTCCTCTTTATTCTTCGAAATTAGGAACCTCGGAGTTTCTTTTATCACCCAAAATACTATCACAAATGGAATGGCAAGTAAAACGCCCACTAAAGCTAGCTGCTTCCATTCGTAAAAGGTACCAAACAAGTAGCACAGCAATATTCCAATGTTACCAAATGCGGTAGGCAGCAGGCCTAAAGTTCCCCGAACTTCAGGTTGAACAGTTTCAGCTAAGTAAACCGGCAAAGTTAACGATAGTATTCCAACGCTGGTACCGGCAATTATTCTGCTAACGTACATATAGATGTAGTTTTGTGCGAAGTAGTTTACTAGGAATGCTGCTAAAAATAGGATGTCGCTGAGGAGAATGGTCCATTTTCTTCCCAAATTTTCGATCAAAACTCCACCAAGTAAACCTCCACCCAATGCGCCCAAAGGCATTAAACTTGTAATCCATGTCAACTGAAACAAATGTTAATAAAATTAGATTCTGTTGATTTTAAAAGAAATCATAAAGAAACGCGCAAACATCAATGGTTATTCCGATAAATAATAATTGTGTCGAAAAGGTCAGATCAAAAAGGACGGTCTTTGGTTACAGTGTAATATTTGATATGCATAAAAACAAGTCAAAACCTAATACAATCTTCATTCCATGATTAAACATGCTACTAAAACAAATAAAAATCAAAACTGAATTGTACGAGTACAACCTCAAATAATAATAAAAGCGTCGTCTATGATAATAAATAATATAACAATTGTTCAGTAGGTACTATCAAATTGCTGACCACTATACATCCGCTGCCAGAATTAAATTTTGGTTAATCGTAATCATAATCAAAAATGTCCAATACGTTGAAAAATAATGATGAGTGTACATATAAAGCCTCAGCTGGCATTTTCTAAATAAGGACATCAAATCATGATGATGAACTTGGGGCATTAAATTGGTATGTTTAATGCTAAAACGTCATGCATGCAACCATCAATTAATCTTTATTTTCTGGGCGACCATAACATTTGATGATGATGCAGTTACAATGAAAAAAACGTTCTTACCTGGTTTTTATCAACTTTAAAGTCCCTTTCCAATGAAATGGTCGCTGGCGAAGTGTAGGCTGAACAGTATCCAATGATCATGGAAACCCACGACACTGCAATGGCAGTGATCAACTGCAAAAAACAAATTGTGTCAGTAAAACTAGAATATTTAATTTTAATTTTAAAAAAGTTCCACCTGAGACCATGTGCATTTTGGTTTAGGTTCACTTTCAGGGAGAGAAAAAGTCACATGAGTGTCGGCCCGCACTAAAACCCGCATAGTTTTGTATTATAAGTAACCCGACCAAACGATACAAACTATTTTAATAATAAAACTAATTGTTCGATCCGACAGTTGATTAAACGGATTTATATTTACGATCTCAGTTTTATAAGACCATATCCCTTCCAATCTGTAACTGGAACTTAATTTGGTTATTAGTTATTTCAGACACGATCCAACTTCGTCCTTATAGCTCTGTAATTTCCTACCATAACACCATTTACGATGAACCTTTATTATTTTGTTGATACTTTATTCCGACTTGCATCAATTTAATATTCACTGCCATCCACGTTCACAGAACTCATACCAGAAGTTCGCTTGTAACTGACGTCCGGTTAATTGAACGGATTTTAATTAAGTTCAATGGAAATTACCCTAAACAAGGAGCCCCATTTTCTTATTGCATCTTTTTATGTGGGTTGATGTATGACGCGATTTGTTTTCCTCAATCTTCTTCGAAACTATTTTTTTATAGTGCCTAGTGACATCAGCCGAGTAAGTATTTTTTGCCTCTCTAATAAAACTGTGATATATTTATTTATTTCAATTTAAACTGTATTCATTGATGGTTTTTGAACTTGTTAAGATATATGTGTAGCTACTAAAACTCTATAATAATATGAACTAAATTAAATTAAATAAAATCTATGGGACTTTGAACTTTTACTGTCTTCAAGTACTTAAGAATAACGGCAATACAAATAAAGTTTGTTGTCGAACGATTAAAAACGTTCTGGAAATGTTAATGAAGAAAATACACATGTCAGCAAGTTAGGGTTCGCCTTCAAATAAAACATAGTTGTTATATTATAATTACCTGAGTTTTAATCTGGCCAAAAGGAAGTCGTTGCTTCTTTTGATCAGGCAACTCTGGCACATCTTGCTCAATCTCTTTGTTATCTTGCAAGGGCTGAATCTCAGGTATTGTCGTCCTTAAATTTTCTTCCAAGTTCATTCTTCTCGAGTTGTAAATGGTAGAAGTGGATTCTCCAAGAGAGGATAGATTGGTAGCTGTTGTGCAGGCTGAGATACACGGAGTGTCTTGACAAGCCAGCCTTTGATGCTGTCCATTCTGTAAAAACAATAAACCATGATAACCTAAGGGTTAGAGAGTTATAGCTCGAAATCACTGTTTGCGAGAATGAACTAGATAATCAATTTACGTCATAGCTAATCTGGAAAAGTTGTTTTCATTTCGCTTAACATATTGAATTCTTTTCTTTTTCCAGACAGTACAAGAATTATTAACCAGTTAATTTTTTACCAGTTGATCCGTTTTGGCTTCCATTTTACGCACTAATACCAGAAGGAACCTCAAAACTGACTAACAAATCAGAGCTTACTGTGATTTTGAAGTTACTAATGAACCATTGTACTTTATATTGTGCATTGTTTCTAACATATCGTATATACATAATTCGCAACAGCAAAGAAATGTTAAGCATTTCAAGTTCACAGAAGCAATAAATAATTATCAAATCAATATTATCTTGCTTTACAACTTAAAAAGTGGTCGTGTGTTGCACCTGTTTCCATACAGTTTTATCGAATTGGGGCGACAAAGACCTTGACTATGTTGATTTTAATTATACCTGCACTTTAAGGCCATTCATTAAAAATAGTAAGGAAGTAGTTTATAATTACTGCGCATCCACAGCATTGAGAAGAAAGCTACTAAAAAAATACCTTAAATTAAACAAAACCTCCTTGTCAGGGCCAGTTTCAAACTAAGCACATATAGACTTTATGAAAGTGACCCTTACAAGCACAAAAAACGTCTATTTTTGCTTAAACACACTGGAAGCTTAACGAATTCTAGATAAACACAACCTGAAACTGATCCAATCTCATATCGGAAGTAATTCTGATTGAAATGTTGGTAAAGATACTGAATTCAAGTTGAATTTGCAGGAATTTAGTCTGGGTGTCGGCAACGATTTCCTGTTTTGTCTACATTTTGGTATTGTCGATTTTCCAACATAAGATAACATTTGAAATTGTTGCTGAGAGTGACAATCTATCTGTGATAGGTGAGATATTGTTTTCTGGATTAATCAAAATTTTATAACATACTCTGTAATCCACATATTGAAATTTTATCACAAAAGTATTCAATATTTTGATTTTACAATCATACAAAAAAAAAATATAGAAAAATCAAAAGACTTATATTGATCAGCCATTATATAATTTCTATGTGTTTCAAATCAAGATGTTTTTTTGATAATTGAAAAGAAAAATGCAAACTTTAGTAAAGAAATCAATATCTGAGCTTAGGGAGGATTTGGGGAGTGAAAACTATTTTAAATATCTGATAAGTAAACTTAAAGGTCAACCAAGAGTCTAATTTTATCTAATATGCTATGGTATGGTGTTGTTTATCCAAAAATATAAAGTTCTAGAGAAATGATGGCAAATGGCCAGAGTATTGTTACATATTATTAAATGTTGATGTACCTACTCGAATAGTAGGTATGTCACTGGAATAACATAACTACATAAATGTCCTTAAAACTACAATAAGAGTTAACTTTCAACCAAACATTAAAAAGCTAAATTTTTATTGTATTTTTTACTATTGTTTATTCAACACGACCTACTTACGGATCTGGTTTGGCCAAAATCGATTTTTCTTTGTATTTGTACTCATTGAACATTACGATTATTTTTCGCGGTTTTTGCGTGTTTTTGTACACATTTTCCGACAAACAGCACATAAATATATGGCAAATTATACCAGTCAAAAATATAGCAGAATGATAGTAAACGTATGTCTCCATAGCACAGTTTTTTAAGGTTTGCAAATAGTATCATAGATGTCGCGAGTATACCTATACTTAATGATCGGTTGCAAAATGATAAAAATCTCATAAAAGTGAGAAAATACAGAAACCGTTCCATATGGTTCGTCAGCTCCATCAGTGAGAAAGTACCGTAACTAATAATGAATGCGAAAACGACAAACGAATTTCATGTGGCAAGTGAGGAAGATTCTAGAAGGTCCAACTTTCTTTGGTTATATTTCCGTTGTTTCTTACAAATTTTTGAGCTTTAAAAAACTTCCAAATGGATTTAAAGATTCCTCATTAGATGGCCTCACTTTACACCTCAGTACCAAGTCACTCAAATGCTCACTAGAGAGCGCAATTTTTTTAATCCAAATTTTTTTGTACTTCTAGTTGTGTATAGAAAATATTCTACTGATTAAAATCAAGGTTAAACTTACCCATTTTCGCTGGCTCCAAGGAAATAGTTTCAAATTGGTCCAAGTGGAAGTGTGAGAAGGGTTATTTTGGCACGTATGTACACTAGGAACCCTGTAATAATACTCTCTGTCAGTTTTGGTCATAATCACAGATTTTCATATAAAAAAAAAACACTTTTTAGTAAACGACGTTAGCAAACGCTAGTTTATTTACGTTTTTGTCAGATTTAACCGAGTTTCAATTAATCGTGCTTCAGCGTTTAACCTTTGAATGAAGCAGCGTTTACTCAACTGCTAGTTATATACGATAGAAGTTCGTGTCTACCTGTGCGCACGCTTAAACCATATCTGAACGTTTCCTGAACTTAAAACAACCCTTATTTTTAAGGGTAAGTAAACCGAATAAACAATTATTCATATAGATAACAAGTACCTATTAAAAATTGAATGTTGACAGCAGCATAAACATCGGGGGAAAATTGTTAAAAAAATTCTTTAATTATTGAAAGTTGAATATTTGTAAACCAATTATCAGTTATCAACATATGGCACTATTTCAGAGATTATTTACTGACTTATTCTTTTTTCTTGTTTGAAGCACACGTAAAATCGATATTTGATCAAGAAAAGTTAATAATACTATAGAAAATTCTAAATTTTCTTAGGCTGATACTTGAGTGACACTCTGCTCAATTTAATTTGAAAAACTTTTAGCAGCAATTTAATAGATCAGTGTTGATATTGTGATATCCACCCAAACCGGAGAATTAATTAACACAAATGTAAAGAAAATGTTTGATTAGCACAGCATCAATATCTCCTTATTCTTAAAAGTTAATATCAAAATGATTTATTAATGCTATAATTTCTATTCAAGTTAAAATTTGAGATAAAATTGATTCAAAATATAACACCACTAGATTTCAATTGATGTAATTGTTTACTGAATTGAATTAAACAGTAAAGGATTGAACAAGTGTTCTATAAAAATAACACTCTAAGCTAGTTCAAAGCACGTATATGGTTTATTTCTATCTAAGCTATGTTTTTTTGACGAACGTGAGTTTAACCACGTCTTTGGGCTGCATATGGTCAAAAATATTCGGCTCGTATGGAAATTTCCGTTTGCAAGAACGAACTTTTAAGTAGCCAAGGCAGAAATAGCTTCTAGTTATTCTAGAATATATTCTTTTGAGCGTTTCAGAACCATCAGAAGTAGCTTGATTTAAATTATTTTTAAGATTGAAAAAGACACAAATTACATATATACAAATGTACAAAAGTAATTAGTCACTGGTGCTACTCAGTCTGAATCAGGTTCTAAAACGTCATGAAAATTTCCATCAACCTATAAATTCTAAAAGAAGAAGTAACAATAACCCAATATTAGGATTTGATGATCACAGGGCAAAGTTGTAAAGTATCCTTCTAGAAAACTATACATATATAGGTACTTAACTCAGGCAAGAAAAAAACTAAATCTTCATGTTTTTGCTGAATAAATAAAATAAACAATTTTAGGTAAAACCCATCAAAAACCAGAGTCGCTAAAATTAAATTAACAATCGGGTGTGAGAAAAATTGCAAAAACTCTATGGAAATTTCCATTCAAGCCATTAAAGTTATAACAAACCGTATAGCTAAGTACACAAGTTGCCGAAGAATTCAAAAGTCATTATAGAAATGATAAGCCCCGTTATCGGATTTGAGTGGGTTTGGTTGTGCGGAATTTATTAATAATAACTATTATAATGGAAGATTACTACTTTTTTTATTAGAAATATAATCGCTAGTTGATTTGAGATTTTTTAGCAATGAATGAATTCGAAATTCGATTAGCAGATGTTTAATATGATTGATCAAAAAAGTGAGTGTTAGTTTATGCCGTCCTTAAAAACTTTATTTCAGCAGCCAATTGACATAACATTTCCATAACAAAAACTACTTAAATAAAAAAATTATTTATGTAATAATATCATTGTGCAGTGGAAAGTTTTTTTAGTACTTTTACATAACTACGTTTTGATAACGTGACTGTCAGAATGTAGAATATCTAATGGTTTATTATTAGTTGTTCACTTCTTTGAGGTTAATGAGTTCTTGGTTATTTTCGACTTTGATAATATAAGGTAGTTTCTTAATTGTTTATTTATAGTTCATTGCGTCATCTTTTTGTTTTATCGCCAAACCCAAAATAACACTAGGTAGTTCCAATCAGTTAAAAGCCCAAATTCAGACTAATCTTCAAGGAAAATTCTAGAATGCAATATGTACTTTTCATGTACTTATTCAATTGCCAAAAGCTGATTTGGCTCAGCACTCCTTTGGGCCTGTTAAACTTTTTAAAAAGTGTAAACATTCTGGTGAAATGAATCGATATTTCGACGGCTTGGGCAAATCACGTGGTAATGGTCACGTACAATTCTGGCCTACTATACCTAATGTGCAATTTGATTTTCCAGTCTTTATTATCCAGCTGAACGATTGCTATTAATGGATAAGTGTTAGTTAATAAAACGTTACTACCAAGATCAATTAGATGGAATAAAATAACTCCTATATGCTGGTGGTACTTTTCCATTGCCTAGGAAATACTGGTGCAATAAAGAAATCATCTATTTCCTAAAAATGCGCTGATACATGTATGCGTTTATAAAAGCAAAACGTGACAAATTCTCATATTAAGTTGCGTAAAATTAAGTAACAAAGTGAAAAGCATATCTACGTACTGAAAAGAGAAAGACATAGTATGAAGCACAGTTTAGCAAACAGGGGTCAAGTCACGGAGGTGTGTCGTTGACGTCACAATTAAGTCGATACAAGCGGTTTTTTCCAAATTTAAATTGGTTTGTTTGATGCTTCCAAATCAACTTTAATCAAAACAGAGGTCAAGGCGCCACTGGACAATTTAATGTACATTTTTCTTAATAAAGGCTTTTTTTAAGTGTGTTACCAATCTAAATAGATTGTTGTCTCGATACACAAGGCACGTCGTCCTACAAGGCTGCGTTACGTTTTGGGGGTCTGCCAAATGCAGCTTTCTGATTGGTTGACACACCTCCGGCAACCGAGCAACATTCCGAAAGACATGTGACGAGTGACGTCGCTTAATGCTGTATATTTATTGCATCAGATTGCAAAAAAAATTGCCTTGAAAGTTGCCATAATAAACATGTATTTCATTAAGTTAACGTTATTGTTTTATTATTGTTTGTCAGTGGCAACAAACAATTTTGTAAGCAATTTTAAAACCGCACGTAGCTTTTTACTGCGCCAAGTTCATTACCTGAACTATCCATTGAAGTGACCTAAAATATTCGTTATTATACTTCTCTGTGGCGTTTATAAACGGAATTGTATACTACAGACACAGCATACTTTTCATCATGTTGATCATGATCATGTTGAAACTTATATTATGTTATATTATGTCTATGAAATTCTAAATAATTGAAACAAAATTAATGTTTAATCTCTCTATTTTTTGTATTTCCTCACTATCAACTTTCTTTAATATAGTTTTAGTGCTAAAAAAGGAAATGCGTTTTCCACTTATTCTATTTTCATGCAAATTCATGTTGGGAAACTTACTAAAACAATCAAATCACATAGTGATAGATCGCTTGTTTTCTTTGGTTCTAGTCTGTTTCGCAGCAGTGCTAGAGACACAACACACCCTTTATCTATATTTTTGTAATCACTAAAAACGATTCTCATTTATAATAAAATGACACCGGATCCCTACAGTTAGATTTGCTAAGAAGATATAACCAACTATACAATTTTTAATTACTATTTTATTTTCAAAAACCAGGTACCACAAATTGAAGATAAACTGCACGGTTAGACTGCAAATTGTATAATAATTAACACAGTATTTAAATAATCGGTACAATTGTCTTATACTTTTCAAACAAAAATAGCTGATCCGCCTTCAATGTCCTTCCGCCGCGTTTACCACAATTATTGAAGCCCGATAAGTGATTCTAATCATTTTTTGTGTTTCACATTATTATTCTTTCATGGTTGGACTAACTTGCTAACATTATTAAATGCGACTTTTTACTGTTACTGGTTTATTACAAAAGAAGGATAAAATTTGAACATGATCTATTCATATGGTTATACATAATTTTTTTTTCTACAAACCTAATATTTACTAATAAATTATTGCACGCTTACCTGTGTTGTTTTTTTGGCAAAACGGTAGGTCTGTACACTTGAGAACCACCCAACAAATTGGTCCTGGAGGATATGTCACTAATATTCATGTTTATAAAAAGACTGACGCACTTTTAAGTAAACAACCCAAATACAATCGGAGACTCGCTAACTACCTTCGGCTTCGCTTATCTAGAAATGATTGAATGTAATCCTGGCACTTGCAGGTGTTTATATATGAGAATGGGCAAACTAATAGAGTAAAAAAAAATCACAGTATTCGATTGTCTTATCTTAAGCTCTTGCGTTAAAACTGAGCCTAGTGTTGGTTTAACGCAAGCGCTAAATTTTATTTTAACGACTATAAGTTTTACCATTGTTATAAAAGTATAAAAGAGTCCTAAATTTATTTTCTACAATTACCAATACATATTAAAAAAAATTAATGAGCCCGATTTGTTCTAAAACAAAATAATGTTGTGTTCAAAACAGGAAGATCTGTTCGATTAGTTTCAATCAGAATAAATTAATTAAAAGGAAATTTGCAATGTAAAAAAATGAGTGGTATAGCAAGTATAAATACGTAATTCAAGGTAATATGGTCGATGGCCTGACTGTATATTGCGTCTTAACATGCAATTTAGTAAAATTCTAAATTAATGTATAGGTTTGTTATTTATTTCTATTCCGATTTGTTCTCAAACACGTATGTGATTTTTATTAAATTAAATTATAGTCTAAAACATCTTTGAAGAGTCGTGCGAATTTCTTTAGCAAAATTTGCTTTAAAATATGGTACTTTTCCATTATTTATTAAAATGCAAATGATTTGCGACTTACGTCGCAAACCGAAACAAAGCGATTAACATACTAAACTAGTGCTAATAAATATCACATGAGGAGGTCAATTTTCACACAAGACACGAAATTTTGATCAAAATAAAAATCTACTGTTTTGTCACTGTATTGAAATCTAACAATTGTAAGCGCAATAGGATAAAAAAAGAAACTACAAAATAAAAAACTTAATATATACCCATATACAGGGTGTCCCGCGAGGTAAGGGACAAAATTACACTACGTGTTCTTTAGGTGAATTCGAGTCACGAACATGGGTCCGCAAAAGCTTCATTACCAATAGTGATATTGTGTCTAAAATTACAATGGCTATCATCCACATCACAAAAAGGGCTAGACTTACAATGGGAAAATGGATACTTTGAACAATTATTATAAACGGTTATTTTCAAAGTAGTATTAATTTTTTTATAAAAAAAGTTTCTTTCTAAAGTAGTTTTCAACACAATAACACTATTAACTTAAAAAAAATCATATCTTGGTAAGGAAGCATTTGCGGACCCATGTTAATACAACATTTTCGATTCGAATTTACCTAAAAAACATATAGTGAAATTTTGTACCCTAACTCGCGGGGCACCCTGTATAACCCATGTCCGTATTGCATGTTACACCTAATTATAACAATATTGCTAACAAATCCTTTAAAAGTGCTAATATTATACAATATTTGCTACGCAAAAAGAACTTCAACATACGTTTTTTTATTATACATATACACAACACTTATTAGGAAACTTTTCCTACTCCTCTGTGTTCCAAGCAAGTAATTTAGTTTTTTTTTTGCATTTTAAATGGTATTTTAAGCCGGTACTATATGCACATGCTTTTCTAGAAAAATTGCTTGAATATTAATAGGTACATGAACACAACCTTAAAAAACAGTTGGTCATTAACTTCATACATGTTTTGATTTCGATCATAGTGAGTGACGTATTCTCTGCTGAAACCGAATAAATTGTGTAAATCATCACGTTTTCTAGAACTTGTTTACTTACAGACGAACATGACGTGCTTCCATACCTTCGTTATTCAGCCAATCAGAGAGAAAAACAATAGATTAGTGGGTTTTTTCATTGAATTTCTATTGAAAGCAATATTTCAATCAGTTAAAGTATTAATCCACCGATTATCCTGAATAACCAAAACTAGATTTTTGGGAAAATCTTTGAGTAATATTACAAGTATGATCGATGAAATGTCATGCTGGCTGTGATGGTTTTCTTCATTATCAAAGAACGTTGGATATTGGTGAAGTTTATATTAGGAAATATATTTTTTCTACTCCTACAAGGATATTGGTTCATTCCTTAACAGTTTAGAGAACGGATAAGTAGGCAATTGTCAACGGTTGAACGAATACAGAATCCTAGACAATTTTCAGCGTGTGTAAAGAAATAGACCAATCACAGACAATCTTCAGCGTGCGCAAAGAAATAGACCAATTACAGCTAATCTTGAACGTAAACAAAATAATTCTTCTGATTGTCATCCTCACTGACAGTTGCCATCAAAACATTGCATTTTGGCGGTTTCAGTTAGTGTTCAATTAAAGAATAAAAACATCTACTTTATTATATGATAAAGCGAATGATACAAACTTGAAGATACAAACCTTCTTTGAATTATTATATGTATTTCAAAGCTCAAAAATTTTAAGAATAGTAGTTTGAAATATGAAAGTTATCCGGGCTTAAAAGCCGAAAAGAATTTCAAGCATAAACGAAATCACAAAAACCAAGAAATTTACCAAAGAATGAAATACCAAGCAGAAATGAATTTGATATTGAAGTTTTAAATTTTGCGATGTAAGAGTAGGTTAGACCAATACTTTTAACTTCATTCAAGTTTTGTAATCCACTTCAATTCGCTAGTAGTTAAAAGTACTTAGATATTCATAAAGGAAAATTACAAGTTGTTTATCTGTTATTTATAAAAATAGCCACTTAAAATGCAAAGAACTTTCTAAAATGTCGACTATTCACCGCGTGAAAAGTCTCAATATTTTCATATGCACATTTGGGTAATTCATTTTTGCATATATACAAGTACCATACATCGAGCATTTTTATTACAATAATCCTTTATTACAATTAAAACCGAAAGCATCCAGTAAAGGTAATCAAAATATAATTGTTCTCATTCTTGCAAGAAAAATTCCACAACTAATTTGTTGACCCAAGTATATCCCATATCTCACCAGACGCTGATGGTAGCATTAAATCTAAATTTCACAAACTAAACGTACGTATTATATGTACAAGGAGTTTTATTGACTGACGGACGTCCATTAAGAAAAAATTAATACACAATGGTTTGTCGATGCAAGAATAATAAAGTTTTTATTAGAATGATTTGGAAAGTTACCGCGTGCGAAATAGCAGATGACGATATAGTGTAATCCAAGCTGAATATAGAAATGAGTATACAGGGTGTTTCACGATAAATGCGTCATATTTTAGGGTTTGATTAAACGTCAAAAAATAGCTCAAGTTTGCTATATAAAACGAGCGTGGAAAAAAAATCTAAATTTGTTTATTTCTTCAAGTATTAGTTAGCAGGTATTGTATTAGGGGGTTAGGGTTATTCAGTATTATTAAGCAGGTATTTTCATAAAACTTTCTAGGTATCCACAGTCAACGTGAAATCACGTTTTGCAATAAAAAACATATTTTTTAATTTTGCCAGTGGCGTCCAATCGAACAAATTACTAAATATTTTTGGAAAAAAAAATGTACGCCACTGTTTTTCCATAAAATGCAAATGCAACCTCTGCTCTCTTTTTTAAAATTTGTATTTAATAATTTGAACTTCTAATACAAAAAATCCCTATTTTAAGCAACAGAATTTTCCAGAGGCTAATAGGTACTTGCTTATTTTGAAGTAAATGGATTTTTTTGTAATGATTGTTAAAGCTTTGATCAGATTAATCTAGCAAAAATGGCGCGTGCAAATTTCAAGGACATAGAAACAACAGTAAATATGTCTTATTTTTTACAACTCATTCATTGCAAACTATTGTAGAGATAAAAGATAAAAATAGAATGTCATAAAATATGTGGCACTTAATGATGGACCCCACTGTTTAGTAATCACCATTATTACACAAGTCCTGTAGGATAATGTTAGTGACATGACAAAAAACGATTCTTGTTGTATACATAGTACCTATTCTGTCTCACACAAATGTTCAGCGACTGTTAAGGATAAATATGCAAAAAATCCAACAAACAATGATTTTGCAAGGTTTATTTACGTAAAATCAAATCCTGCAATTCATTACGTAAAGATCTAAATGGTTCTATAAAAATGAAACGCCATTTGATTGGATAGAAATTGAAGGCGTACATCAATTACAAAATATTATCGCAAGGTTCAAGGTTCCCTTGTATACATGGAAGGTCACCTATCCGGTCATAATCCAACGATACATTTTATAAAACTTCTTTATCAGAACAGTTGGTTATTAAATGGTTATTATTAAAAGTGCTATAAGGCTGGTTCAGACTGTGTCACTGTGACAATAGAGATAGAAAAATTCAGTCTGAATTTTTTTTTCTGTACCAGATGCAGTATATCATTCTCTGAAGTTATCAAAACTTGCCCGTTCTTCCATAACATCATAATTAGAGATATCCAATCAAAAGAGATCATTTTATAAATATTAATAATCATATAGCAATAAAATTGAGTTCTCACCACCCACTACCCAGCCTTTACACCTCTATAGACAAAAACCGATTTAGAATAAGACAGATATAGGTATAAGATAAATTGATTTGGAACGCACCGATAGACGTCAACGGTCAACCGTCAACTTTAGTAATACATAACCTTACATTAAATTGTTTATTGTTTACTTGTATTTGTATTGTATTGTATGTGTGGTTTGATATTTTTATAAAAAGCGTTTTAAAAGGTCAATTTAGTGAAATCAAAATGTCTGGGAACAGTGAAGAAAACATCGATGAGGATCTACCCAAATATCTTATAGACCGTATAGAGAAGAATCGACAAAAAGCAATGGCTTTGAGAAAATCCAAACTAGTGCAGCATCCCTACGCTAAAAAAGGGTAAGGACTACCGGAATTTTCCTGTTTATACAGAATAAATAATATTGTTCTGGCTATAGGGATGTAGTTTCTATAGATAAATCTACAATAAAAATAGGTGCAACAAAATATAAAGACACTGGAGGAGGATTTTTGCTGGAAGAGTGTCCAGAAGCTGAACCTGAACAATCTGTAAATACTCAACCTAAAGAAAAATAAAATTATAATATAATAACTATGATATCTTCAGGTTTTGCCTGCAGTACAACAAATGCCTCCCATAGTTAAACCAGACCAGCCAGAATGCCTCAACTGTGAACAACCCTTTGCTACTTCTTGGCTTTTTGACACTTTTGGATGCAAGTGTTGTGATAATTGCAAGTAAGTGCCTAACCTTAGCCTTCCTAGTTTAGTTAAATATACATTTCTACTTAACAGGGAATCAGATACATTCAATCTAGTCACAAAAACTGAGGCTAAATCAAAATACTTACTTCAAGATTGTGATATAGATAAACGTGGACCACCATTGAAATTTATTACGCGCAAAAACCCTCACAATTCCCGTTGGGGTGATATGAAACTTTACTTAGAGTTGCAAGTGAAAGAGCGTGCTATGGAAGTCTGGGAGAGTGAGGAGAATCTGCAATTAGAAAAGGAAAAACGTGAAGAGAAGAGAGTGGTATCAAAAACAAAAAAGTACAACAAGCAGATGAAAGAGCTTAGGATGAACATGAGAAGTTCTATCTATAATCGCACAAGTGTTGGCGTGCATACTCATGGATTTGGAGAAGAAACTTATAATGAAGATAATGATACTTACAGCAGGAAATGTACTACTTGTCCTTATCAGGAAACATTTGAGAAGATGTGATGAGTTATGCTTGATCTTAAATACGATTTAAATTGTTATGCCATTTTTTATTACTGGTTTTATTTTCATAAATAATAAGTTTGCACAATGAAATTGTTTTACTGTGCTTTCCTACATTCACCATATGTCCAGATTCGGCTACTAATCCCAAAATGAGGATTTTCGCTCCGTTTAGCAAAGATTATCTGAATCTCAGACAAAGGTGAAACTGGTCAAACACAAAAGGTGAACATTTTAACTGCCGAGGATCCTAAAATAGTTCATTAGCTACTTCGAAGTTTTACCTTTGCCGGAGAGTCAGAAAAAAATATGTTCAAAACTTTTGTCAACTTAATTTATTATTTTATATTTTAACAACTTATTTATAAGTAATATTCTATTGGTTTCTTTTTTAGTAACTTTTTTTCGAAAACTGTTTATTTGTGGTTGGAACCCCACAACACAAAATTCCATAGTTAGATCTAATTCTAATCTTCACATTATTTGTTTGTGGTCTATGAGAAACTATGTAACTTTTTCTAATTGAACAGTTATAATGCTGCATGCACTGTAGTCAATTGTGTTTTCAACATCTTATGGCTACATAGGGTGATAAATAATTAATTACATGGTGTTAAATACGTTTTATTTACATGGTTAATCAAAATGCAACTTGAACAACAAAATTCAAATATATTTTTAGTTTAGTCACCATTACAAAGCTGCGGACACAGGTTTTAAGGTCATAGATCACAGAAACATTTTACACTATTAAAATAAAACATATTTTATTATTTGGCGTACTTGGAGTACTACTGGTTGCCTTTGAGTTTAGAAAATTTGATTTTAATACTTTTTAAATGCTTCTAGAAAATCACGTAAAAGTAAGTTTAAACCCCGAAATTTTTTGGTCTAGAAAGCTAGAACTTTATGTTCTTTTTCCCGTTGATTTTATATAATAATATATGTTAACTAATATGTAACAGTAGACTTTACTCTGCATATGAAATTAGCATCAACTTAAGTAGGAACCTTTGGTATATCTAAACATAATATTAAAGCCAAACATGGCAATACAAAAAGTTCAGCTAACCAACTGTTATTATCAAAAATAACTGAGTTTAGACTTTATCTTTGCATGGAGGAACGAGAATGTTTTTGTTTTTGTCAAAAGCATCGGGCAGCAGAGTGGTTGACCTATTGTGTCTTAAATGACTTCGAACCAAATGTCCAGCAGCTAAAGCGGACATCAAAGATAATTCTCCTGCTAGCACGGTGGCTCCTACAATTTTAGCTAATTGGCTTGCATTGGCTCCAGGTTCTGCTGTGTTAGAACCCCTTACTCCTAACATCTCCAAGCAGGTTCCTTGAGGTGGCAGAATTGTACCTCCCCCAATTGTACCTTTAATCACAACAATAATATAATACCTTACTTTTACTCAATGATGATTGAATGGTGAACAAACCTATTTCAATTGAAGGCATAGTACAAGAAATGTACAAATCATCTCCCGTCGGTCCCCAAGGTTCCATCAAAGTCATGCAATTACTACTGCCAACGTTTTGTGCAGGATCTTGTCCAGTTGCTAAGAAAATAGCGGTTACTATATTAGCTGCATGGGCGTTAAATCCTCCTATGCTTCCAGCTACAGCAGATCCGACCATGTTTTTGGAATTGTTTACGTCTACTAAAGCGTGGACGTTTGTTTTGAGGATGTTTGCTACTATTTTGGCCGGTACTATCGCTTCACATACCACTGATTTCCCTCTACCTTCAATCCTATCGAAAAACAGAATTTTCATTTGTAGCATGTTGTATGTCATATAACCCAAAGATTATTACCAATTTACTGCAGCAGGTTTCTTATCGGTGCAGAAGTTTCCACTGAGACTCAAAATCTCCATATCCTCAAAAGCCCTCTGAACAAACTTTAAAGAGTATTCTGTTCCTTTGGACAGCATGTTCATGCCCATTGCGTCACCAGTTGTGGCTACAAATCTGATAAACAGCAATCGGCCGGCTATTTTCATTGTTACTCTTTGAAGCCTAGCAAAACGACTACTTGAGTCGAACTGTTCTTTGATTCCATCGAAATTGTCTTGGATCCATTGCATAGCTTGGCTGTTTAATACCACAAATTATTTAACTATTACTGTAGTAAAAATCGCGGTTGAAGCTAACCTAGCTCTAATTATTGAAGGAAACCGAACCACAGGGCCACGGGTCATACCATCAGCAACAATTCTGCTAGTAACCCCCCCTTCTTTTAGGGCCCTACAACCTCTGTTGGTGCTAGCAACCAAACATCCTTCAGTAGTGGCCATAGGAACGTAAATCTCGTTACCATCCAGGACTAAAGGTCCAGCATACCCAACTGGTATGGGCATGTATCCAATCACATTTTCACAGCAAGCTCCCATAACCTTTAAAACACAAATCGCTAAATAATCCATAAATTACCAACAACATTCTCAATAGCTTACCAAAGAATAGTCGTAGTTACGATAAGGCAAACCTTCCAAAACTTTAGGGGCATCTAGGTCCCCACCTAAAATTTTTCTACGAATTCCCACACCTCTTTCAGGATTATCTACAGCTTTTTCAATCTGGTAACCTGCAATGTGCCTGTTTTTAATTAGCAAAATGATTTCTTCATCAGAAAGGGCTGTTGCTCCCATATCAACGTTGTTGTAGATTTTTAAGCAATCTTCAAGAGTTTTGCACACTTTCGGAATATCATCTTCGGGAGAACTGTGCGCATCTGTGTTGTACGGAGTTTGTGTTTGAACTTCTTTGTCTTGGAATGTTGTTTCGCACGAATCTAAATGGTACAAAATTTGTTTTAATACTAAGTATTATGACGTAATACTAAAGTTAGGGGTCGTTAGAACATTATTTTGTTGAGATGCTTTAAGACTGTTAGGTACCTATATTTCAAGAGTCGTCAAACATACTGCAAAATGGCCTTCTTTTATTTCTTTACATTGGGTACATTACTCCAATATACCTAATATGGAAAGAAACAAACTACTGCACTCACCATCTTCACTTAAACTGAACATTGGCATTCTCTTGTTATCTCGTACTTCCTGAACTACTTTAGGCTCTTCCTTTTCTGTATTTTCGCCTTTTTCACTTTTTTCTGGTTCTACCTGAGTTTCCTGATCTCTAATTTCGGTCAGGTCTTTGATTTCGAAAAAGAGAAGCTTAATTAAAAGAGCTGTAATCAGGATGAGGATTACTATGTGGTCTGCACCAAGCGCTAGCCACCTAAAACGAGAAATTAAACCACCATCACTCACTCAAATTAAATCATTTTAATTAAAAGTCACCTTTCGAAGTATCCGTGTAAACTGCTAGACTCTTCAGTGTTGTTGAATGACTGCTGTACTAATGGCTCGATATTGTATACTTCACTGTCTTTAAATGGCCAGCGACTAAAAATTCACAAGATTCAAAAAAGTTGTAATCACACTTAAAGATCTATAAGTGCATTTCAATACCAATGAATAGAAATACGTTTTACTGTTTGCATATTTAAATAGAGTTATTGTGATTTTTGACTGAAATGTAAATTGCCAGAAGTTGATGGGAGTATGGGAGACATTATTTAAACGGTTTAACGTGATTTCTTGTAATCGAAATAAACAAGTTAAATAACACCTTTTGGTACCTTACCTGTGAACATGTACAATCATTAAGCCAACAGACATTATCAGTTTTACTCTTTGGACCACTGGATTTGACTTATGTTCCTCTTCTCTAAAGGCGAAAATCATCCAGGGGTCTTTAGTTTTATAGAAGTTTGTGGATCTTGACAACTAAAAATGCAGTCTTTTTAGTTTTAACAATATGCAATTATTGCGTTAAACATATAAAGCTTATAGCGCTTTCTGGTGTTTTGGTTTGTTTTATCTTTTCCAAATGACTTTAAAACTTAGTTTTATAGCATGAAAAATTAAAGAAAATCTGAAAAAGCGTAAAAACAGCCACTGGAAAAAAGCAAAGTAAAATATGTTGTCTGTTTTATGATGCATATGATGTACGTTGTTATGTAGATGAGCTTTAGGTCACTGAAAGTCGACTATAACAGGAAGTAGAGACTCTAAAATTAATTTTTTAAAAATATGTCGTTACGTAAATTTTGCAAAAATTTGCATATATTGGTTTATTTTCTGTTAACTCTAAAATTAGACGTACAAATGGTAAAGAACATCTCGTATAAGTCGTGAATATAATTAGACGGATTCTTAGAAAACTGGATGGTTTGCATATTACATCTATGCCTTGATTGAGCCCGACCGTATTGTGTAATCACTTTAAAAGATCACAAAGAAGCACTAGTGTTTCGAAAGACAAATAAGATGATAAGACAGTGTTAATTATTCTTTTCAGAAATCTTATTAAGCCGTTTACATGTTTAAAGTCATGCCTGTGACTTGGCGACATAAAGATCATCCAACTTTCTTGAAATGTATCCCTTTTCATGTTTTCTACATCAAGTTGCTCTATTTCTTTCTTATAATATTAGCGTTGGTTTAAAGCCCTACCTCTAGGATTAAAGATAGACATGCCGGGTAAAAAGCCATGAAAACAACGTAATTAACCAGCACTGAAAGGCAAGCGAACCATGATAACATTTCCAGTCGTTCCACCCCTAAAAAGTTCATAATTTTCTCCTTTTGCAAGATTGTGTTAGTGATTTATTACCTGAAAGAGTTCCCACGCCTATAACAAGAGTTTCCACTACGGTGTCCAGGGTAATGGTCGGACCCAATTCAGCTAAACCTTTAGCAATGTTATTTTTGCCTTCAACTTCATTTTGAGAAGTCAAGGCAAATTGAGCTAGCATGCCAGCTTTCGATAGGTCAATTAACAGCAAAAAGAAGAACAAGGCATCCCTAGATTAGGAATTTTAAAGCATTATTGGATATGTGCTAAAATAAATAACTTACTTCAAATCGCTAACTTCAACTCTCAGTAAATTAAGCACAGTAGTAGTGAAGATAAAGCTGGAGAAAACAGTGAATAGTCCTGCAATGCCTGAAAGAATAAATCAAAAATTAAAATTCTGCGTGGTCCTTCTAAAACCCATGTTATATAAAGTGGAAGTTGCTGCAATATGTTCCATATGACATAAAATCGACAATATACTTTCTCTCTAGAATAACACACTGTACAACAGTATGTTCATGACCTTGATTTGCTTTTCTCTTTACTTTCATTGATTGACCAAATGAAAATATTATTAAGTGGTGTATGATTTTTAATATTACACATTTGCAAAGTTTAAAATTAGATATTGTGTCTGTACAGGGTGGGCCAAATTGAACTTATTTAAATGGGAAGTGCTCTTATTAATAGAGATAGGCAAAAACTGATGTCCGTGTCTGAAGCTGAAATTTCATACAAAACTTAATGACGAAAACCGTTTGTTAATATCTGTCACCGTTTGTTTGACAGATATCAGAATTCGTACTTTTCTTCAAAACTTCCAGGTGCATATTTTTTTCTATTAGACATGGTTTTTGAGGTACGCACAAAAAAATCGTTAAAATGAAAAAACTTTGAAATATCAAGTGTTATATGTCATTAGAATGGTAATTTTAAGATCTTTTCAAAAATTAAATAATATACAGGGTGTTCCATTTAAAAAAAAACAATTTTTATGTAAGTAGCTTAAAAACCGTGTCTAATAGAAAAAAAAACATTTACACTACTACGCGAAAAGTTGCTGTAGAAATGTATTTCAGAAATAAAAAGTAACGCACCTGGAAGACCCTAGACATTTTTGAAGAAAAATACGAGTTCTGGGTGGTTTTCGACATTAACTTTTATATCAAATTTCAGCTTCAGACACCGACATCTGCTTGTCTGAAGAAAAATTACAAATTGAACATAATTTCCAACATCTTACCTAATATGTATCTTGATCCAAGTTTATGCAATTTTCGAAACTGGTAATAACAATACAAAACAGCCAAACTTCTCAATATGGTCATAGAGATCAGGTCTGCTGCATTATATTCGGCCTGAAATAAAATACAACTTTTAGTCTATATTTTAACATTCAACATTGGTTTTAATTTGCGTTATAAGCATTAACCTGGATACTTCGTTCGTCTGAAAACGTACAACTTGAGCAGCTTTAGCTGAAGTGCTTATTAGGGGGGGCGCCAGAGTAAGGCCTTTATGGAAAAAAATTCTTGTTTTACTGCAATTTAAGTGCTTTCGAGTTGTAAACCGCCAAGATAATAAATTTAGTTTGTGTAAGCAGATATTAAAATTATAATTGGAAATGGTGGTAGTGTGGTTGCGTTGACGAACTTAAGGTTTTTAAATATCGGCAAATTTATGCTTCCAGCACACTATTTTTAGAAAAATAAAACTTACATAAATAAAGACAAACATAAGTTGGACGAGTAAATTAAAAAAAAAATATTTGCATGTATAGTAGGGTGGTTTATTCGGTTTCACTTTTTACAAGTTTAGAAACGAATCAACAACTCTTTTGATGAACATCTTAAAATATCTAACGCGTATAGGTATGTAATAGTAAATGTAGGTACCAGTAGCTACATATAGAGCACCATGACCAAGTAGAACTTGTGTTTGTATACTTAAATACTACATCTTTAAAATTCCTCAAAAGAACTCGTGTAATAAAGTGGCTATTGTAATTTTATTTGCCATTTTGCTCTGGAATGTCTATACGAAATAGAGAGGCATTAACCTCCTAATTATGAATTACAACGTGATTGCCTTTCGGTTAACATTGTTTGCAGTTCTGACAAGGTTATTATCCTGGTTGCTACATAAATCTCGATTTTTGCTACCCATTGTTTTTTTTTGATGAAATTACAATCGACTGATTAAATTAATGTGTCTAGAAACCGTTCTGCATGGTGTACTTTGTAAAATTGAGAAATTGCTAATACACTTTTATACAAATACGTAGGTAATAACAATCATTCGACGTTTTGCAGGTCAATGTCGTCAAATTATAAAATTACAAAATACACTCAAATTATTAAGCACACAACAAAAGCACGAATTAACCCTGACTACATATTTACTAATCCTTTTTTAAACATTCATGTGATCTACGGAACCTTTGTTAGGATCAATGCTTATTTTCCATAGATTGCACACTCTACAAGATTTATTTATGGAAAATAATCATCCAAAGCATATTTTTATCATAAACGAAGCGCGTGTCGGCGGCTTCAGCCTTTTAAAAGACTCCCTATGTCATCTCGTTTAAAGTGGAATGGTATCAAGTTTTACAGCTGCAATAAAAAAATGACACCGTGTGTTGATTCTGCTACTTAAAGCAAAATATGTACCTACATTATATAGTTACAATTATCTTCATGGTTTTTTAATTTATATTCGAACATATACTCACACTTAAATTTGTAAACTATTTCATAGATTCTAAAGCTGCAACACCAGTTCAAAATGTGTTATTCTCAGCAGCATTGAAATAATATGGTTCTAAGCCTCAATGTTAGCGTACATTTATGTGGTCTCTATGTATCAGTTTATTTTCACAATCAATCATTAAACAATGCCATTAAGTTAAGAAAGTCATATTAATCATTCGATCCTGTCGTATGGTCGAGGGAGAAAAACTTAAGAACGGATAAAACCAAACATTATTTTAAATTTATCGACACCAGGGTCTAATTTTACAGACTCAAGTGCCACAGAACCAATAATAAATTAGATAAAGTGAAACGGGGGATGAAGTGGTACATAAATAAGTTGCTCGAGAAACAGTTTTGGAATTATTTGGATCAAACTTCCAAGAAGGATCATAAATTGTTAAGATTAAATTATTAAGAGTGTATATTTTTTTGGTTCTGTCCCTATCATTAGAGACTACTGCGATCAGAACAATGCGATCAATTAGAGTGTACAAGACTTACCTCTTGAATGCAACCCTGGCAGGACTTGATTATAGGTTTGGTTGGTGGGATTGGATTTTGACGTTCAACAGTGAACATGCATGCTGTGAGGGTAAGCGTGGCAACGATTACTTCCCAAGGATGGTTGGTGCAAAACTCTCCATGAGCCAGGAATAAACGCGAAACCATTTTCGACGAAGAATGTCAGCCTCCTTCCCAACTCTGCAAAAAAATCAATTAGATTCATATAACTGATGTCTTTTATAACACCCAAGACGAACATACTTGTAATGAATCATAAAGTGGAAAGCGTAATTATTTGTGATTTCTATTTCAGGATGGCTCGTTTAAAAATATTTTCGCAGACTTAAAAAGTCAAAGCAAAAGTCTTGTCTTTAGTGTGTCTGTAGAGTATTTACACAAAATATCAATTAATCGGTTTCAGATTGAGTAGCCAGCTTTTTTTTTATTATTTACAATATTTCAAATTCCAGGTAAACATGAGTCCATAGTCCATAAATATGCACTCTGTGCGCCATTTGAACATTCGAAAATAATTGAATACCCGATTCAAACACACATTGAAAAACATTTAATAGCAATTACTGTTTACGTTCAAACAATTCCAAAATAAGCGAATTCTGCTAATACTGTCTGAATGTTTATTTTTGCTATCAGGAACTGAGTAAATATTCCTTGAGAGTTAAATCACGAATATCCATTTTCTTCAGGATGGTTAACAGTAATTTACGAAGGCTGTTTCCGTTTTTCTTGACAGTAAAACACAATTTCGATTGACGGTGCAAAATAAAATTGCTATAATTAAGATGCGAAACAATAGTATTGTGACCAAAAATACTTGGAATCATTCTAGAAACTACCGACAATCGAGATAGTGAAAGCACAATTGTTTCAAAGCCAATCTTCAATTAGAAAAATTTCGCTTAATTATTTCACATGTATACCTATCTGATTATTGACACACATATTTAAAAATTTTTGGTTAAAGCCGTTTTGCTTTTTATTAACAATTTTAAACACTCTTTTGACAGTTAAATGCTCACGTCGTTGATGCTATACAGCTTACTGTTATATAGAAAATTGCTATTAATTAACCAAATATGAAGTTTCAAAAACAAACACATTAAAAATTGTTTGTTAAGTTAGTCTTATACATTTTGTGATTGTAATAATTAATCAGTGATTCATAAAGTGACTGAGGTTTACAACTTTTACCAATTTTGACAGAATTTATCAGTGCAGCAGGTTGATTTTTTTATACTTTGTTATGATAACAAAGCCTAAACTATTTAAACGTGGTTAATTGCGGAATCTTATAGTTTACTTCCTACTCGATCTCGTAGTTAGGAGGTGTTATAAACAGATAAATAGGATTTAGCGCATCATAAAGTTCGTAGTATATTACACCAGTTACCAATTGATTATTATAAATTGGACCTTTATGAAGCGAGTATTTGCTAACTGGTTTATTTAAACTTAGTAACCTAGGTTATGATTTTGCAAATGTTCTTTCATCACATTAACCTGTTACAGCTAATTAGTGTGTGTACTGATCATTTGTGTGAAAATAACCATTCATGCTATGTTATGAGTAATAATTACCAAGCACGTAGTAATAGTCATCATTTTAATAAACGAGATTACATTTCACACTAACAGGTATATCAGTCAAGGTTGGAAAACTTTCTCTTTAAAGGCCAATACCCTTATGTCATCTTTATTTTAGTTACAACAATCAAGATTTTTAGAACACCCACATTGACAATAATGTATTGAGTTTCCAATTAAAAAACGTACTTTGAATTTAAATAAACCGAGTAACCAATATTGAAATTTTCAGTAATACTAATAACACCTTCTAAGAAGCAGTAGGTACTCAAAATGCCGGTAGTCGTTAAAACCGAATTATTTTCTATCTTGCCTATAGTTCGGTAGTACCAAGAAATCTAACATGTTTAGTTTTCCGGTTGAGTTTGTTTAACCCAACCAGTTTCAGACAGACCAAGAGTTGTAATAAAAAAATTATTCAATCACTTTTAAGAATAATTTCAACTGATAATTTAAAAAAATATTATTATTCAAATATTTGGGGCTCTGACTAAACTTTTTCCCAAACACCTCCACATGCTCAACATTAGGTAGATGATGAATGATTAGATTTACGTTACACCATCCTATTTCATAATGAAAATAACATTGAACAGACAAAGTTAAAATAAATTATTAATTCAGGCTGATAGTGAACCTGTTCGAAAGTACCCACTGCTCAAGTGGTTATATTTGGAACTTTCACTATCTCTTTTAAATGATTTATTTTTGTGCATTGCAGTACTTTGTTATTATACGATTCGCTGTTAATAACACTGGTAAATGTGCGAAACTTTTCATATGGTAAGGGGATTAAAATGCTGCCGATGCTTTAAAAATATCAGAATATACAGGGTAAAGCCATCGTGGATGGCCCCATGGTTAAAAAATTAGATGCTATCTTTTTAAGTAGGTTTCAAAAGTTTTTATCATTGAAACGGTCGAGTTTTGACAAGTTTGACAACGTCGCACCCTTCTACAATGGTTCATTTTGATTTTTTTTATCCTTTTCAAGTTCGTTACTTAAAAAGTTACGTACTTTTAAAAATTTGTATTGAGTATTGAGGTTGATATATAATCCATACTCGGAACTTTCCAATGTCCGCACTTAGAGTCACAGATAACTTTTGACTGAATTGAATGTTATTGTCAATATTTTGCTTCAGATCCAGAGTTGTTTTAATTCGGAACAACAACAACAAGATAAAATTTGAAAAATTAGGACGAAAATACATACTACAAATATTTTCAATAAAGGAAAGTGAGAAAAAAATTGAAGTAAAAAATATAAATAACTAATAATTGAATTGAATATAGATCTAAAGTTTGCTTTGCCATTTCTCAAAAAAAGGAAGCATGGTGAGAATAATATATAAAAAAGTTCGTTAAATAAGTAAAAGCAACGAGTTTTAAAAAAATGCATAAATAAAATCGAAAAGTATCGTAAAAACGTATAAGTATAGAAGAAGCAAATTATTGAAAATAAATACAAGAGATAAACATCAATAGTAATCTAATTTCTGGACTAATGGAGTAATCAACATTTTTCTGTATTAAAACTACACCTACCTGAACAAAACAACAAACCCCCTGCTAGCAAAAAGGAAACTGTAAAGTCTACAAACACATTGGCACAATACACAAAATGAACTAATACGAGAAGAAAAATGGTGCACCCATGCGTACGTATCTTCACTCCTCGATGGTCAAATGCATTTTGAATGGATTCATAAGTGCGGTACCGACTGGCGGTTGGCGGTACTATTTAGACAGCCAGTACTGCGAATGGTTGGGGTTTTCGGATCGCAACTAGCGACTCGCTCTTACATTCTTCAAATAATTAACATTATGCAATGCGATATGTCGCATCTTGCATGCGGTTCTTCTGGAAATACCTATCAGCAACACTGATGTTTGAAAGTATTAATAAATAATTTTTTAGATTATTGTCCTTGTATGTGCGTTTTCCTAGTTTAACTGCCTTGACTTTTAGATGAGTATCTAAGTATTACCTCAACAAAATTAAATCGTAACGTAGCTAGGATTCTAATTTTTATTCAACCTTCAAAATTCAACACACCTATTACCAATTTATCGCATACCCACACATTTTTAAGCAAAGAGAACGCCAATTTTCAGAATTTAGGACATAAGCGGTTGCAAAATAATCATTTCAACCTTCAGAAATCGATTAAGAGTGTATGTATATAAGACTACAAATAGTATATTAATTATACATGAATATCTATGTTTATTGAACTTCGCAGCAATTTCAATAGAATGAAGAAAAAACTAGTTTTGTTATGACATCGATTTCGTGTCACTCACCTCGTTCTTTTTTACCCAAACGCTAAAAATCCGAATTTTTCTTTGCATCTGGATACCTATGTACATTTTTCTGAACAGATGTTTCGCATCTATCCATTTCCTAAAACCAATAAATACGTTCACAAAAAATTTGAAATACGTTTTGTGACACCCGCTTGAAAACCATAAAGCCTTTTGTATGGTCGGTGAATTATGTTGCTGAATGACCGGTCTCTCAACGGGATTTATTTATGACTTCCTTATACATTTTCTGTCGAATGCTAAATAGCAGAGGATGCCTAATCCATATCATCAATAAAAGGTATTTGAATATGTGACCACATTAATACCTAATAGCTTATAAACTTGTACACCATATAACACATTTATTCTGTATAATCAGGTTTCATCTCTCCTAAAAATATTTCATGCGTTTAAGTATGAAATTTAGTCATTTTGCCATCAACTTCTACTTCTGACTGTTTTCGAAAAAATTTTTAAAACTTTTCTAATAGATATACATATAATAAATTGATTATAGTTGTGCAACATCTGGTGATATCTGTATATAACTCTATGAGTTAGAAAGTACAATTAGTTTTCCCAAATCTAGGAACAGCCCCATTAATACAGCATCATTCGGTAAACACCGATCTGATTGGTTAAAAATGGTGAGGTTTTGTTTTTTGTTTATCAATCCCTCTGACCGGTTTCGCCGTATTACGGCTCATCAGAGAGGCTATAGGGCTTGATTGTCTGAGCTCCAAATTTTTGTTGTTACACATAGTTATGAAATAAATGAAAAATAAAGAACAACAATGGATGAATATTCATTTCAGTTTATCGATGTAGTACTGTCAAAAAATAGCTGAAGGATGGTCCGCGGTCCGCTATCGGAATAAATTCAGTGCGCTGGCGACACCCAAATGTTAACATTTTGCGACACCGACTTTCATATTATACAACAAAATAACATGGCGATCGATTTTATATAATTCTTTAAAGTGTTATTAAATTATTCATCGAATATAAATAGGTATACTATGATTGGTGTGTGCGAGACTTGAATGAACAAAAGTGAATCGGCTAAAACAGAAAGAAATAAACCTTGACGCAATAATGCTTATGTATGAAGATTTTAAGCGTTTCCTCGTTTCAGAATCTTTTTCCTCATTCTTTTGCAAATGTAATTTTTGCATACAAAATATAGCCACTTGTACATTTCAAATCCAAAAAAACTTCTAGCGGTTAGCGACATCTATACTAAATTTACGTGATACTTTCATTGGACTTGCATACCAAGAGATGGCGCCACTCAATCATTACTATGAATATTTAGTAGAAAGGAATTTAGGCAATCACAAACCACGTTACAACGTAACTTTTTGTGAATGATATCCACCTACATTTGAAACAAATTACAAACATGTAAATGGATATATCGTAAACAAAACGTAGGTCAAATGTCTCGAGTGTTAACGAGAACCGAACTTAAACGATTTGCACAAATATTATTATAAGTCCGAAAACATCTAGTGAAAGTACGAAGACGGCGACCAAAACTATAACAAAAAAGATCATTCCATTGTAAATGGTACTGGTCGATTTAAGGCACGAACCAACAGTACATATTTAGGCTCAAGTTGCATGAGTAGTTTTAGATTGTAAAATTTTATTAAAGCGATGTGTACTGTGTGGAACGCAAGAGTCGGGTTTTAGTAAATAAATAAAAAATCATTTTAATCAGAAACCTTATCATTAATGTAGACTTATCAGTATAAGCGTTACGAAGTGACTGATACCCAAATACGTAATACACGTTAACGAAGAAGTGTTTTCCAATTATTAATGTGTGTTTCAGCATAAATAAACCTAGTTTCACACTTTAGTGTCTGTTAGTGCTGCTAGATATCAATAATTATATGCTGATTTGAGAATCATTTTGAAATGGTAAGTTACAAATCGCTCAATATTCAACTTTCTCATGACTACAAAAGTTTACTGATGTTGCAAAGTCTTCAAATTTCTATCTAATCAAAACTTTTTTAGAACGTGCGACTCAAGTTCATCTTATCTAATTTCCAATATTTTTGAAGCAATTGTTCTTTTGTTAGGTATTTACATATCAAGCAATTATATTTTTTTTTTCAAATTATGTTTAGCAAGAGTAGGTACTTACCTACCAGAAACATTTCAGTATCAGTATCAAATTCACACGTCATTAAACTACTTTAAAAACTGGTGCGATAGGAATTCTTTTATATATCGCAGACATAAATGAAAAACACTTCAAAAACGAGAAAAAGTCTAAACCGGATGAGTCTACATTATTAGCCAATGTAATATAATCAGCGCACGTGGATCATTTTAATGTTTTCTTTTTAAGTTGACAACTTGACACTATTTTTACTTTTCCTGTAAATCACATAAAGTATGATATAACATGATTAATACATGTTTTATATATTTATTTAAACTCGTGCTAAATTTTAGACTCATCTTTTTAAATCTTTTTTTCTGGTTTTGTTACATAAAATAAAAGCAGAGGGATTCAAGAAGCCAATGTATGTAATAACTAAAATCTAATTTGCAGGAGATAACTAATATAAAAAATACACTAAAGTCAATATTAGTTTTGTTATTATTAACAGGCAAATATGTATTTGTCATTATATCCCTTTGTTTCTAATCCATTCATATGTCTGCATAAGTATGTTCACAAAATACTTGGACCTCTTTTCCGTATATTTAAATTTATATATTGCCAAAAAAGATTATTTAATTTTTCAGTGACGTCTTGTAGCGAATTTCTGTAAACAGATATTTTTGTCATTTTGATGCTAATGAATTTTTCCAATAGATCTAAAAACACTGGTTCAAAAATAGTAAATTTACCTGTTTGGTAAATCACTTTTAAAAAAAATAAAATCCTTGGTAGCTACTCAGATTAACTTGCGTTAGATGCAATATGTATTGATATGAACCCTTTTCAGTATGAACTACAAACTACAAATCGTAGACCACCATCAGTACCTTTTCACACGACCAAATTATTTATTAAGTTCTCGCAATAATAGAACGCAATTACTATACGGGGTACTCATTTTTCGAGCCTCACCATGAATATATCGGTTATTTGAAGAAATACAAGGAAAGTTAGATTGGAGCAAAATTGCGCAATTTCGAGTTCAGTAAAATGCCGCATTAAAAATTGAATACTTTTGCTAATTTATTTGATAAGTTCCTAAAAATAAATGACAGTAGCAAAAATATCAGCTCAAGAATTACTAGACTGTTAAGTCAATTATTTTATTCATATTCATATTACATTTATTCACCTGACGTTATTGCCATTTTCAATCCGATTAGCATTTGCCACACTGTCAAATGACCTCACAGAGTCCATTTCATCTTTTCAATTTATTTGAAGAGATCACTCATTGGTCATTGGACTATTGCCATTTTTCCTCCATATACAGGATGGCAATATAGTGTTTTGGTTTTGGAGGTATCGTATTAAATTTATAATTCTTTCATCAAACCGTATGATTCAGAGTTTCAGTTTAGACTTAATTCTTTAGAGAATCAATTTTTAAATTTTATTGAACTCCAAATTGCCCAACTTTCGTGCCTTTTTTTTAAATAATTGAGCTCCAACAACGGACACCCTGTACAGGTCAATAAAACCGAACGTACAATATTAGTCACCTATTTTGTTTATAATGCTACAATAAATAGTTCTCATAAACGACTTTCATTCAGATTCACTTTTCTTTGAGTAACTTGGCCGCGTGTTATTTTTCAAAGAGAGATAAAGAGGTTATAAACATCCAGTATTATCTCAGAAACTGTTTATTTACGTCGTTGTAATGAACTGCCAATTATAATTTAGTTAAGAAATATAATGTTTGAAGAGAAGTTGTATAGTAAGGGTAACAGAAGAACGCGCGGAGAAAGAACGAAAAGGAGAGAAAGATATCTATTGTTATCTAGTGCCAGTAAAATAAATTATAGTGAGTTATCAATAGAGTCTGGTATCTCATCTTCATCTGAATCTCTAACAAGTTCTGTTGAAAACAACAACTCTAGCGTATGGCAAAGACCTAGAACTCCACATATGGGAAACAACTTACTGGTAGATATTTTATCATTATTGTTATTTTAGTTAATGTATTGTGACTAACAATTAAAATAAAAAAACTATAATACTTAAAGTGAACTTACCTAAAAGGTTATTAGGTTGTACCAAAACAAAACTAAACTGCATAAACTTAGGAACTGAGTGCTATATAGGTTCTATGCTATCAATTGACCTGAACTGATAACGTAAAGTTCCTTAAAGTACTTAGAAGCATTTCCTCTTGAAGAATAATTTAGTTTACAGGGTGACATACTCTCTAGATACTAAAACTTAGTATCCTAATACGAAGTTCCGCCTAAATACTTCACTCAGGGAAATGAAACTACAGTGTCAATATTTGCAGGCATTACGTTGAAACTAGTTCTGCATATTTAGTTTTAATGTTATTTCTGTAGGAAAAGTAAAAGCCCTGTATCACCTGTATATAATATTATCATTATCTGGCATGTGTGCGACACGTTACACTTAAAGTAAAAAAAAATCCACGTTCCTCACATTGAGGTCTCAAAGAGCATTTATAAGTCCTATTATTAATTAGTGATAAAAGTACTTGGAGACGAGAGAGAAAGACAGGTCCAATCAGTTGGCATGCGGCGATATAGGGTATGAGAACCTGAAGTGGAAAATTACTTCTAAGATACCTATACTAGACTGTGCCTCTACTCTCATAAAGTCAAAACAAAAAAGCTGTACGGAATTTTAGATTTGACTAATCGATATTGAAGTATCCAACACGAAGATCTAGTGCAATCTTGTTAAAGTAAATTAATACCTGGTTTGCATATCCCGAAGTAATAGGGAGATTGCGCAGTTATTTTTTAAGTTCACGATTTTATATGCTAATATGGTTAAAATAAATTTATAGAAACGTGACACTTTTTATCTTATATTTGTCAATGTCAAATTATTGTCAATTTTCGGAAATTTGTAATCTGTATATGAATTTTAAACTAAACTTTGTCTATAAAACGCAACAAATTGCAACGTTAGAAATTAAGGCTCAAAGTATAGCATTTATTACAAAAGTATCAGTAGTATCAATTACTTTTTTCGAAATGTTGTATTTTCTTTAAAAATATCAAATTACTTTGTTAATTACCTTTTTAGAGTACTTTTAGTACTGTTGGTAATTCAAATTCGCAAAACTATTGTCTTATCACCTCGAGTTTGATTTAAAAAAGTTAATTGTTTTCTTTTTAACTTTAGTGTGTCTTTTTAACATTTTTAAGACATCTTTAAATGATAATATTCTATAAAAAAAATAAAACATATAACATCTAATACAGGTGCTAGTACTCTCTATTATAATCCCACTATTCTGGGGAACTAATCACCTTACCTTAATATTACAACGTCACATGAAACCTAAAGTAATGCAGTGTCAATTGAGCAACGTAATCTCCACAAGTTTGTAATGCGAGTAAAATGAGAAACCAAAGTGAACTGTCCGAGAATAAAACTGAAGAAGCCAGAGCTCTGACAAAACGCATTAAAAAACTGGTCATCCCTCCAAAATCACCGAAGAGTGTTAAATCAAAACGTATAAACTCTTTAATTAGAAAGCTGAAGTTACAGTCAAAAAGTGTGCCAGCTAGAGCAGAATCTGCAGACATTTCCAAGTTGGCTAGTACTTCGACTCAATCGGCAACAGAAAGACAAACCCCTGAAGGAGATGATGATGATAACTTTGCTTTAACTAATAAGTCGGCTTCAGAAACCAATTTGCAAGATTCTTGGAAAAGTGTGGATAATTTAAAGAAAGCCGGAATAATTGCTTCATCAGTTGATAAAAGCGAGGTCAGTGTTGATAATTCAGAGTTATTTTACGTTAGTTCCGAACCTAGAAAGCGTATTTTGGAAAGGACCAAATCACTGGAAAGTTTAAGGAAAATGCCTGCGTATGGAGAACTTTTCATAGATTCCTCCACACTTGGGGTAAATATATATTAATAGAGTATAGGTAACACTTTTAATGGATCAAAGTAACAAAGCGAATACTTTGTCACTTAAAACCAACAATTTTATCATTATAAACCATTTCATGTAATTAAACAGTTGCAGGAAGCTTAAACATGTAAATAAAAAACCACCCACGGAATTGAAGGAATAAGGAACCACAGTAGTTCACTCTGCGCTCGACCTTTGAGCTTTGTCAATGTCTTAATTAGCACTTTCGTTTCAAGTGTCTATTGCATACACATCATTTATAATTCAAGAGGAAAACATATAGGTATACATTTTAGAGTATGCGGTTTTATCGAGATACTATAACTAACTGAAATCGGATACATTTGTCAAGGTTCCGGAAATCGATATAATGATATTATTTATCTCCATTTTCCACTTTATGTGAAAAGCGGCATTTACGTTCTTACTCTCCTTTTGCTCTTTTAATCTCGTTTCGTTCTGTCTGTCTGTAGAGTGGGGAGGGGAGTGTAGACCCACAGCACTTAGGCCACATGTGACCCATTGTACATTCTTCCGAGTTGTCCTCCTAGGTTACCATCCATCTACTATTTAGAAATCGAATTTCAAATAAACATCTGTTTTGCATAGAAACGAAAATTAGACCAAATTACAAATTCAGAATTTAAAACAAAAAAAATATCAGATATGCTTGAAATTTCGAAACCACAGTTCGTAATATTATGGTGAAAATTGAAATTTTCGTTTAACCGAGCTGACATTTTACACCACATCTACCGTCTGTTTCTAGCAAAAATTTTTTTACAAACAATAATTAATTTAGGCTTTGTCATATTTAAAGTCCCAAAATATTGTTTCCAAGGAGCATTGTTTGTGCTAACTTGACGAACCTAATCATCCTTTTATTATTGACCTAATACAATTTCTGATAATTTATTACTAATTTATTTACAGTCAAATGCAAATACAAAGAAACCAAAAGACCACCTATACAAAATTCTTGTTATTGGAGATTTGGGCACTGGAAAAACATCCATAATCAAACGATATGTGCACAGGTTCTTCACTCAACATTACCGAGCCACCATCGGAGTAGATTTTGCTTTGAAAGTATTGAACTGGGATGAAAACACCCTTATACGTCTTCAGTTATGGGACATAGCTGGTAATTTTTTCCTGCTCAATCGGAAATTGCAGAACCCGAGCCAAAAGTATGCATCGTTTTCAGGTCAAGAGCGATATGGAAACATGACAAGGGTGTACTATAAAGAGGCAGTGGGTGCGTTTATTGTATTTGACGTCACCAGAAGAAATACTTTTGAATCTGTAGCAAACTGGAAATCAGATCTAGACTCTAAAGTGCAACTTCCAGATGGGTCACCCATACCTTGCGTTTTACTAGCTAATAAAGTAAGTTGTTACGGAACTATTCCGATTTTATTATTCTATTATTTGATTTATATAGTGTGACCAACAAAAAGAAGGTTTGGTAACAAACCCAGCCAAAATGGATGAATACTGCAATGAAAACGGATTTGCTGCTTGGTTTGAAACCTCAGCAAGAGACAACATTAACATCGACGATGCTGCAAGATGCCTTGTGGAAAAAGTACTATTTTATCTCTATTCACGTCGTCTAAATTTACTTTTTTAAAATTCACTCCATTACAGGTTTTGGAAAAGGATTCCGTTATTAACAACGATAAAAAAGGGGATCAATTCTCAATTACGGGAGATTCAAATTCTCAGACAAATGCGAATAAATGTTCCTGTTGACAACGTCTACGATGCTTTAGCTCAACACCTGTTAAGTGATTAATGTTAAGTGTATTAATGTACTTTTAATGCTTATTCTCCAATATTTTTAGGGTTTTAACTAGTTTTAATAATTAAGGTGTTGCAATATGTTTTTAATTCTCAATACTGGTTCAACTATACCAATATAAATTCATGATAATATTATTTCTACATATTTGTATTTTCTTACGTTCGAAATTACAAATTTTAACCCTAATAATGGCCACCAAGTTTAATACGAAATCCAACAACAGTCGAATCGCACATAAATCGTTCATCCGTACGTAAGTACAATATTGATAAATAACCATTACAATCTACTCTTACATTTTCAAAATATGTATGTATGTACGTAATTGTTGTTAAAGTTAAACAAAAACTTAAAAAACTTCCGTATTATGCATCTGCAATTTGTGGACATTGCCCCTTTTGTGTACTTTCCTTTTATAGTCTGCTTTAAGCAAAATAAAATCTATATTTCCCAATTTACTTGGAAGAAACATGAAATAGGTAATAATTAAAACAACTGCAGGTAAACTTTTGATATTTATTATCCATACAAAAAAGAAAACAATAATATTAATAAAATTCACATTTTCACATTAATTTCATATCACATCATGTCAACCGTACACACAATCGCTCCCATTCGAATAATCTAACTAATAGTCTAAATAAATCAATTTAAGTATATATTTTAAGAGAATATTTTATAAATTAACATCTTAGTCTAGTTACGGTCCAAGATCATAAAATAATTACCAATAAAATTAAAACTTCTCAGGTGAAGAGGTACATACATAGATCAAGAATACATATTGTACCTGTATATGTCAATAGAATTACATTTTTTGAAGAGAAATCTCCTGATTTTAACATTTTTTTTCCTATTCCATGTATTTACAGTTTTTTTAGCATCTCTTATCACCCCAGACGAATCCATTTAACCTCGTACGTTAATGTGATGCGTAAGTTTGAAGTTAGGTGGTTTTAATTTATAAGTAGAACCAAGCACACTGATATTGGCTTATTATAATAAACTAACTTAGAAAGGAACTTAAGTGGTTAAAAATGTTTCTAATTTAAACCCACAGTAGCGAAGTCAAAATGACTAAATTGTTATTTGCATTTGACTTACAATGCTTTAAAAAATAATAAAAGAAACAAAACACACGCCTTAAGCACTAAATCAAACAGGCTAAATTATAATACTGATAGACACTTACACTTAAGTTACACCGTAATAAATAGCCTGAATTTACATTACGGAAAATATACAGATCATTTGTAAAATAATTAACCATCCCTACGCTGACATGGAAATTTATGTTTAGTTTAACAAAAAAAGGAGATTGATTTTTCGCAGATCTATGATACTGAAAAAGCATTTTTAAAGATTTTTTTACATATTTTATATACAGAATATATACATACAAAGTTGTGTAACCCAATCGATACTGGTTATCAAATCACTTTTTCACTTAGACTTATTCTTCAACTAAATAAGACGGATGTTTTAAACTATTTTACAAATTTGTATACCTATGAATCGACCGGATTCGCCTAGCTAGGTGATAAAAAGTACATTAAATCATGCCATATAGAAACTACAGTCATACAGTTTACACTGGGACTTTCAGAGGTTTTCCTAAACACTTACATTGTAACATTAATAAGTGTCTTGTAAAAAAGAGTTGTTTCAATTCTCTAGTATTTAAAAACCCAGACTCTTAGAGATGTCAAATTGTCAAAATGGTGCGTTAATAAACCTGCATAGAACGGTTTGTTAGAACTTTAATTGACCTTGTTTACCAGTAATGTAACCTACTTAGAAATAGTAAGTAGGTTATTTTACCTTTAGTAGAGGTCTTAAAAGCAAACATACACAAAAATAATTGTGCTAAAAATATCAATCAACATCCGCTAAATATGAAAGTTGTAACTGGCAAAAAAATATTTAAAACTATTCAAGGGTTCCAATTAAAAAAAATTCTATTTACAACTGTCAAAGGAGGTAAAACATTACATTTGTACGAAATATGTAGCAACAAGACATAAAACGATATAAACCCAGGTACTGTCTTGATTTAATGATTTAGAACAATACTTGATGATTTAAATTTAACATTAAGTATCGCAAAATTTCAAGCAACCCACAAAAGTTAATTTTAATAAAGGAAACAGTCCTAGTTTTGTTGATACTTAATATGCAACCAAAACGTTTCAGACATCGATAACCTAAATAGCGAGCCAACGACCAGGAAATGCAGCCTTCTTAATACGCGGTATGCAATGCATTAGCTGCTGTGTTATCTTTGTTTTATCTTCTTTTTAAATAAATTATGTAGCAGTAGCGAGTAGAAGAAATAAGTCATACTGTTGCGTCCAGGATGCGTCAAGAGTGGATGAAGACAAATTATATGTTAAAAGAAACAATTTTTTTTATAAAGCTTGCCATAAAAACAAGAATTTCTAGCGTATCACATGTTCGTCTCATTATTGACAGAGGTCAGGTTTTATGTTATTAGTGACACATAGAATTATCTCGTTGTATAACACTTCATTATTAGTGTTCTTAATTATTATTAGCTACTTTTGAAAGAAAGTAGCATTAATGTAAATACGATTTAAACACACACTGCCAGATCTAATCCTGTTTTTTGTGTTTGCACTCCGACTTCAGCAGAGGTAGAAACGAAAAAGCAAAAAGGCCAAAAAGCAATCGATTCGGAACTAATAAGGACTCGCGCTTACTCATCTTAATCAAAGGTAAAATTAATTTAGCGTAGTTTTCTAAAAAATATGTTGGCTCGATAATAAATCATTCACATTTTTTATATTATGACGTAACCACAACACCACAATGCACACTTAACCATAACCCTTGACACATTTATACCTAATAGATTGCATATTAAAATAGATTGCAGTTTAACAGTACCTGATGTTTTTTAAGAAGCAATAGTCTCAACAGAAATAGGAGGAAAGACATTTGTTTAATGCTGGCGTAAAGAAGAAAGCATTTCCTGATGGCAAAATAAAATAATTTAACATCTCTATATGTGCTCTATTATGAATGTAGTAAGGAGTAGGGGTTTTAAACAGCGACGTTGCCATGATTATTAACGTATTTGAGTGGTCCAGCCCGCCTAGGCTGGTGGACAAAAATAAAAGTGTGTGAAATATTCGGGATGAAGGAACTTGACATGTGCGATCTGTCCTGTGGTCCCTGGTCCAGAATCACAGGAATATCTGGAAACAAATAGAAGAATGATGACTAGTGGCGCGGCCCGAAGAAGAGTTGGTGACTTTTGTTGCGCTGCGAACACACCACCGCCCGTGTTAGTAGGTTAGGTCAAGGAAGAGGCATAGTCCACCAGCCTATTGTGGGCCAGCCGAGGTGAATTATTGCATGAAATACTCAGGATGATCCGAGTCTTTCTCAAACCTCTTGGCCTCTTCTTGCATGCTCTCTTTTATTTTCAAAATAGCAGCCGATTCCGTTTGGTCCTGGAAGGAAAGCGACCTTTAGTGGTTAAGTGTCAGTCTACTGAAGCGCAAGCACCAGCACCATTTCTCTTCTTTTATTTTATATTGCGATTTAAAAAGGTATCCGAAAGTAGAGCTCTAAGAATTTGCAGCAAATAAGACAGAACAGGACAAATCACTAAAATGTATACTCACATATAAATGAATGTGGCAAAATTCAGAAATTATTTATCATTTAAATCTGTTTCAACTCACAACGAAATTGTGGTGCTAGAAAACTTTTCGCCTACATCTCTAGCATATGGTCGTAAATAATGACCGCTTGCATGCAACTCGACTTCGTCTGAACGCACTAACTATTAGGGTGATTGTTTAAAGATGCTGTACATTTCTAAAACGACTGGGCATTTAAACATATATTTCGAGTGCAAGATTGCTGAAAATTGAAAACTCATAGCATGACATATTAATACACGCTCAGTCTCAGGAAGTTACTCAGAGACTTTCAACTTCCTTGACCTAGTGATACCTATAGTAAGTAGTCTCAGCCAAATACTACCCAACTACCGATTACCTTAATATGGTGCCACAACTAATTCAACTTTAAACTTTTGAGAAATACAAGATTAATGGTTCCACCTTTAAATTCCCAAAAAAATGTTCAAACCAAACGATAATGGATGCAGGAATAATGATACTTTAGAATAAGCAAACACAAAAGCGGGATAAAAACCATAATTCAGGTGTACTTACGTTTTCACCCGGACCTCCGAATCCTCCAAGGTTGTAGTCACCCATTCCGCTCCCGCTATCCTCTCTAGGAGTCCCGGGTCCACCATTGGCTGGAGAATTTTTCATCCCATCCATCCCGTCGCCGTTCATCACAGGTCCCATCGAATTAGGGCCCATTGGCCCCATCGGTCCGCCCGCGTCTGGTCCTCCTCCCATTTGAAAATCACCCGGCATATTCCCTCCTACGGCCGGTTTCATTAACGTGTACATATTTTCTCCTCCTGAATTACTTGAATCTTGAGGACTGGGCATTATCGGCGTACCTGGACCAGCCGGACCAGCTGAACCCGGCGGACCTCCATAGTTACCCGGTGATGATGAAGAATAGTTCTGTTTTAGATTACAATCATTTAAAATTTAGTTCTAATTTTTCAAGATAAATGTTAAACTATTAATTCAAAAGTCTTAAAACGTTCGAATGCTTAAGATAATATAAACAAAATTTTCAAGTTGTAAATGATGGTTCAATAAATATGTTTGCTATTCTTCTCGATTTTAGTCTAAAAATGTCAAGGATTATCATAGATTCATAGCAATGCCTTAAGTATTCGGACGATTTGGTAAATTATTTTCATTATATTTTTTTATTAAAATATTTTTACAAAAATAGTGATAGTATTATCAAGAAGAAAAATCTTTCTTACCGTTGAAGTATTGGGTTGCCATTGCGGTCGTCCTCCAGGTCCCCCCATGGTCATTGGAGGCATGGGTCCACCAGGTCCTAGACTACTATTGGGTGGTGGCCCCCGTAGTCCAGGCCCGTAGGAGCCGGGACCAAGAGGGCCCATCGATGGGCCTCGAGGCGGATTCATTCGGTTCATAGCTGCCGGAGGACCTAGGGAAAATCATTTTTAACATGTTTTGCACGTGGCAATAAAAAAGCGTGTTAGATGTTGTAGCAACGACACCACATGCTAGCACAATTAAATAAAACCCACACTAGTAGAATAAATTTTGACTGAAATGAATACTTTATCATTAAACATATTTTACTAATGTAGTTGATTTGGTTAGTAAAGCCTACCTAAGGGTCCCTTACAATTTTTGATAGTGAGTAAAAGAAATAATTAGTGCAATTTTATATTGTTTTTACTAATGCTTAAGATAGTGGTAGGTGTTAATTTGACAATTATATCATATTATAAACATACTCTCTATTAGATTATTAAAACAAAAAAATGTGCGGGAGTTTTTATCATAATAAGTTTAGTTTAAAGTGGGACCCTTGTGGAAGATTGAATAAGCAAAGCAAGCAAGAAATGTTTGCATATGAGTTTGATGGTGAAGGAGAGCATTTGCCTACCTTGCCAACCTACAAAATCTCCGCCATCACCTGGAGACAAGAAAATAGATGCATTACATGAGGCATTTCATGAAATGGACTTTCATGCTTTGTGCAATTTGGCTCGTTGGAATTAATTTGTTACATTTTTATTTCAAATATTACTTTTCACTATTATATTATCTTTCATATTACACCTTACAGCCAAAAAGTCGCGCAAAGCCTAAAAACCACTGTTAAACTGTCTACTGCGTCATGATGACTTCATGGCAAGATAATTATGTCAGGTTATATTTACGCTAAATCGCAGCAACGTAAAGTAGCCTTCTCAGATTCAATTACTTTGGCAAGCCCTGTACAATGTTGGTAACTACTTTACACGCATTATAGTGTGCCTCACTTAAGATGAAATCACAATAACGTAATTTTATTACCTTTTTAAATAACCTATATAAATTGTGACAAAGTATAATATATCGCTTGTGATTTATTCTTGATGGTTGTGCCTGACCCTGAACAGAATTGTTGTTCATATAACAACAAAATAATGAAAAAATGGTAAATAAAGTTCACATAAAACCTCTTGCATGAGATTGTACACATAGTATGGGAAACTCTTCCAAATACTTGTATATGTTTTCGTTAATTCTCACCAAAAACTAATGTTTAAATGATGCGTTTTATAAAGCTATTTTTGTTAATTGTACCAGACATTAAATATTTACCAATAAAGGTAACATATGGATTTGCCTTCATCCTAAACGAATCACACTGTATATTGTTTCAATTACTAATTCAAAAACTATACTAAAATTTAACAACGTAACGATTAAAGTAGTTACCTCTACAATATTTTGTTAGTAGTTACTCATTCCAAATTTGCCACTTTGTGACTATAAGGTGTTAAGTTAGGTAATCCAATTAATCAAAGAATTTTAGTAGTAAGTGTAATGGGTTCAAAAAACGTTCAAATAAATCTTGTTACCTTGCCGTGTGGGATCCATATTATTCGGCATCAAAGGTTGTCCAGGAGGCTAAAATTGCAAAACCTCAGTCAAAAGAAATCTTAATAAAGATATAGAGGTTCTTACTCCATTAAAATCGCTTCCTATTTGAGGCATTCGCACATTGGGTCGTGGTCCTGCCGGATACCTTGGATTCATAAAGGCCTGCGTTGACATAATATTTGAGTGAGGGGGTGGAGGCTGTGAGTGGGGCGACGGTTGGCTTGAAGGGTGAGTTGGAGGTGAAGGCCTCAAAGTTGAATTCTATATTTTTTTAGGACCAATCAAAATGAAATTTAGTTTTGTTTAATCAAAAAATACTAACCGGAAAGAATCCTGGTGGAATGGGTCCTCCAGGCATGCCATCAGCAGGCATTTGTCCCAAAGGGCTTGGCGCTGGGCCCGTGTTCTATAAATGCAATATTCTTTAACACCATGGCATGTTTTCTAAAACTAGTACTATTGACAGCATCAAGTTCAGAATTCTATTTAAATTAACATACTTTTGCTGAATTGTGAATTTGTTTTAACTAGATGTCCAATTAGGGGATAAATCAAGAATGGATAAGATTTATTGAAAGAAAAGACAAAACAAAGCCAAATCTAGAACCAGATAAGATTGTAAACAATATTTATACCAACAAACTTATGTAAGATGTCTTCATAGCCGCAAAAATTTGAAATGTTGCCAAAGAGTTAGCTACCAAACCAATGGCCATCAAATTAATATAAGTTTCTTGAAACTAATACGGTTTTATTGTGGTTCATTTTGGCACACATTTTTTCAATTTGGGACGTCATTCCAATTTTGTTTGAATTTCAGTATATATTGGGGTACAAGGATGATTTTTTGAACTGATTGTTGTCAAAGAAAATGTAAAAGAATGATCAGACCTAAGATTTAAGATAATATTCTGATATTATTTCCGAACTGTTTTTAGTGCTTGAAATCCAGTTTTAGACACTCGACAATGGATTGCAGTCTGAAAAAACAAATTTAAGACTATTCGTAGTCACGAATCTTGAATGTTCAGTGTTAAGTAACATTCACATAACATGCAGTGCATTTGTACGAATTTTGAACAGTTAATAATTGACAAACATTGAACAAAAATACGCATGTGTCAAACGTCTGAAATGGCTCTCCTTATTGGTTGCTTGTATTAAGATGGCAAAACGTAAGAGTAAAAGCTAAAAGCTAGATAGGTTTTTGCACTACTAAGTTATTAAAGCATAAACCAAAATTAGTGCTTTGTAAATTTTTGATATGTTAAGCTGAATTCATAGTTTGAAGTCCGCAAGAAGTAAGAAGTAAGCAGTAAACTGAATTAAAAATAAACAATATACTTGTAGCACTTTCATTCATAGTTTGACAAATAAGCGCAAGCCGCATGAACCGCAAGCAGTAAGCACCAAGAAATGAATCATTTTCATTTCTTACCTTGCTTTTTACTGCTTCGTGCATCGTCGGCTGCCTATTTCACCCATTCGTGGGTTTTCGAATTGTCATTTGTCAAGTATCTGATCTTTTCTGGTTTTCACTTGGATTACTTCCAGCTACTATGATAGAATAGTCATCAACAAAATCCATTTTCCGTAAAATTCAGCAAACATTTAATGAATAGAATAGAAATAAAAAATTCTAACCAAATCTATATTGTAAACAAAAAACTAAACTGTCAAATAATCTGTAGTCTGTCAGTTTACTAACGTTAAAGCGTCGAACTATGAATTGAAACATTTGCGGAAGGCTACTTACTACTACTTCTTGCAGAATTAGAACTATAAATCCAGCTTTACAATGTGTTATAACAAAGTTATTCAAAAACAAAAAGTAATGAAATATTTAAATGTGGTACAACGAATTTTATTGGCTTAACGTCAGAGCATACCAGGATTTCAGTTCACTGTTGCCATGTGTACTGAACAATAGTACGAAACTAATTTTTGTACAAAAATATCAGTACATTTGAATGTGCTCTGTTCTACTTCTCTTGTGATACATTGTACAAGCTAACCTAAATGTACTCTCAGTAAATTTGGCATCAACGTCTTAACAAATAATTTACGTCACAAATTTGGGAATGAATGCGTTGCGATTTGGCGCACGTTTCACATTACGAGGTTTGGTTGTTAATTTTAGGCTAAACGGAGCATTTAAAAAAAATTTTAAAAATGGAGAGTCAATTAGAAAACACCCAAAATTGATATGCTGTTATTTAGAAAATATATGCAAGTACTCTATTTACAGTTATTCACAGTAAAGTACTAATACTTATAAAATAAAAAATAATGGTTGAAGGAAAGTAAAATGTCTACAATTTTCAGTTAACCTTAACTAGAACAAACAATTGAAAATTGGCTAACAAAAATACTTATTAATGCAATAACATGTATTATAAACTTACATGTGCGATTCCATTGACTCCATATCCAGAATTTACAAAACCCTACAAGAAAAAAATGTTACATGATTTTGTACATTTAAAAAACAGGCGACTATTGGCAACGACAATGTGGCAACGTGGGCTGGTTATATGGAAGACTTCATTTATTTGCCAGGCAAAAACTCTCTCTACAAAACCAAGAAATTTAACTTTCTGAATAGGAGGCTGCTAAATTCCAATGGTAAGGCTGTTCAAAATTCTTGTAAAGCCTTGTAAAGAATTTCCACCTAATTCAGTTAAAGTGGCTGAAAAGATGCAAGAAATATGAAAACCATGACCTGGACAATGCAATTAAGTTTTTGTTTTCATTAGTTAGCAAAAGATTTTATAAAGGTGTTTTATTGTCCCCATTGTTATATCTGACCTTCATAAATAAAAACTATTGTGTTCTTAGGGCTCCTAATATTTGTCTTGCAATGGTACTGCAACAGTGCATTGTCGTTTCAATCAGGTAGGTACCCAATCCGTGGTATAATTTGGCACCTGCGCCATACCCGACGCAGCCTACCAGTGAAAGGTAAAAATAGTCCGCGGTAGTTAACAGAATAGAAAGCCGAATCATACAATTTTTAACTTGCCTGTACATTTTCAGAAATAATGAACCATGACTTTTAGATTGTGTTCTTGTGGAGAAATTTTTTTTCTCATATAAAATGTAGCAGATCTCGCAAATTTTTTAGTTGAAACAATCGTTAGCAGTCTAGCTTAAAAATTAGTAGTAAAACACAAACAAAAAAACCTTTAAGGTCTATTTAACTTGGAATACCTAATTGTGATTACTTATGCTAATTGCAGCATAATATTATTCACAATGTTCGCATTTTAAAGTAAAAGAAACTCTAAATCTAGATGGCACAGTAAAGTGTCAGAAACAATTAATTCCTATAGTTAACTTAGGACATAGACATAGGTACCTAATTATTATTGAAATGCGCGACTTTGTAACACGCATTATTGGGGTAGTACCAATACTAGATTTGAAAGTAATTATTAGCATGATTCCAGTAAAAGGATTCAACATTCAACATTTTTGATAGGTACTTAATATTCTCAGAGTGTAAACGTTTTTGATGAAAACGCGAGAGTTTTGGCAAAGACGGGTACCTCTGAAAATACAAAAAAAAGATACAATAAGCAAGAGTACCTAGGTACTCAAGTTGAAATTTTACCACACAAATTCAGGTGACTGAATTTCAAAACTACGATATCGTTGTGTCGAGCCGGTAATAAATAGATAAAAAAACCTCAAGGTCCTCAAGTTAGTCCGTAAGAATGTCGGCCAAATGAATACTTAGCGTCGAAACTAAAATAATACGGTTATCAGACGTTTAATATGGAGAAGGGTACAAATGAATGTGATACAGAGGTTTTTGCGTGTGACGTTTAACGTAAATGCACGTGTACAGTGGAAAAACTTAAAACAAGAGTTTTTAAACAGATTCAGTCATAACCAGTACCGAATTGGACGATTACACCTGGTCAAACGCGTATATTCGCGCGACGTTGCCACATTCTCGACCAAGTATTGATCCGTTGAAAATAGGAGGATTGAGAATTCAGATACTCACGTAATCGTGGAAAGCTTTGGCTTCCGAAGAATGTTCACAAGTTTCCCTCCTTTCGGGGGCCGCACAGTACAAATCCCAAAATACGCTATAAATAAAATAATTAATATGTTTGTGCTAATATTTATGCGCTCTTGAACCTACCACCACCAGGAATGCAGAAATCCTGGAGGTTCCCCTAAGGTTATGTTCTTTTCCCATCGGATCTAAAAAAATGTCTTTTTGAGCTCCTATTTCATTTATGTATTTAGGAGGATCTTACCTCTGACAGAAACGTCTGGGCTGCCTTTTGTGCCCCAACATGCAATAGATATTCGTAAACGTACAAAGCCAACCTGTAGATGAAAATGGTTTTTTTTCAATTAAAAATAGAATTAGAAGCATTGAGCTCATTGCACTATAAGATTGTTTTGCGTGTGGGTCGTAAGCTACCCAGCTTTCCAAGGATACTGTGTATTTTAGTGTAAACAATCAATTGGGCTACCAAGATTTTCAATAAAAAATCTACTAGTATTAAACTTTTTCAGAATCGCAAAAATGACCCCAATTTATAGGACCGAGATAAAATCTGTTGGTGTGGAAGCACCGCAAAATACATATAAACGAAGAAAATACGCTTATGAGTTTGAGTGAAAATGTACTTACTTTTCTCTGGCCTGTGCATCGGACGGCACTGATGATCCTTTTCCTTTAGCATACATTTTAAAAATAACAAATAAATGTGTATTTGAGCGAACGTAACCTACATGCAGTGTTATTTAATTACGAGATTTTATTTACACACTGTGGTCCTACATGATAAATACGGCGGTTCATGGCTCTATTCCACTAGACAAGCTCACAGTAAGGTCACTTCACGCGTATAATCATAATTGTCAAGATTTCGTGAACACACCGCAAAATAATCCCAATTTACACAGAAAACCCGACACAACACATCGAATTATATTTCTTGCTTGACGCCGCTACACAAAATCATCATTCGGATACCGAGGATCGGGCATGCGTTTACCCGAACGTCCCGTTACAAAATGACTATCGCATCAGTGCTTCCTTTGTTGTCTTTTACTTAACAAAATTAACGAATTCACAATTACAATATATAGAAGACCATGTAAAGTTCACGGCAATAATTTTCAGACAGGTTAGAGCCTAAAGACGCCAAAAACCAAAAATACTCTATACTTTACAATCTAACTGTATGTATGGCAACGACCCTATTTGTTGTCTGTACTCTGTATTCTGTAAAAGCGAGGTATCCAATGCGCATGGTTGAGGGGGGTAAAGCTCAACCAATCGAAACCTTTATTGATGCTGAACCGATTACGGAATGGAAAAAATGCTCTGTACAGTCTTCTCAAAATTTCAGCTAGTTATTTCCATTTTTTTAAACAAACACCCTCTCTACTTAAATTTATGCTCGACATACAGTAATTCAAATAATCCACCTATTGTATCATATTTTTACATAGTCATAGTAGCTATAAAGTTTTTTATAGACGTGGCGCCACCTAGTAACTATATTTTATAGTACTCAAGCTCGAAATTCTTACCGGTAACCATTTGCAGTCCTGTCCAAAATAAATCCGAATTGGAAGTTTGAATGTCAGATGTCTCTTGACGTCGAACGTCGGAATTTATAAGTTTGAATTGGCGACCGTATAGTCCGACAGCTAAAGGTATATTTTTTAATAGTTTATAATTTAAAAGGGAATTTGGAAATTATATTTATTCAGATGTGTCAAAACGTGTGATTTTGTGAGGTCACTTCCTCATGCATCAACCTAACATGTCGATCTCCAAAGAACAAGAAGCGAAAGTTTATAAAAAGTTTTCACAATCATATTATTAAAGTTGTTGTAGTTCTAGCAGAAGTCATCACTGACATTTGCTGTATACTAATTATATGTATAAATCCTCAAAAATCGTCCGGTCAAAATTTAAAAAAACTAATTATATTAGTCCGTATTCGAGATATTTGCATTTAAAGTATTCGGTACCATTTGAAATCTTCTTGGAGACTGAAAACTCAGCTCATTTCTCATTGCTAATTTTACCAAAAAACTCCAAGTTGTTCGTGCGTTATTTAAAAAGGACCATTAAAAAAAAAACTTTGACTCCCTGTATTTCTGTTTTCGTCTGAGGTAAGTTGTGCTAAATCGAATCATTTTGGTCTCAGAAATCCGCCATTAAATTATTTACCATTACTTATGGGACACCCTGTATATGAAAAAAGTCATAATTTATATCCATATATTTATTTTATATTATATATTTTATTTATGTATACCCTATATTTATAAAATACATATATGACATTAAAAGTTTAATTTCCTTACAAATTTCTTGGGTTTAGCAGGTACATTAGGCGACTTCTTCACGTTTTTGGAACAAGTTTTCTCATCACCCATCACGTCAGGCTTTAGCAACACCATAGGCTTTTGGTCTTCCATTGTATTGCTGCCGGTTATTCTTGATTCGATAGTGTCAATCAACTTGAAGTCGTTAGAAATGTTGTTTTGAATGAAAAGTGAATCGATTTTGAAATTTTCTTTAGGTGGACTGGCTTGAAAAGTCTCCAGTTTAGAATTTCTGGAAAAGGTTTCCAAATTTCTGTTCGGAGACTCAACCATAGAAAATCGGTGTCTTATTATTTTTACTATAGCGTTTGAATGGCTGTTTGGAGTAGTTGGTTCCATACCGTTTTTCTTTACACTTTTCCAGGCATAATTCAAATTAATCTTGTTAGGTTTGCAATTTTCTAATTCAGAGGTTTCACTATTATTGTGAACATTTTTTTTTACTGGATTACGTACTGAAGCTAGATCATAGTACGTTTGATCATCAAAAAGCTGCTCATTGCTGGAAACTTCCTGGTATATTTCTTCTGGAACACTAGACGATTTGTAAACGCTTAAAGAATGCGGTTGAATCGGAAGTTCAGGAAGTGGACGTTCATTTTCTTGTACGGGTTTCGAAACAACGTAGCTTTTACTATGTAAATCATAGGACACATATATTTAATTTAACCCATATTAGAACAGTCTGCAAAAAATTACCTGTCAATTTCGTTATAGAAGTTTTCTTCACTTATTGGTCCTTCACATATCTCATAGATTTGTTCAGTGACATTTTTTGCAGACCTCACTGCTTTGTCATGTCTTTGATTAATACTCTCAACCCAATGTAGCATATCTTTATGTGTTGCAGCTGTAAACTGATAAAATGACACATGATATCAGACCATTATATTCACTTTTACGTAAAAGGTCAGTAAATAAATTCACTTACATTATAACTATTTCTTTCAGAATAAAATGAGAATACTTTAAAAGATGAAGCGATTTTAAGATTCTTCTTCACACCATCTTTAGTGAGATTAGCATCGTTAGGCACTAGATCCGCGTCATCTTCCCTAGCTTCGTATTCTTGTAAGTCTAAAGCGCAAAAAGGTTTGGTATCTTTGTAAGACCAGTATATAAGCAACCAATTCTCAATTACTGCGCTGTATACTTTACAAGATCTATCGATAATGCTGAACATTTTCTTGCGTAGCGATAGAGTCCCTTGTTTATTTTGTGGTGATATTTGCTTTGCTGGTAAATCTGCATAATATGTATATTATTATTCCCATTAATTTGATGAAGCATTCCATTATATCAACACCTTTAAGTGGGCATGGAGCTTCTAATATGCTTACGGTCTGTTGGGGTATTACCGGCGGAATGCAAGTTTGTTGTATTTCAATCAATTTATCTGGAAGAGGCGGTGGAAAATCTAAAAAATACTCATTATATGAAAATGTAATTATAAATTTGAAAGTCCTTACCAACTTTAGTATTCCCTGACATGTCAACGTAACTTTCCACTTCGTTATTAATTTTAATTGATTGACTAATAAGTTTGGAATCGACAATATCATAGTATTGATCATTGTTCTTTGATGTGGCTGCCTCTATGTACTCTAACTGTTTTTTAGACCTTTCTAACAGTCTTTTGGCTTCTTCTTTTTCACCATGTGTCAACTCATTTTTTTTTTCTTTTTTAAGAAATTCGCATATATCTAGAAAACAAATATATTATTATTGTTTACACCTTAAAAATGCACGGACTGAAGTTATTAAATGGACAAAACACTTTAGGTCATTAACATACAAAAACAAAGGTATTAGCACACGAAAACAGCTACTAAAATATACAACACAACTCTACAATGTGTTTGTTGTGTGTATTCTCTAGGAACGTATGACATGACGAAGTGTAAACATAGGCAGAAAGACCGTAGTGGTCGATAGTTAGAAATAGTTTAGTAGTATTAGTTTTGAAATATATTATTGTTTTTTGATATAATTGAAACAGTTACTCCACACTTATTGCCTATACCTGTAAGTAATGAATCGATATCCTCCAAAGCTGCTGTCATCGCATCAAAAATATGATCGAACTACTACATTTACGAGCACTAACGTACCAAGACGAAACCCAAAAGAAACTGATGTCGACGCACCTGTATCTTACGTCTCTGGAATAAGTATACTCCCCTGCTGAGTTGGTATTTTTATCGTTTACACCCAATTTCACTTTTAATTGAAAATAATAGGCTAAATTAACTAAGTTATTTTAAAGACAATACTACACTGTACCATATTTGCTACTGAGATATACCTTCGAACGTACAGAACTGTTGTGTTCACAGTAGTCAATTAAGTTAAATTTTAGCCTAATTTCATATTGTTTGTCGGGTTCTTTATGTCGGATACCATATAAAAAAACTCTATCATTAGCGTGACAGAACGGATGCCAGATGGTCGTCTAAAATACCCGCAATCCATAGACAAATTATGAATTGCATTGAGCCAAGTTGATTATTTGTAGCTATATTGAGCCAAGTTTGATTATTATATAAAAATAGCTTTCTAATTTATTCATGGAGAGAATGGCATACAGTAATAAAATATAATTATAATTAAAATAAAAAAATCGAAATATCTTTTGATTTCACTTTTTATTTTATAATAAGATTATTAAATATTATCTATTGCAAATAGATACAACGCAACTTAAACAACAATTTATACAAAACAACCTAATTTGCTACTGATGATAATACCGCGTACAATATTAATAAAATAAGGTACCTAATACGATTGTACAACTTTATTACAGTGATACATACTCACTAGCTATGACATGACTGAGTTCTAATGATTCCAAGAAAGTCGCGCTTCGTATTTTCTTCTTCAAAACTTCACATAGCTCATTTCCAATTTTACTACAACACTAATACTAAAAGGTATAAATTATCTTGTACTTCAGCAGTCACCAGAGCGCTCTGCTTTTATATATATATGACCAAAAACCAAGAAAAAATACAAACATTTATAGTAATAGCGAAATGTAGTGTATTATATTCAAAATTGTGAAAATACTTGATTTAAAGGAACTGAAACACCCTGTATAATAACTAAAACCCAGCTTAAATGAGCGTATATTTACTATACATACTTGTTTAATTTTAGAACTTATCACAGACAAATATACACCTAAGTAAACCAAATAATTTTTAAGTAAATTACTGCTGGTCACTACATTTCTTAATGGTTATATAGATATAATCATTCAGTAATTAGAACAAGCGTTAATATGTATTTATAGACATTTACTAACTGTGGAGGTTATATATATTTTGTTATACATTTTACTGCAAATATTCAGTGAAATTTCACAGAAGGAAAGTATTTGCGACTTACTTTTAAAAATGAAAAAACGCTTAGACATATTTTTACACCATAAATGCAGCTTACAAAATTGAGTTTTTTAGGGTATTGTTGATACTATGAGGGGGTTGAAGTAAATCACAAAATTGCAACAAAGCTTCTCTTAAGGGCCGGGAAACTTGGGTCGATGTAGTAGTAGTGCACTCAACCAAATATGGGTACAAAGAAATCAATTGCTCCCATGCTTTGTTGTCATCTGAAATTGAAATTAGTACAGAAAATACTAAAAAATACAAACCAAAACTATACCTTTGACAACAGAAGATTTTTTCATTGAAACTATTAGAGTTGTTAAAGCTTTCAGCACGAAGGAAATCTCAGACAGACGATACCTACAAAATGGTTGTTTTTTATTTACCACTATCCAACGTTAAACCTACATTAACTTCGTTATATAACATTTATAGGTTTTCAACGAAATTAGACTAAATTCATTAGAAACTACATATCTTACCTGGGTAATGGACATTTTCCACTCAACTTTTCATCCTCAATATATTTTTTCAAAACCTCCTCAAACCGATGCAACAATGAGGTCACAGCTAGTTGTCCAGCTAGACCGTTGCTTTTTTCATCAGAATTCACAACCAAACTGTTGTAGTCTCCATCTATAAGAGAGAATTGCAGCAAAGTTTCAAAGCAAGATTTTGCAAAGTCCTCTCTAAGAGTAAGTTCGACGTCACCGTCACTTTTCACATTAGTAGCCGAGTGGATCGATCCTTTATTGAGTAGAATCACTACTTGCATTATGAACTCTTTTGGTATAGTATTAGAGTAGGGAAGTACTTCGGTCCTTAAAAGTTCAATGATCTGGCAGTCGGTTTGTTCGTCAGACACCATTTCGTCGAGGCCTTTTTCACCAGGACTGGGTGCACAACTGCCAATGTAATAAATAAATAAAATCTCTCGATAAAGTCACATATTCTGAAATGAATAAATGCTCAAAATTGAATAATTTTTCGAACTGCACACGTCAAATAAAATACACTTACATAAGTCATTTTACACAACAATTAGACATTAAGACCATTTACCGTCAAATATGATAAATCACTATTAAAAAAGTTTCATTACATTCATCTTTAAGTATTTATTAACATTATTATGTTTTATATTAAAGTTATTTTTTAAAACAACAAATTGAAGTTTTCACGATTTACAGTTATTCCTAACAGAACAGAAATGAAAATAATACAGAACTTACTTGGTCGGGAATAAAAAGTCATTTAAAGTCTCAGCCAACTCACTCCACATCTTAGAAAATTGGTTACCATGAGACCTGGCAACTTTTAGTCCCACTTTAAGGACCGTAATTAAACAGTTAGCTGCCAATTTCCATACACTGCTATTGACACAGTTGTATTTTAAAGCCAGAGGTGTATGCAAAGTAGCGATTATTTCCTTTAAAATATTTCCACTTATAACATCACTAGTATCGGCAGTTTTTTCGTATAAAGCTACCACCATGTTAGTAGCCTTTTCCCCGAATGGGATATAATTCATTGTAACCCAGTCGGAGACCTTAGAATGTCGATTTTCTACTTTGGCGTAGCTGGGAACTGAAGACGTGAATTTCGAAAAGGTCAGAAGGAGTTTGAAAATTTCGGGGATCATTTTAGTGTGATTTTTCTGCAATACTTCTTTTTGTAAAAGTTCCATGGCATGAAGAACTCCATCGTGAAGAGGAGTTAAGCTGACGTCTGAAGATACTGATATGATGTAAGGAGAGGTTTCGCCAAATACTGGAACACACACTGAATTGGTCAACACCACCCCTAATTGGCTTAAATCTTCCAAGTTAAAGTTATCTTTAATATGCTGAAATACGTTAGGAAATATCTGAACTAAGGCAGTCAAAAAAGACTGGCTAGGAAGGAAATAATCTTCAGCATTTCCAATTTCAGGATTTTTTACGGAACTTGTGGCTTCTGTACCAATTTTTAACCAAATTTTCCAAGCAACATTCCAAATATCTTTGTTTTCTACTTCGGCCGCTTGTATTTTACTTAAAAACAAGACTTCTTGGAATGACTTTAAAGCGGCAATGCTGACCTCGTTGTTCTTGCTTAAAGCTGAGTTTTCTATGAATTCCAGCAAAATGGACCAAGCTCTCCCAAAGTCTCCCAGCGCTTGTAAAAGTTGCCTTTTAGTATTGAAAACTCGCGCTACTCCTGACAAAGTTAAAACTTGAGTTTCAGCCCACTGTTTCTGAGCAGTATTTCTAGAATGGTGGATAAGAATGTTTCCGCCTGCATCCACTTTTTCGCTGCTTGCAGAATTGGACAATCGCTTTACTTTGTCCAACAAAGGGAATAAAACTTGCCAAATCATAACTTGCCACGTAGACTGTTTTAACAGTCCACCGTGGGCAGATATTGTAGAGAATAAAGTTTGCCCGGCTGATTTCCTGACAGCTGGACGACTGTCCACGCATAACTCTCCTAGTCTAGCATAGAGACACATCCAAAGTTTGTCAAATCCGGGCATATCAAGTGTACCAGGAAAATTTGGAAATACTGTTGTGTCATCTAGTAAAGTTTTATTTAGCTTATCCTGGTTTTGATGGAAATAATCCGATATGTTCCACTAAAATAATATTAAACTAAGTAAGAATATTTTTTAAAGCACAATAACAAAATACTGTATCCCAAAATAAAGCAAATATTACCATTAATCCTACGGAAGTGAGAGATATGTTTAACTCCTGCATTTGAGATCCAAACTTGGCAACCGTGTCTACGCATTGAGGTAAACAACGCCACGGCATAATAGGTAAAAAGTCTGTTATGACCAGTTGAAGGCATTGGAATGCAATCCTAATTAAATTTTCGCTGAAAAAAACAATAAAAAATTATTGAAAAATAAACATTTGAGATTCAAAAAATACCCATGTTGGTCGCTAACTGCCCCTATAATACCAAGAATCAAAGGCCAACCATGCGACAAAGTTTCACCGTTAGTGTGTAAAATTTGCAGAACACATTCTAGTTGTCTTTGTCTAACGTCTCCATGAGGTACTAAAGATAACTCGTACAACGGCCCTAAGAGTAACGTTTGTAGCTTGACGTTATCTTTAAGAGGGACGGCATGTTTATAAGATAAAGCAGACTTCACCAAGTAAGTTATAGCTTCTACACCCCACTCGCGCATGCGGATGTGAGGATGTCGGCAAACCTCTAGCAAATGATTAGTTAAAGGCCTCCATAGAACTTCAACTCTTCCCATGTTGACTAATCCTGCAGTATTCGTTTCAGAGTAATGTTCCTGACTAACATAACATTGAGAACCAACCTGTTTCAAGTAATTTAGCCACGGCGAACAAAGAAGGCTCTCTATTAGAATAAGCAAGCTCCATAGCTTCTTGGGATAGCTTGCACAAAGCGTTAATTAAGTGATGTAAAGCGACGTCGTCTAGAAACTGACTGGACTCAAAAAGTTTGCTTAACATGGCCGATAATACCGGCAAATCGGCCATTACCGATGTTGTTATAACTGCGTTCGTATCTGAAGATGTCCGTCCAGCTTTTAAACTTCCTCCAGTTGAGGGCTTCAAACCTTTTTTTTTCAAAAATCATTGAAGACCATTAATTACGTAAGTAATGAACTATTACCTAATATCCAGACTAAATGCTGCAAAGTAGTAAGAACTAAATGCCAGGAACTTCCTAAAATACTACCATGACAATGTGCCAAACTTAGTAAAGCTCTCATAGACTGTAAGTTTTTAGAAGTCAACATAACAGGTCCTTGATGAGTGCCTGCTGGTACAGCAGAAGTAGGCAAAGGGGTTCCAACTGCCACAACTTGCTGTCTGAAGTCATTCTCCCCATATTGCATTAACATATTTTGTAGTTCCCCATGTCCTTGCCCTCTTGAACTGACTGCGGTTATTTAAAAAAAAAATATGAAAACATTCCTAAACAATGCCAAGCCACCTGTTACCTTCATTGTTTCTTACTAAATTCAGAACAGTCAAAGCATAGTGTGGTGGAAGAGACGATTTGCAAATAGCTGTAATAAATGCATCTCTAGGAGTATTTAACTCCAAAACTCCGCAAAGTGAAGTGTAAGTTTGCATGGATTTCAGGATGTTTTCTGTTATAGATTCTTCAGTACTAGCGTCCACTAAGGGACTTAAAGCAGCAAGCAAACCGCACCAACTCGAATTTATCAGTTGGCAGTTCAGTTCTTTACTGTTTTCCTTAATTAGGTGTTCTTCAGACACATCTGGAGGGACCTGAGGGCTTATGGTAATCTGTAGGGAGCGGACTATCTCCATTAAACAAGCGTAGGCCACTGATATACCATAACCGTCTGGTACTACAGGTGGCTCAACTTTATCCAGCATTTCCAAACTAAAAATAAATTAAATAGTTATTTACTGAGTTTGCAACTTTATATTATAAAATTATGACATAAACTTTCAAGAAAAACTTACAAACAAGGTTTTGCTTGCCCTGTAGGAAATATAATAACCAAAGGTAACCAAACTCCCCTTAAAAGAAAACCAGGTTGAGGTGAAATTCCAGGTCCTATAGGTAACCCTCCTAAGAAAACTGGAGGCTGTGTTTGTGTAACTGGCACTAAAAAATACCAATAAAAAAATAACTGCTACCCTTTATAAATGATTATGACAGCTCTTCAAAATTTTAATAGTCAATATTTATTTAATATTTTAGTTTCACTTACTGCCAGTGTTTAGATGTAACTGTTGACTGACAAACAAAGATTGCACATAAGCACCTAAAGAATTAACAATATCTTGAAAAATACTGGTGGTATGTTTCCTTAGATCATAGCATTCACAAAATGACACTAATAACTCAGGCTGAATTGTCATTCGGTGAAGTACCTCCAAAGCCAAAGAGCGTTGCCATGTTGGTTTATCTGGGTCCAGAAATTTTACTATTAATGATAGAAAGATTTCACATTCAGTCACCTAAAAAAATTATTCATTTCAAAAATATATTTTAAATTCTTTGTTCTTATAGTTAGATTAGGTTAAATACTAGTTCAGTAGTTGACTCACCAAAAGACTGTGATACTTTTGTATGAGAATAGATACAACCCTTAGAAGTCTCATGCTGATAGGAAAGTATGGTTTTTCAAATGAAGTGGCTTGTTGAACATTACTGGGCATATTGCTGCGGTACTTTATGTTAGGTGAAAATAATTTTATAACCAAAGCACACACTCTTTCCTTTAAAAGGAAACTAAACTCAGGAAACTGCAACAAGATCATCACATACACATATCATATTCAATCCATGTTCATTTAACCAATTACCTTGTAAAAAACTTGAAAAAATTGAGTTAAAACAGATTCCAACAATGCAAGTCCAAATGTTCTAGTCATTTCAGTCATACCAATCAACCAGTAAGGCTGATCAGCATTTACAAGCTGCACTAAGTCTTGGAATAGCAAAAATGCATCTCCAGCACAAGGTGGCAGTCCTTTAGGAGAAGTACCACTTGGAGTTTTCAGTTCTTCAAGGTTTACAGCAGGTTTTTCCAGTCTGTTGGGGATTTTGGACAGTTGCTCTTCTTCAGCAACCACACGTTCAAATACCAAATATACTAATTGTCTTACTGTTGCACCTGCTGTATTTATTGTGGTTGAATTTTTAGCAAAGTGCAGACGAAAACAAAGAACAAGAGTCTGTAACAAATTTCTTAGGCTAAAATTTAAGTACTTTAAGAGATAATGAAATATTACCCTTGCTAAAGTTTCACCATGCACTACAGTGTTTGTGGTGAGGAGCAATAAAACAGTTTGCAAAATTCGTACTTCTTCAATGCCTGATTCCATAAGTGACCAAAGGGCATCTGTTACATAAACAGCCCCTTTTTGATCAATCAGCTGATGTGTAATCAGCTTTTGCATTATTTGTAAACAAATCTAGAAATTTATTTTATCCATTTACTAGTAAAAACATTGTGATGTTCTCTTTACTAAAAAGGCAATAAGTTGAGAACCAGAGATGCTCAACATAAACTATTGCACCTATAACTGTGAGAAACTTAAAATTTGATTTCAAATCTCTAGCACTACATATATATGTTTAATAAAATTGACTTGTTCTGCTTCTCTCCAGGAGATTACTCACATAAACTGACAAATATTTGACAAGTCCATCCCTATTACCTACATACCTTAAGAAATAAAGAAACCATTGTTTCTATATTTTAGCACTCCCTAAAATATATTACCCAGTCAGTAGCTTACCTTTATAAGTTTTACATCTTTAGTTTCACAACCTTGTGATATAGGATAAATAATTTGATTAATAAGAGCATAAACATTATTTTGCTGGGTACTTGAGTTCTTAAGCTTTCCAATTGCTTCCTCAGATGCCTACAAAACAAGGCAGTTCATAAAACTATACAAAATCCCCTAAATGATTTGAGTATTCACCTCTTTGACTTGTGGGTATTTCTTTTTAGATTCAGAAGATAAATTCTTGAAGTCAACTTGTAAAGACTCCACTAAGTTTGAACTTAATTCCACAGTGCTTGTACCTCCCTCTGATGCCATTATTTAGATAACTAAATTAAAAAAATTATAATAATATTAACACATACTGATAGAAAATATTTGGATGAGCTGGCACCTGTCAATTTGTCACTATAAATAAAGTAAAAACATAGATTTGTCTTTACAATTGAATCTTAGCTTTCTGCAGAAATATTGAACACTTGAACTTCAATCGTTTTTGGGGCATTTCCTAAACACCATACATTTTTTTTTATAGCATCCACTTTTTCTTCAAGCTTGGAAAAAATCAACCTGAACCTATTAAACATTGTCATTAAAAACAATACAATCATGAAGTTAGCTTATACAAATATGGTTCGGTTCACAATTCACATAACCTTAATCTTCTTCTTCTTCTTCTTCAAAACTATCACATGAATTGTGCATTTATTTTCTGTCTGTCAGCAGCTGTCAGTTTCATTATAACATAACCCGATTTACTTTTTTTTATCTATTTTTATTCACCTTTATATTATATACATATATAACTTGTAGTATGTAAAAGAATGCATATTGAAAAGAAAAACTTTATTTACATTAACGACCAACACAATTTTGAGTATTCGATTTTAATTCCTTTTGATGACTCAATTGAAGAATTATGTCACATCATAATAGTAAAACATAATTTACCTTTATACATTGAAACAGGTGTGTTGTAATGTTAATGATATTTAAACATTTTTTTATAATGCAGCTCTTATGATCTTCCAGAATTGAAAACTGACCTTAAGGAATTTATTGAAGCAAGGACTGTAGAATATTATGAAGGTTTATCTGATGGTATTGTGATTGAAGCTAAGAAAAATGATCTGAATTATGATGAAGTTACAAGAGAATGTGAGCAGATTATAAGAGAGGTTTGTTATTTTCATTAGATCTCTATACTGGTAGACTAAAAGTCTGTTTTTTTAAATTTAAAGGAAATGGTAGAATTTGGAGAAAAGAGATGTGCTTCAGATGAAGAACTTTTTGCCACTGCTTATCACAAACTAGTACATTCTCCAGCATTAGAAACCATGCTTCAATTTGAACATATGCTGTCCAAGACAATCAGACAAAAAACTGAAGAAAAAAATAATTTAATAAAAAAGCTTTCTGATAGGTAGTATATTGCACAATTGTTCTAATATAGTGATGATAGTCTGTTCTGTAGGCAAACCGAGGAAATGAATGAGGCTGTAGATAGGTTGGAGCAAGACATGACAGAAACCAAAATCAATGAATTAGTAGCTAAACATTATGAAACTCATTCATTTTTGCAGGGCAAGTTAAACAGTGAAATTGATACAATGAAGGAAGCACAGAGAAGACAATATAGAGAATGGATCATGCAAATGCTTGAACAAAACCAAGCCAATTCTTCATTACCAACTCCTAGGTTTATCAATGTGCTACATTGAAAATAGGAAATATTGTAAATACAGTTTTAGCTCTCCTTTAAGTCCTACTCCAATAAGGGATTTTGTTAGTCAAGCAAGTAACTCAAGCAAAGATCAATTTATTCCCCCAATATCAGAAGAAAGTTTCACCATACATTTAGGATCTCAGCTTAAACAAATGCATAATATTAGGATATTATCAGCAAATGTTATGGATCTTTGTGATGTTGAGGATGATGATGAGCTGTAAAAGAGTGTATGCAAACCCCCAACTTAATATTATTTTATATGGTATTCCAGATCTGAACCAACTCCTCAGTTACTAGAAACAGCTTTAGGTCTCTATTCCAATGATCTGACTGGACTAGTCTTAATGACTGATAACAAGATTGGATCAAGATTAACACAACAATTTCAAGAAATTTGTCAAAATACCACCGAATTTCATTTTCCTCACATAGAAGAGCAACTTCACAAAATCTCTGAAGTAGCAAATCAATTTTTGAAACATCCACAACCAGAAACATACAGAAAGGCAAATAGTGAACTGTTAAACAGTGGGGATTTTTATATGACCAGGCATTCAAATTTAGCGCAAGTCCATGTCATTTTCCATATGGTTACTGATGATAGTTTAAGGGGAAATGACATTAATAGCAGACATCCTGTTGTGTTGGGGTTAAGGCATATTTTAAAAACTGCCTGCTCCAATGATATTACATCTTTAACTATACCGTTATTGCTGCAATATGAGTTAACTGAAGTAATTGCTAATTTTTTAAAGAATTTATTGATTGACTTTTGAATCATTTTTTTACAGGATATGACAGTTAACTGGTGTGAAAAACGGGCAGAACTGGTTTTTAAGTGTGTAAAAGGATTTATGATTGAAATGGCTTCATGGGGTGGTTCTGAACTTAAAAATCTCCAGTTCATGTTGCCAGAGGTAGGAGTTACAATGTAGCTTGATACTTACTATATTATTCTATTGTTTTTAGGGAATATCTAATGATGTGTTTACGTCTATGACAGATATGCTGCCCAGAATTTTCAAGGTGTGCAATCCAAAAATATTAAACTAGTAGGTATACATATTCATATAAGTATATTATACATTTATGTAACACTTTTTATACTTTTATTTACTGGAACTGGCGCTAAATAAACAAAGCATGTGTTGCTTCTTTTATAAACCATTTTATTATCATTCTGAATTTTACAAATCCTTAAACAACAAAAAATAAAAATATAACTCTTAAAGACTGCAATGATCTGAAAACCATTGTTTGCTTGCAACACAAATAGGATTTTCACAATGTGGACATCTGTTGATTAATTTGGGATTCACAGGTTGATTACTTCCTAAATGCTGTTTTACCAAGTCAGTCAAAGTTTCTATGAATAGAGGATGATCATTTGGAGTTGGTACTCTTCTCATGACTTCTATTCCAGCCTACATATATCAATAAAAAAAGTACAAGAATAAACAAACCTAAATTACAAAGCAAACCTTTTTGGCATCTTCAGCCAACTCAATATCAAGCTCATGTAAAGTTTCAATGTGCTCATTTACAAAAGCTATAGGAACTACAATGAGAGCCTTCTTTCCTTGTTTTGCATAACTTTTAACAGCTTTATCAGTAAAAGGGCCTAACCAAGGTAGTGGCCCTACTTTAGACTGCCAAACTAATTGATATGGGTTACAATACTTTAATTGCCACATGACTAACTGAACTGTGCAACCAACTTCAGATGGATAAGGGTCTCCTCTATTAACTGCCTGTTGATTATAGCAAATTAAATAAGAACACCTTTATGAGGTTGTTATACCTTTAAAGGTAGGGAATGGGCTGAAAAGAGTATAAGAGCATCTTTTCTAATGCTCTCAGGCACTTTTTGCAACTCATTTCGTATCAAGTCAGCATGACATTGAGCTAAAAGTGGATGAACTGACCATCTGTCTATTATACTTAGTTTTAGGTCTTTGGGAAAGCCATTCTGGTAAAAATATTTGTATACAACATTCAAACTAGAACCTGAAGTGGCACAACTGTACTGAGGATATTGAGAAAATATTATTGCCCTTTCAACACCATCACTATAAAATCCCATATTCAAAATATCTTTGAAATCATTTAAAACTCAATTGAACATACCTCCTCATTTCATCTAAAGCATCTTCAGTAAATGGACTAGCATACCTAAATGCAGGGTAAGCTTTATGGGGTGCCGTTTCAGGGTGTTCTTTATCAAGTTTCTGGCATAACAACTCTCCTTGAAGAGTAGTCCACTTTAATATTGGAGACCCACCACCTATTTCTTCATATCTTTTTTGAACAGTTGGAGTCCTTCTTTTGGCAATCCACTCTCCAATATAACTAATAATGACCCCATTCAGTTTGTCACCATTCTAGATAAAATGAAATCTTACTCTTGTGCTACTGGAAATTGAATTACATCCCTATCAGTCATAATACGATGCAGGTAATCATGTACTTGATCTGTACGTTGGGGCCCCCCCATATTAAGCATTACAATAGCAGTTTTTGGATTTAGAACTGTAGTAGAGTAGTTTGTTCCATATTTTGTCAGTTTACTTCCAGTTTGGCCTAATAATTGTGGTTTATTGAAAATATTATATTTGTTTAACAAGACGAATATTACCCAGTAAAGCACAGGCTTGTTTGGAAAACATTATTATATATCTTTATGTATGCAAGAAATTGCAAACTTGCAGTTATTTTAATTTTACCATGAATTTACCACTGGACACAGATTCCAGTAAAGTCACAGTGAATTTGCAGAAAAACAAAATCAAAATAAGAACTAAGAACTACACTAACCATAACCTAGTTAACCTACTAATCAGTCAAATGTCAATGTCAAGTCGGGGTCTTGTGTCTTGTAAAGATTAAGCATCCACAAATTTTACGTAATTTTTGTGTAGATTACGGCTTCTATAGTATAGAAAAAAAAAATTGCGGTAAATACACAATTTCCTTCAGAAAATTGCGATAAAAATCCTTAAAATGTACGATAAGAACCATTTCGTTCGGCGCTGTGTCGGTTCGATGTTACCATCCATCCTCGAAAACTGCGGCTATTAAAAACCAAAATAATGCTAGTGCTAACCGTAGTGGCCGATTCGTATAAGTGCCAATATTTGTTTATTGCAAATTTAGGAAACAAATATGCATTAATAACTGACCTAGACTCGCAAGTGCGAAAGTGATTCATCCACCCTTCTTGTAAACAAAGGAAAAAGGCCAAAAGGCGGCAACTATGCTTTAATCTCATCATTGAATGACATCTGAAGTTGACTATACTGTCAAGTATCAGTTATCTTTTATCTTCTGTGAATTATGCGACGTTGCCGGACGCATTTTTTTTCGTTATTAATAAGCTTGTTTTTATAAATTGTAACAGTGTCAGAGTTTTTTGACGAAAATTGTGATTTTAACGCAAATTTTCTTATTTCTCTGGGCTATAGAAGCCGTAATGTATATGCCAAAAAAGTTTGGTGACAAAACTCGTGAATGCTTAATGTTTACAAGACTCGTCAGTCGGTGTCGGTGTTCCCAGGGGACCTTATTGGGCGCATTTGTTTTCAATCACTCGTTTTCAGGCTCCATGGAGTGAGCTGAGCATTTTTGACGTCACAATGACGTAATTTAACAATTGTGTGTGAAATTACGTCATTGTGACATCAAAAACGCTCTGTTTGCTTTATGGAGCTTGAACACAGAGTTTGAAAACGAATGCGGCCATTCGTGAGAGAAATTTAAATGTACTATATTTATATTAAACACTCCCAAAAACAATGCTCCCACTTCCCACTCCGTCGCATCTCCCACACTCCACTACTCCACACTCCACATGGGAAGAAATTAAGAAATGTCTTTTCACTTCAGACAGTCAAGTTGTTCCTACAACTTGAAGAAATAATTGTTGTCTGGAATTCACTGGGTTTCTTCGCTACTGATGTTCTTGTTTCATGGTTTTTTATTTGACGGCTTCGTTATGGTTATTATGTGCTTGCAGAGAAATGAGCATCCCTTAACTTTATTAACGATAACGTTACCATGGTTACGTTAACGTTTAAGCTCATTTAAGCATTTTGCAATATTGCAGTAACAGCAATAAACTATAGTGACGATTAAGCAAACGTGTTGTAGCAATATAACAAAATAAAATTAGTATATTATGTTCCAATCACGTAGCAGAATATTGAGTTATGTAAAAAAGCTGTGTTACAATATATGTATATATGCTAATTAACGCACTTAAATTTAGTTGCAGTGTTGCAGAGCTTTTGTTGGCATTTGAAAGCTTTTATTAGAAATTCAGATACTCATTATTTTTAACATAACAGTGGTTACTGGTTATAAATAGGTTTATTATTAGTAGGTACAATTCGTAAACTAATGTGAAGAGGTTTGATTGCGTAGTAGAGATTTAACAGACACTTTTTTTTCATTTACTATAGGTATACCAAGCCAATGTCAGTTAAATCGAATGCAACCTACTGCCAAATACATTAATTATGAAATTATGATTAGAACTAGATTCATCTCTAGGACTACCTAGATTGTTTTGATAAGAGTTCAAAAAGTGAACGGTGAAAACTAGTTTTAAATACCTAGGTAGGTAGGATTTTTATATTATTTTTTTCTCTTTTTAAATGAAGATTTTTTTTACACCATTTTGTTAAACTTCTGATTTTGAACATATCTGCTTTGACCATCTTTTTAATAATCATACGAGGGACGGAACGGATTTCATGATTTCAAGTTCCATGCAGCAAGCAGGGCTTTGCGAAGCTCTTTGAGTATTTGCTATTGCGCAGTCAATTGTAAACTCTAGTCTGTACTACATCATACATTCATACACCGGCTGGCCTGTAGTTTACACATCTAGTATCTAGTCTTGTTAAACAGTTCACAGTCTTGTTCCGTGTGTTCAGAGTCGTAGTGGAGTGGGTGCATTATCGATCAGATAATGTAGCACTGTAGCAGTTTCAGTTTATGGTTCCCGTACGTCAACATAACCTTAACTTGGTTAATGTTTACATTTATGAGTGATGTTTAAAGTTGTTTTTGCGACAACTATGGTCATGGTCACAAAACTTCAATGGAAGCTCGCTAGTTTGTTATTTTTTTACGGTCTTTTGCTTTTGTGGGGCTTCCCCGACATCTCGGCTCATGCCATTTGCGATCATCGTTTTCCTAAACATCATGAGGTAAGTAGGTACATTTTTTATATAAATTTAATCACACTAGTTGCATTGGAGTTTTTGCAGAGAATCGTTTAGTTTAAACTGTTTTCCTTAATAGTAGGAGTAGAAGAAGATCACTTAACTTTCAAGAACTTAAATTGGAGACACTAAAAGCTATTATATATCTTTTTATTGTTAATAAGCGCATTTAATTCAAAAAGTTAATATGAACATATATTTTTAGTACCTAGCTTAAAGTTTGCTGTAAAAAGAACAAAACGACTTGGTTTAGTTGCTCATTGCTTTTCTCATGACCGGGGACTAAAATAATAGGTAGTACTATGTAATAATGGTAGATAATAAGGTAATAGCTGTTGAACTTATAGAACACAGCCCAACCTTTCATTGGCATTGCTAGATTCAGGAATTATTTTTTAGTAAATGTTATTTTCAAGAAAAGCTTGTTTTCTGCAATTGCTAGCAAAAATAAGAACTTAAATATTTGTGAGTGAGTCAGTATGTAATTGAGCAAATCTAAATGATGTTGGTTTGAAACACATCAAAATCAAGACACTGATTTGATACGTTATACAAGTATAATGGAAAAAGTTCACTTCTGGGTGATTATTATATTATTTAATCAATATAATAAGTAAGTTCCCTGAGACAATTCATTCAGGTACCTACTTGAAAAGACATTTATGTAATAATTTTGGTTCATCAGTTGGTTTCAACTGATTTCAAGCATATTGAAGTGGAAATATGGCTAGACATTCCATTTTAAAGCTTTAATTAATACTCTTTCAATGCATTTCTACATTATTATTTAACAAACTGAAACTAGTCTACATGTAAAGTGAATTGTACATATATATACCTAATCAGTAATTGTTATGGTCGTAGTTGGCTGTGGTTAGAAATCAAACTGGCGGATTGACAGCTGTCATATAATAATTGTTTGCAACGTTATCTAAGACATACGCTTTTTGTGACAATTGCCATCTATAGGCGACCTGACCATAACAATTATTGAACACCCGTTATTTGCACAGTGCTGAAGACACTGATATGGCCAAAATAAAAAAGTCTCATTGTGATTTTTCAAAGCTATAAACTAAACCAGGTTCCAAATATTAGTAGCAACTTTTTTGAATAGGTGATGATGCTGATATGACGAAACGTATTGTCATGGCTTAAATTCACACGATTTCTAAATCTTTTACTCGACTTGCAACCTGGCGCAATATACTTAAACTTAAAATACAATTCTTGTTCTTAAATGTAATGAAATACATGTTCATTATTTTAATTTATTTTACTACAAAGCAAAGATAACTAGCTCATTGAGTGTATAGTTATTTCCACCTCAAATTTTGTACCTAGTCAAACGTAAAACATATGAAATGTGTAAGAATAACTAATTATTTGGGATAAGCCTTTTGCAGAAGTGAAAGGCTCTCTCATTAAATGTTTACCAATGTAAATTTTAATAATTAACGATTCGTCAATATCTATTTGTTCAAATAGATTTTAAGTCTTTATTTAAAGGTTAAAGGCAAGGGTATATAACCCTTATATAACCCTAAACATATGTTAATATTAGAATAACTGTAAAACGGTCCAATTATGATTTAAATTAAATAAAAAAAATCTATTCCAATTTGAATTGAACTATTTTGTATTGATGTTTTTACCGTTCAGCAAAAGAAGCATTTTTCTATTAACACTTTAACAGTTATATTAATAAAGACGACTTTGCGGATTTATAAGGACAGTGGTATTTCGTACGTTTACAATGGTAAACTAGAATAGTCAATTAGTACTTGTATTATGATTTTAAAACGATTATTAAACACCAAAAACTAATACTCATAGGCACTTGTCTGGATGTTTCGAAACAAAAATGCAATTATAGTGTGGTTGACATACATTTTTGGCAAATCAAAATTGCCTAGTTAACAATATTAGACAATATAGAAATTATTTCAATTTATTCCATGCAAAACACAGCTTTCGAAATTTCGGTACGATTGTTGTTTAATAACTAGTGACGATCTGAATAACTGGAGGCTATGACTATATAACATAACATCATACCTTACATCGCTCACGTCGGTGAATAATTACCAAAAACCAAACAACCAAATAACTTTCTCCATCCCTAAAAGAGCGAATAACCATTATCTGGTAACCGCTGGGTATTAATAATTTCTCTTCTATCTGAAAGTTCAATTTTTTAATTGTTGTACAGTACAGTATAGTCATGCTGGAATAAGAAGCCAACATACCTACCTACCTAAATCATTTTTGTTGTAACTTTTAAATATGAATTCCATCATGGGGGTCTTTCAAAATCCCGATTTCCACGAACAGGTTGTTAAAGTAGAATGTATAATTTTTCTGGTGGGTATGACCTTCCTGCTCAGGTTTGCTTTACCTATAAATTTGCGTCCATCTTGTGTTTGGGAAGACGAGTAATTTTATTAATTTATGTTTTGTCGGTGACACAAATTAAAAAAATATTTATATTTTAAAGTACATACAAATAATATTAAAGTAAATACAAAATTATCGTTCAGGTGAAGAAGGCCTTATACATTCTGCATCATTACTCTAGCTAGCTGACTTGACGAGAAAAGTGGAAAAGCTTTTATCTTCATTTAACGAATGTTTTTAAATTAAAAAAGTTCTTTTATGAGTGCCCGCTTCAAACATTTAATAAAGGACTAGTTGAACTTTTAAGGCTGCTGATTTTAAAAGCTTTTAATTAAAAGCTTTCCTCATATTCTGTAACGTCGGCAAAAATAAAAAATTGTATTGCTAGGTATTAAGTTTTTAAGCTTTTATTGAATGAATACGTAACATTTATTATTTGTGACTATTTTATGAGGATTAGTTTAAATTAATAATAAAGTAATTATTTGAATTTTAGGCAGTGTAGCCTTAGTAATAGCTATATTGTGATATTCAGGCACCAATGATTTTTAAAGCTTCTTTGGAAAGAAAATCAATTACATTGTTTTAGCTTTGAAAATTTAGCTTTGGCACTAAGTATTACATGATAATTGTAATTAACTATTTTTTACTTGTGTTTTAGGTGTTGCATGCCTACTTAGAACCTCATCGCAAAGTCAAAAGACGTGCTGCGGACCAATCCTTAAGGATACTCTTATATTATGATCAAAGTGTTTACCGGTGAGTTTTAGATTGTGGCATCTAAATTTACTCTTAGTCATGTTGTCCAGATAACACTTAAAGTACTAGTAGATTTTGAAATAATTGCTAAACACATCAACTTTAGTCTTTAGGGGAAACCAATATTAATGTGAGCTCAACCTAAGGCCAACCTGTCATGGACGGAGTTGGAATTAGAAAGTAAATTTTGCCTTTATATTTGTTTTCTCTAAATAGTAAAGTGGACATGTTCAAGCGATTGTTTTGAAGGATCATAAAATGGGTGTCAACTTTTGTGTCGGCCACCCTGTATAGTAATGATTTTTTCATTGCTCTTTATATTGTTTGACACGAAGATTACCAAAATAGTTCAATTTAATGCTTGTGCTTTTTTTTCAGGTTAGATGAAGAGCGATTCAAGCTAATTAATGTGAGTAAAATAATAAGTGATTCAATTTATTTAACGTATAACAATCAAGGAAACAAATTTATATAACAACTTTAACTGCTGATTTAATTTTTAGAAATAATACAGCCCACACTTAGATTATATACAGCTGGTAAAGTTATAATATCATCTTCATAATTTATATAGTGATCAGTTATCGTTTATATTATCCTTATAGCGATTATACTGAATGTTACAAAAAATAAATTGAAATACTCTTAAACTATCTTATATATAAAGACAAGATAAACATAAACGCAATTTAAATTTTGCAAAGAAATGAAAGACGTTATAATTCAATGTACAGGGTTATTCATGTGATTCGACGCATGGAAGATTGTGACTAAATGATTCACTTTCAAAAAAGTTTTGATTCTGGAATGGATTCAAGATGTACCGGGTGTCCCAAATGCAGAAAAAATATCAGCAAATATAAGTTGTATTTCCTCAAATAGAATACTTTTCATTTTCAGAATTTACCTTGAAAATAATAATTACATTGAGGGTGGTACTGCTAAACTTTACTGTTTCTCAGATATTCGTTAATTTGTAAAAATATAGAACACATTCTAAGGTTTAATCACTCAACATCTGTTTGATTTTTATTAACCAAAATTGCTTTGGAAAGTGCTAAAAGATCAAGTTTTTTGATTCATGGATGAAAAATTGTCTAACTCATGCAGGATGTTTCAAAATTTTTACAATAATTCTAACTGTGATAACTTGTCAAAATCAAATGTAACACCAACTATTTGAAGGTTAAGGTAGATGCAAAATTTATTATCTATCGAATATTATTAAGGTCTTCCATGGCTAACTACCGTTTGCGTTTTCTTGGAAAGTCAACATTTCTCGAATTTGCACCGATTTTGAGTGACCTTTGAGAAATTACCACAGATCCAAATTGTTTTAAATGACAGCTTTAATAGCAAATTAGAAACATTCTTAATAATGTTGCTGAAGGATTCAAAAACGGACCACTGTAACCATAAAATGGGTGGTGTTCCATTTGATTTTGACAAGTTATTACTATTTAAAAGTTTTAATAATTGAGTAAATTTGTTGAGACATCTTATCTTGTATGAGCTAGAGACGATGTTTAAAAGATGCATCCAATAGACCAATATCCATCCCAGAATCAACACTTTTTTAAAGTGAATAGTTTAATTACAACTACCGTGTCGAATAACGTGAATAACCCTGTAGGTATAGGTATAACATATGGATGTGTATTCTAAGACTATGTTCTATGTTCGCAATATAAGTAATTTTTTATTGAGGCAATTATTAATTTACTTTAATGAAAAATTTACTGCATGATATAATTATATTATAGCCAATCCATTTTCACTGCACATAAAGTTCTCCGAATTCTACCTACTTCCTCCTGATAATAAATATTTCACGGCCAGCGTTTAGATAATTAATAACAATTGATATATTAACTAGTATTCACTTACGTCATGACAAATAAACAGCCTTATGATTTGTAGCAATAAAAAAAATAACACTTGTTTTATTCTAAATTGGAAACATTCATTGGCTGCCTTTCTATCACATTGGATTGCACAGCACAATTTGATCTCTACTTATTAGATCACTAAACTTTTTCAACATCTTCAGCAGCTTTTTCAATCCCTTCAACATCAAATACATCTTTACCAGGTAACGAAGATTTTCTTCCAACATCACTTTTAATATTTCCTTCTAAACCAGCTTTCATCACTGATATGTTTGTTCTCTTTTTCTCCTTCATCCTTCCACTTTTTGACAACGACAATCGTCGATTTAACGCTGGCACATTATCACTAAGCTCCTCCTCAGACTTTTGAATAGAGTGTTGTGGCACTTCAGGTTCTTTAACTTTCTCTTTCTTACTTCTACTTTTATTACCTCCAAATAAATTTGAGAAAAAATTTGACATTTTTTGGCGCTCTCTAGGAACCTACCGTTAGATTGAGTGCAAGTTAAACATTACGATTGCAAAAGCTTACGAATTACAGAGTGTTTCTATATGTAGCCGATAAGATAATAGGAAAACAAAGATAAAGTTTATTACTGTTACAATATAAATTTAATAACCTCTCATAAAGTGATTGTCTGGATTTTTATTTACGGGATAAAATCGATAAAATATGCAGGTACCTGGAAATTTATAAAATGTTGATACCACTCTAATGCAATTTCAGACTAAAGGTACTGAACAAAAATTTTATTTTTTACTAAATTAATATTAATATTAAATAATTAAAGGCTTAAATATTAGATTATTAAAAAATCAGTTTTAAACTTTATTTATTTTTTTCATATAAGCAATCTTTATTTTCTACACGAAAAAAGGTTATCGACCACATGGTCTTTCTGCCTATGTTTACAAATTATTTTATTTTTTAACAATTTTTCCTTATTTCTAATAAATATATGTATATGATATTAGATAAAAAAAAATCTTAATTATTGTAAAACTAAAACAGTGGGGGGATTGTCTATTTTGTCTAGTTATGCAAAGTGTATTTATTATTGTCCAGTTGTTAGGATTATTTTTCCATTTAAGACATTTTAGTCATGTTTGTACGTTCGTAAAGGAGTTGGTGCAAATTATATTTTCATTTTCCTCTAAATATCGTTAAGTAGTATCACAGAAACAAGTGAGACTTTATCAGCATCTTTTTTAATTCTGAGATATAATAGCCATATTCTGCTTAGCTAGTTTAAACTATGGCTTAATAATTCACAGTTGTACAATTAGGCCTATGTGTAAACGTAGTGTAACCTAGTTTACGAGAGCACGTTATTTGTTATTTAAACAATATTATATTACAGAACACTATTCTGCCTGAAGCTGTTAATTTTTGGGAGAAAGCGCTTTTCGTCAGAAGACCTGGAAATGTAATTCGTTTAACACGGTAAGTCCAAATTCAAAAAGTATCGGAAACACAGAAATTAAATATTTACAACTATTACGTGATATGGCACGTCCTATATCGATTATGTAAAATATCTTCAGTTCTATTCTCAAGAGAAACCATATTCCAGAATATAGACTTCCAAACTATTAGTTCTCAATGATATTTCACCACGATCGGAAATACATTAGAAATTCTATCTAGATGGTATTGACCGGATTTTTCTACATACTTGAATGTTGGTATGAATTCTCAGACTACTTATGGTGACTACACATGCTTTCCGACCGGAAAACTCGAATTAAATATAAACGTCCGTAAGCCACAAGACATGGTTTCTCTAATGATTTGATTATACCTATAACCTCCGGATATGGTAATACAATACCACTTTATTGTGTCCTTTAATAGCAAAAAATATCTATCGATTCTAATAAAATATTCTCGTAATATTCATTATAATTTGCAAGGTCGACTCGAGCAGGTACTATAAAGTTTATGAAAAACCAAGGTAAAAGGTATACTGAAGGATTTTTGTTAATAAATTCTTAAATTTTTTATTAATACGTATATATGCTGTATGCATCTTTTCATCTTCGTCTAGTCCAACAAATAACAGTGGTTATTCGCGAAGTCAATTACAATGTAGCGTAAAGCTGTTATTACGTAAACCGTGACATCATAGACTATAGACTTCATATCCGCCTATAAAATGTTTTCATTTGTTTTGGATAATTGTTGACTTGTATTATTTAAAAGCACACGTTAGTAATCCATTTTAAACAGCAAACAGTATCCTGACAATTCTTACGTCAGTCATGACAATTTAAGTTGCATATATTTTCAGGAAATATCCTAAAGGTACAAATTATACCACTGTTTTGTACTTGGTTTTCAGAAAATGCAGCGACCCTCAGATATTCGTAAAGGGCGGTCATACTTATTGTATAGAGGCTTGTAGCGAAAAAACTATTTGTGGAGAAGTGGAGGTTCCAGAAGAACACCTCGATGTTTGTCGAGTTTGTAATTCTACAGGTCAAAACTGCATGCGTTACCCTGGTTCCAAGCAGGGTAAAGGAATTCTAGATTTTGATTTTGTTTTTTATGTCTCGGCAATGCAAACTGAACGTTGCAACAAATCGTTAACGGTGGCTTATGCAAGCCATTGCCAGCAGGAATCGGGCTTGGATAGGTATAAACTAAAAACATTTAATAAATTAGTTTCTACTTAAAGGCTTTCCTTTTAAGGCCCATAGCCGGACATGCCAATTTGTGTCCGAATAGCATCAGTACTGGCAGACAGGAGCTAGAAATTCTTTTATCGACAGTAAAACACGAAATACTGCATGCTTTAGGTTTCTCAGTCAGTCTTTATGCGTTTTTTTCGGGATAAGGACGGAAATCCCTTAACAGAGCGAAGTCCTGAAACTGGAAAGCCCCCATTAAATGAATCGTAAGTTGCTCGGTTTAATTTGTAATCAACTTTCAACTAGATTAAACCTGATTTGCATGTCAGATTGCAGACATATCAGTGGAGTAATCAAGTTATCAACACCTTTACTCGACCTTGGTTAGTTAAAGATGGTTATATAAAAAAGGAGGTTCAAATGATTGTAACCCCAACTGTGGTTCAGGAAGTTCGAGACTATTTCAATTGTTCAGAATTGGAAGGTGCTGAACTTGAGGATCAGGGAGAAGAGGGTACTGTTCTTACTCACTGGGAGAAGCGTGTTTTTGAGGTAGTTTTATTTATAATTTTAGCATTATTTTGTATTGCTGAAGTTTCATTGAAGGTTAAACTTGAGAGAACGGTTTTAGTTACCTAATCGATTTATGGTAAGGGTTTTAGCTTGAGCGCCTTTATCATCAAGTCCACAAGATTGAATAACAATTGAATAACGAGTATGCGACTAATATTACAAGAAAAATGTATAGTTTTCTAGAGCTTTGAAAAATGGTTCGAGAATAGAATTAGATTTTTTTCTATCAAATTAACACATTCCAATACAATTTTTATTTCATTATAGAATGAAGCAATGACAGGAACACATACACAAAACCCCATAATATCCCGTATAACCCTAGCTCTTATGGAAGATACAGGATGGTATAAAGCCAACTATTCTATGGCGGGACAAATGTCGTGGGGTAGAAATTTGGGGTGTGACTTTGTGATGAAAAGCTGCAAAGATTGGATTAACATGAAATCGTCAAAAGGGGCATCCATTCATCCGTTTTGCAATAAGGTGAAGCGGGATCCGTTACACACCGAATGCACTGAAGATCGTACTTCGGTTGCACTTTGTAATTTGGTGGAGTATAAAGAAGATCTTCCTAAAATATATCAGGTAAATAAATTAGTGCGTTTGCAATTGAGTGTATATGTGCAAAGAGTGAAATTATGATGTCCAATATAATTGTGTTGTGTAGTTTGCAATTATACTAATTTATTATTCTGTAGAATTTTGACAGTTTAGAGTACGTAGAACCTGGTAATGAAAGTTACTTTGGTGGTTCAGTATCATTAGCCGATTACTGCCCCTACATCCAAGAGTTTACGTGGAGATCTAACAACGTAGTGGTACGCGGTTCTCACTGTCGATACCCGGAAAACAATCCGAGTAAGTATCACGGAGTATTTAACGAATTTTCAATGTCCGGTTCCGGTATACGGTCATTATTACTATTAGGACCTGATAAGAACTTCGCTTTGGAAACCTACGGAGAAAACTCCAAATGTTTTGAACATACTGACCAAATGTGGGACGAGAAAAATTGCAAACAAATACGGCAGTGGATGCATTGGGGCTCCGGTTGTTATGCTTACCAATGTCGGGAAGGGCGGTTGCATGTTATGGTAAGTCTAGACTAGATTGTTATTTGGTTTGTTTATCCATAAATTTGCTGTTTCTTGAAAGGTAACAAATTATACATATACTTGCTACCACGCTAACCAACCTATCTACATTCGAATTAAAAGCAATGGGTGGTTGCATAAAGGTGCTATAGTGTGTCCACCTTGCAAAGAAGTATGTGGGGTAGGTTTTGAGGTATTTTTTTTATTTGACAATATAATAATACATTTCTTGGAGCAGAAGGAGTTTGAAGAACAAGGGAAGCGGTGTTACGGAGGGGAGGAGGCTCCTCCTTCTACCAGTTACCACCGCGATGAGCTGAAATGTGATTCCAATTTTGCCAAAGTTTCTCTGTTCTTGTTTTTCTTTTTGTTGACAATTATTGTTATGTCTTAATGTTATTAGTTACGTTACACAGTAATCTCATCCTTGTATTACAGTATACAGTAGCATTTTGTGTGGGTAAAATAACTAAGATGCAAACATCATAATGTCATTTATGTGAGTAGGTAGTGTAGATGTCGTACACATAATGGAAAATTAGGTTTTTTACAAAATATGAAACTCCAAAATAATGCCAGTAAAATGCCAAGCAAACTGTGCGAATGCGAAGAAAAGTTCGAGTTTATGCAACTCAGATTTATAGATTAAAAAAAAATAGTTGCAAAAATCTATAAATTCAGCATTATAGCGTTATTGTGTACTGTTTAGCACTTGGGCGAATTTTAAATAGTAGAAGCCCATAATAAAGCCTAATTTTGAATTATGACTACGATACAAACATATTATTGATGTGTACATATTATATGGTTTACGTTTTTGTTCATGATATTGGCATAAAATCATAGGTAAACGTATTTCTTTTGTGTAAATTGAAGACTGATTTTGCTTATTTCATTTGACAATCTTTATATGGCATGATCGCCATTTCAAATTTGTATTAATATTTATAATCAAAGGTGTCTCGAAATTAGTGTGCTATTGTTATCCGTGTTCCACAGTATGGAAAAGAGCTTATCTTTTTTATAATGCATTTATGAGCATTTATCTACAAGAACTTTTTGTTTGTCAAATACAGAGTTATTGTATGACACACTAGCTTCCAGACACCTGATGTATATTATATGTATATTTGTGCCATTCTAGCAATTAAGAAGGGCTTTTATTTTTAGACAATACATACTGTAAATATTAGGATATACGAAAAGTCGCTCAAAGGCAACAAATTTTGCGTTTCGAGGTTTGCCTCTATTTCACATGCTTAGCTTCTAGCTGAAGAATTTTTGTCATCCAAAAAACGCAACGCATCCTATGTGATCGTCCTGTCATCAAAATTGTATTGAACGCTTTCGTATATCGCCATATGTATGTAGGTACAACATAAATCGCATGTCAATAAAGTACATATTAAATATAAAACATTCCTTGACGTCAACATTTTGATTGTGAGAGTAAGTGAATTTGTATAAAATATACAATCTTCCTCAAGTTTAAAGCATATTCTTAACCTTAGCCTTGTCTTATAGTTATTTCCTTTGCAACATTTATTTCTTTCCGAATATTTATCTGGAATGAAAATTAATAAAATGCAGTTCCGCCTATTTAAGTGTAGGGAGAACATTGGTAATTAAAACAGACCTATATTAATTAATATGTTTATTATGTCAAAGAATCTAAGCCACAAACCATTTTTTTATATAATTAAATAATAAACTTAGTATATCATTTCGACTTGTATAGGTAGGCTAAATTGACTCTAGGCTAGTATTTATACCTGATAAATCAGGTAGAAGTACTAGCCTAGAGTGATTGAGGTGGCACAATTTTACGTTCTGGTATTTGAAATGAAATTGGAAATAAAAATCATAGAAACTTGTACCACTTCACACCCATACAAAACGTTAAAATGAAGAAAAAGCAATAATAATAATGAGAAAGACAAAGCATCCTTCTCATGTAAATAATTTGTAAAAAAATTAATTCTTTTACATTACAAGTTATTTACCTAAGACATTAAATTTTTCAAACTAAACCAAGGAATACGGATTCTAAAAAACAAAAAATAGAAACCAAAGTTCAGAAATTTTTGGCGTCTGCGCCTTCTCAATGGAGTAAAAAAATGATAAAAGTAAAAACGAAAAGTAACGCCAAAAAAATGAAAAGACGGAAACGCCTTAGCGAATATGAATTATTGTTTGGTGTGTTCCGTTCTTATTTTTTGTTTTTTTTTTTTAATTTTTCTTTTTTTTTTTATATTATTATAATTTTAATTAAATGTTCTTAGCTAGAGCTAGAGGCATTTTAGTCCTTCTTAATAGCGGCTTGTTTGGCCTGGTGAGCTTGCAACACAGCAACAGCTTCTTCCACTTTGTTCTTCAATGACTCATTGTGTTCCAACATGTGCAGCAACTCAGTGTTGTCAATTTCCAGCAACATACCTAAAGTGAATTCACATGTTAAAAATTGTTTTTTTTTCTATTGTTAAGCCAATTAATAAACTTACCAGTAATTTTTCCTGCTAAATCGGCGTACATACGCTGAATAAGCGGGAACAAGCGTTCTCCCAACATTTGTTTCTGCTCTTGAGGAGGAGCAGCAGCCAACATAGTCGCAGTGAGAGGTTCTTGACCTTGAATATGCACAGCCTGCTGTACTGGAGTAGTAGGCAAAGTTCCCATAGCCTGAGGCGGATTACGCATATTGGCAGTGTATTTGAATGTTGCAGTTCTGTTTCCAGAGGCAGCTGCCACAACGGCTTGTCCTGCAAGTGGACGTCCTTGCATATTCGGCGGCTGTTGTCCTGTAATGATTAACGGTAACGATATGTCGATTTTGAAAGCATTGAAAGAAAAAAACAAAACAATGCAAACAAAATTCAAAATAAAAAGTATATCGACATATCGATAACGATTCTCTCAACTCTCGGCAACAAAGCAATTTTATAGACCCTAAACAAAACAAAGGCATACCTGTAATTGGCCGTGGAACGTTGATATTGTTGCGCATCGCCATAGTTTGATTTGGAGGGCGAGTTGTGGCTCTGTAGCTGTTTGCTGCCATGCTAGCATATGCTGTGGCACCTCCTTGGGCGCCTGGCCTAACAGCAGCTTGAGCAGGCCATCTGGGATTGGTTCTAATAGGCGGCATTTGAGCACCCGCGTAAAATCTTTGGGGGGCTGGAATAGTTGGCACAAAGTAACCACTAGATGCTCCTGGTTGGATAAATTGACCCATTTGATGCATACGCATGTTGGCCATGCGTTGCATATACTGAGATGTTAAATGAGCTTTTCTGTCTTCTTTCCTTTGAGCCAATGCAACATACAATGGTTTGGATCCGACAATACGTCCATTCATTTCAGTAACGGCTTTGGTCGCCTCTTCAGGTGAAGAAAAGCAGACAAATCCAAAACCTTTGCTCCGGCCTTCTTCCATCATAACTTTAGCAGATGTAATTGTTCCAAAAGGAGCAAACTCTTTGCGCAGACGTTCGTCGTCAATTGTGTCATCCAAATTTTTAACATACAAATTCACCCCTTGATAGCGGTTTAATCTTTCCATTTTCAATGCCTCAAAACGACGTTTCAATTCCTGTTGACGTTCTGCTTTCTTTTGAGCCCTTCCCACATATAATGGTTTTCCTTCAACTAACTCCTTTCCTATAATAAGGATAAAAAACTATATAAACAAAAAATATTGCAGTAAAACAACTCTTGGACCAGATGAAATACTTGGTACTTTTAATAATGAAATACTAGTTGAAATCAAATCCTTTAATGTGATTGCCAATTTTGATAACACACAGGAAGACTATAATTTTACCAACACTGTTGAAAATTGTACTTTAATAGAAAACAGTGAAAACACCTCAAAAGTTAAACACAAATTAAATAATGTAACATGTGTTTATAAAATGTTAGATGCTTACCATTTAAAGCTTCAACAGCAGCTTCAGCAGCCTCAGGACTCTCAAAAGCAACAAAACCAAATCCTTTAGATTTGCCATCATCTTTGTTCATGATCTTGTAGCTGGTAATCTTTCCATATTTCTCAAACATGCTACGCAACTGTTCTTCAGATAGATCCTCTCCAAAATTTTTGACATAAACATTGGTGAAAAGTTTAGCCTTCTCTCCCAGTTCCTTTTCCCTTTCTTTGCGTGGAATGAAGCGGCCCACATATACTTTCTTTCCATTCAACAACATTCCATTTACTTTTTCAATAGACTTATTGGCAGCTTCTTCAGTTTCAAAGTGAACAAAACCGTAGCCTTTGCTGCTACCATTTTCATCTTGAGCTACTTTACAACTTAAAATGTTGCCAAAAGCAGAAAAGGTGTCATACATAGCTTTGTTGTCAATAGAACGATCTAAGTTTTTGATGAATACATTGCCTACTCCAGACTTTCTCAAAGAAGGGTCTCTTTGGGACCACATGATACGAATTGGTCTTCCTTTGATCAGATCAAAGTTCATAGTATCAAGGGCTCTTTCAGCTAAAAGATACATTAATTTGAAATTTTGCAGCCTTAAATCTTTGAAGAGAAAAATGTTTAAGTAAAATAAGGGTAATAGATAACACAGTAACACTAAAATAGTGCAAAATAGTAGTTAGTAGTACCTAATTGGTGTCTCCTGTCTATATTCTAACCTAATTTAATATAACTAAAATTAAAAAAAACATGTGACTGCAACTTGAGAATCCAGAATGTAACATTAATTTAGCTTAATATTATTGGCATCAACCTATATTAGACTTAACATGCCTGATAAGATTCTTAAATTGAAAAAGTGATTGTAAAACGTGTCTCCTGGTCAGGGTCATTTGAATTAAACAGAACAAAGAGAGGTTAACTGAGATTTACCATATGGAAACTTACCATCTGCAGGTTGCTGAAAATTCACGTAGGCATACCCGAGAGATCTACGGGTTATCAAATCTCGACACACACGAATGGACAAAACAGGACCAGCAGTAGAAAATTTATCAAAAAGCATGGCCTCCGTAATATCAGAATGCAAATCCCCGACGTACAAAGACGCCATGGGGTAATTTGGAGCCCCTTGATTCATTCTGGGTAATGGAACTCACTGTATAGACTGCAATAGAATCACGACACCACTAAATAATATAAAAATTAACGGCGTTTCTGTCACATACAAATAGAAATGAAGATTATTTGCCTTAGTTTTTCCACTGTTTTTCGATTTTTTTGGATTAAATTTTTGTGATTTTTGTTTTTTTTTTGGGTTTTTTGTACTGATTTTTTAAATTTTTTTGTATTTTTAAAAGGATTATTTCACCGTGGCTCCGTGGTTGTGTGTCGGTGAAGCACGGACACAACCACTTTCACTCACCACTACAGTTAACAAAATGGAGTAGACCAATGACCAAACGGAAAACGTGTACGAGACGCGTTCATTGTCTGAGTCATTTTCAAAAAGCGCAAACTCAGGGTTGTCCACAATTTTCTAATGTTCTTTTTCTGAATTAGAGCTGCTAGAGCGTTTAGGGCAACACCAGGATCAGTCCATAGATCAGTCTTCGTCTGTGTAAATTACAGATTACTGCAACAACGACACCCTTTCCAAACATGATACAGATTACGGCTAAGCGTTTCGAATTAATGCTCAAAATCCGTTACGTTCCATATGTTGTTTCTGCAGTACAGCGGTACCCACATATATTTTTTTTCAGTCAGTTACCAACCGGGTAAATGTTAAAATCTCTAAAATACTAGTACAAAACAAATCCCAGTATGGCAAAAAGCCATTGGAACTCGAGCAGAACTAGTCGAGTTGAATTGAACTCTTTTCATTTCAGTATATATTTGATAGTACATAGTACATTGAATTCCAAGATACCTACAAACGTCAGAGTTTGACATTGTCAACGTCAAAGCAAAAGACGTCTGTCTTATTCTGTGCCAATGAATAAAACATATAGCAGGAAGGAGCAATAGCAGTCATAGAGGGGGACAAGAATCGTTCGTCGTAAACTGTCAGAAAATCAGTGACGATAATCAATCTGCTGTTGCCCACTATTCACAAATCCACTCTTCAATAATAATTCAACTAATTTAAATTTGCAAAAATTAACGTCTTTAACGGACCGAAAAGCAAAACAAACAAAAACAACAGATCTTTGCGGTTTTTAGCTAAAATAACAAATAAGATAAACAAAACTGTTAAACGACTAACTTCGGAAGCTTCATTCGATTGTGCAGTAGGCGAATGTGGGGGAGGGGGAAAAAGATGGCGACTTCCGTCTCGGTCGCTATGCACAAACGGGGTATTTGCTACCTCCTGAAACTTGTTCTTTTTGCTCGAAGATTCTGTGTGTTATGGCGTTTGTTTAAATTGTCTATCTCATTTTAACTCGTTATGGTAAAAGAAGATGTTCTATGTTACTTTACTACGTTTAAAACTCGGCATTTGTTTGTCATGATCACTGAATTAAATGACAAGCTGGAAAGATCGCGTAAGTGCGAACTGCGAAATGATTTGAAAATCTGAGCAGACAAGGACGGATGCAAATCGTGTATCAGAATCGCTATTTATCTTATGCTTTCCAGCTTTCCACGATTTGGTAGCCGTTGTCCATTATTTAGCTCTCAAATGCGTTTTCCCCTCTTCTCTCTCTCAACAGTTGTTGTGTATAGCAAAAATGGACCGCGTATTTAACGTTTGGCAGTTGTTCCAGTTCTTATTTAATTCATGATAGGTGGTCATGATAGATAGAGCCACAACGTCGACATCCTTAAAAAGAATGTGTAGGCAAATTATCCCTAGAATTATCCGAAAGAACAGAACTGTAATTATTGTTCCCTTTTACTCAAAATTTGAATATTATTCACGTTTTCAAGACATTTTTAGTGCTAACCCGTCAATGTCGCCAAGCTCAACTTAATTAGGTATATGACATTGTAATTAATAGCTTGTATGTACAAATTTAAAACTTGAAAGCTGACATACCTATCCTAAACAGTATTTGGTGTAAACCTTTACACGCATTTTCTAATATTTTGGTAATTTTATGACAATTGATTCAATTTTTCATTTAGTGTAAATATTTTAGTCAAAAACAATTATTATTCTTTATCATGTTGTTTACGTGGATCTACTTTTTGGACGCGTAGGCAGTGTAGGCACTGTAATGTTTGTGCGAAACTAACCCAAACAAAAAACAAAGGAGGTTAACCAGGACGCGTTCAAATAATCTTCAGTTATTTAATCCAAACTCTGTTATAGGATGAATTTAACATTCAACTGGTTACGCTTATGTTTGGGCACAAATTGATTTTAAACTATACTAAATTATAAAACTAGAATTAGGTAACTTAACTGCATCTTTTGATCATGCATAATATTTGTGTTTGGAACCTATATCATTATGGTATTACATATTTTAATAAATAGCAATTTGGTATACAAATTGAATCTAAGTAGGTTATATAGTGTCTATATTGACGCAAATTTAATCTCCAGAAAGAGTTTGTTGTCTGTTGTTGTGTAGGTTACGCAAACTATCATCCTTCGTCATTTGATAAATATGTAATATTGTATTGTTCATATCGTATATAGATAGTTTTTAACCTTGTTTAACAGTGAGTCATTGGAATTTATTTAAACGTGTAATCAACTTTTACTTTTTCAATGCCTCATCCGAAGTTTTTCTACTAGGCCGCAAAAGTATTACGGTATCATTATTACGAAAGTAGTTTGAGAATACGCGCACGGGCGGAGCGGAATGAAATCTACTAAACCCGCAGGTCGCGGCGTCACGTGACGTCGAGCTTTATTTATCTGTAGCAGTGTAGCTAGTTCGTTCGTATTGGTTCTACGGTTAAGAGGTTTTCTCAACGGTGTCTTGCCTCCTCGTTGTTTGTAAACATTGTAGAGTAAACAACTGTAGACTGTGCAATTTTTCGATTCGTACCGGCGAATTGTTGTAGCTATGCCTTCAGCGGAAGTTTGTTCCATACTAAAGATGACTGCTCCAATTCCCGTTAAGGAACCCAACTTTAACTTGACCATATCATCGACCGACGTGGAAGGTCTCGTATTAGAAATCAAAGAAAACCTGAGATTATCCGGCCCACCTTCTATGAAGGCAATACCCTGCAGTCACCTTTCACGGAAGTTGTCCCGCTCGTCGCCATATCGTATACCGGGTGATTCCTATGACGCAACTTGTATTCGTCACAAAAATAAACAACATCAGGATCTTAGCCAACAGGATCCATACGAACTGTTGCAAGCTCTACTGAGGTCTGAAAAGCTGATTAATGAAGCTGTACGCAGAGTACAAATGGGACTCAAAACAAAAAAATGTTATTATGAGTCAGATGAAGAGTCTTCCAGAAGTCCAGTGTTGAGATTTTATACAGACAACTAACTAAGCTATGAATTCTTAGATTCTGTCTTAGTTATTTATTGAAGATAATGTTCCTCTTAGAGTATTTGTGTGTGATTTTTTTTGTAAATACTGATGCAGCTGGCTCGTATACCTATGTCTCTGCAACTCAACTGAATTGGCATACTATTTACATTTCATAGGTAAGTAGTAACACAGTAACAGCATTATTTTTGGAAGGTGTACCAAATTTTGGACAGAGCATTAACATCTAATAGGAGCATAGTTTTAGTTGTTTAGACAGAAAGTACAGTTTTTCAATTATCTCAATGTGGGTTTAATTACTTCTAGAACAAACAATTGTTGATTTTATTACTGTTTTCAATTTAAATGCTGTCTGTTGAAATCCACTTGTTTACAGTTTTGATGTGATGAGTAAGCTAAACAGTCACTAACTGTAGGTATACCTATACCTACCTAGATTGCTATTGACAATTGAATTGTTTTCAGTTTCAGTTACTCATTGTTTTGAATCTCATACTGGAAAATGTCAACTGTATAATTTTCATGCCTTGTTAGTAATTAACCAACATGTTGACAATTCCTATTTCTGCAGGATCATTCCCAAAGAGGATCCCAAATACCAAGTCAATCAAACAGGAGTTATCCGCTACCTTAACAAAAGTAGTAGATTAATTTTGATATATAAGCATACCTATAGTATCTACAGACAGAAACTTGTCATACTAGGTATTATTATTACAAAAAAGTAGCACACCTTATACTTTTTACAATTTTGAAAAGATAAGTACCTACTGTGATATACAAAGCAATTAAAATGATCTAAGTAAAAAAGCTTATCTAAACCTACTCCTTATATTGTTAACCAGATAGTTTATATTCAGAGCAAGGTTATAAATTGAAATTTGGGTGATGGGTGGGTTTGCAAAAAACCAGAATCAATAATTAAAACAATAAAATTCTAATAAGACCTAGATTACATAATTCCAAGTTTGTAGTGCTTAAAATAGTTAGTTGATACTTGATAGTTTGTTTTCTATTTTGCAGTGAATATTTTTGTGGAGAAAACTGTAGAACATCACAGAAAGAAATATAACCATTCAGAGAGAAAGTTTGATAAGTTTACTTAAGGAGCTTAAGCAATCAAACTGAATAAAATAGGAATGTCAAGTGTCACACAAATTTTCCTCATTTTTCCAAAAATAATAAGTACCTACCTACCTAAATAGATTTTCTAGGTTGCATTACAATTATTGGTACAACAACATTGTGGATCAAAAACATGTTTCATCATCTGATTAACCTTGACTTTCAGATAATTACCCAGGTATTCAATTAATAATATTTTTTATCTAGGACCCAAAAGTAAACAAAACCTCAATTAATGTCCCTGAAATGAGGACAAAGGATAACAACAATATTCTGTTTTATTTAGAGTTTGTATGTAAACATGGAAATTTCTTTATCTACATCAATATGTAGGTACATTTTGTTTTTATATAGTCATATCTTTTCTATCAGCATTTGATGCTGTGTTAGGAAATCTAAGTTTAGAGAAAGGACACAGTTGTTTGTTTATGTTTTCCTCCATATTATCATCCAGATAATTATAATATATAAAGTACGTAAGATAAAAAGTACATAAACATCACAATATGGAAAGCAGCTATGGTACTTGAGAAATGGCATTATGAAATGTGAAACCAGTCATGTAACAAAAACAACTGGTACAAATCATGATCAAGACCATGAATCCAAGACCAAGTTGAGAAATACATTCCAAACTTTCTATTTGGCTTTAAACAATAGAGCTCAACTACCTTCCAGTGACAGCATTAGTTTCCAATATTCCAATAAAAAAACATTTGACAGTGTATTTGGGTCTGCTTTACAAGCTGTATAAACTTTTAAATGTGATCCATATTTGATTATCCTTATTAAAGATTTTTTATCAAATCGTTCTTTGCAAGTCAAAAAACATCTTTCATACACTTTTAGTTAGCCCATCAAGGTGTTCCACATGGTTTACTCTTATCACCATTGCTGTACAACATTTTCTGTTATAACATTTTAAATAGATATAAAACTGAAGACATTCCCTACATATATTTTACAATATGCAGTTGATTGGGAAAAGGAGAGTACAATTTACATTACTGTTAGACAATTCAATTATTAATGCACTGTAGGTATTTGGTGTGTACCTATGTGTTGGGGGTATGGGTTAGCTTAGTACTTAATTCTGCTTTTTAAACTCATGTTTATTTTTTAGGTTTTCTACTTGGACCCCAGGATGAAATAAAAACGCATCCACTCATGTAACTTCAACTAAGGAAACCACTACTACTACAGTGTGCGGTTAAGAAAGTACATATGTTTGTTTAAAAACTAATTTAATTTTAAATCAGACTTATTTGGTTACCTTCACTTTAGGATGTATAAATTCTCATATAAAAGCATGGAACGGAAAGTAACGGACTACAATTTAAAATTTTTGGAACTAACGCTATTCCGTTTTTACTGTTAGCTAAGTCAAGTAACAACCCTATTGTTTAAGAATGAGCTAGCTTACTAGTGATATTTGTACAACAATTAAGTAATTATTAACTTAACATAACCGCACCTTTGAATGATGAAATCTACAGCAAGCTTGATTTTGTTATTTAAAGTATATTTGTTTTGTTTGTTGGTTTACGTATCGGTTATCTCGTTCGCTAAACAATTCTACTTGAAATTTCGGAAATCATACAGCATGCCAGGCATGACGTAAATAATTTCCTTCAAAACAAACTGTAAAATTATGGATGTTTACCTATGTATGGGAGTGTTTCTACTTACTACCTCTGTTCTAATATTAATAATATAGTAACATTGTTTAATATTTTCTAATCATTTCAGTTTAGAGGGCAGTTTATGGACATTTTCAAGGAAAATGTGCAAAATGTGATGGGTTTATGTGGCTAAACTAACCTAAACATATTTAACTAAATTAAATATTTACAGATAAACAAACTTTGAGTAAAAGGGTAGCAAAGCTTTTTCAAAAGTTATGCAAGTTTAACTAAGATCTCTATCTCGAAATATACATTAGAACTTGTCGCTAAATACTGGCCAACAAACACAGCAGATTTTTTTGATTTACCTACATTTCATAGTTGTATCTACAAAATACAAAAAACACTAGTGAGTTAGTTTTTTCATTCAATTGTACAAGATTTAGTTGGTGTTGAAACGTTCAAGAGGACATTTAAAGGCTTTCAGTCATTGTTACTGAAAATTCAATGCTTCATTATTGGGTCAGAGTGAGATGAAGTGATGTGCAGCCAGCTTACCTACGCTTACTAATTACGTATTTTTCTTAATGTTACTATTAGTTTGTAAGCATTATTTTTTATCTGTGATTACTATTATTCCTGTACCTGTCAGATTGTTTACCTCAATCTCCCGAAAACTTGCATTTATTATTTTTCCAGTTTTTTTCCATTTAATGAGCCAACCCAGCGGGATTAATATGGTTTGTGTAAACACTAAAAATAAATATTTTGAGATCAGGAGGTTTACAAAATCTGATAGGTATTTGCGTAAATACCTACCTAGGCTAAGGAGATGTAGGTAGCTAGTGGAATTAATATGTTTTGCGTAAATACTTCAGGGATCGACCTTGTTTTACAGGGAAATTAGAACTACTTAATTATACTATTTTTATAAAAATCATCAGTTTCAGTTTAAATAGTCTGAATAGATTGTTTTAATTGATCATTTTGAAGAAGTAACTTTTAAGGTACGCGTCCACTAATCGGTATCGGTACGGACGGTACGCATCGTAGGCATCGGATTTTTTGGTGTACTGCGTTCACTACCACGGATTATCGGAATCGGTAATTCGCATCAGCATTTTCTATCTGCCATTTTTACTTGGTGGTGTTGAACACAAGCGATGTCGTCCCTGAATAAAGATTGATTCATTTTCATTCCAATTTCATCCTAAATATTATCCCTGCGAAGAATATTGGAATATTCTGAATGCCCAATATTATACAGTTCTTCATATTTCTGAGCAATAATGATAAGCTTTCATACATCCATAGAGATCGTAAGTTTCTTCTTTACAACATCCATAAAGGCAAACGTTAAAAAACTAACAATTTGCAATAATATTGTTACCTTCTATAAAAATCTTAAAAGAAAGTACAGTTTGCATGCGTCTACTTGTCGGTATTCGCACTATCAGCAATAATCAGCATCGGCAGTATCGGTACGGACGGATTTTGATTTCATCTTTGGAATCCCGATCAGAAATGCCGAAGTGCGGTGGGTCCGATGACGATAGGTGAACGCAGTCGTATTTGATTCTATGTAGTTGATTGGAAATGCGATTCGTGCGATGCGTACCGTCCGTGCCGATACCGATTAGTGGACGCGTACCTTTAGACAGATTGTGTAAAAGTTATTAACTGCAAAGCAATAAGTTAAATTAGTATTTTCGGGGAATACTCCCCCAGACTTTGACTGGAATACTTGAGTAATTAACTGAAAAGTCGTGCCAAATTTAAACGTCATTCTTTTATTCCCACTTATTATCTCATGGATATTTTATCTTAACTCCTTCCTGAATCCATTAACTATTACAGTATATGAACGTTGTGTACAGAATATAGATAAGACTAACTTATTAATATATACAGGCAAAGATTCCACGTGTGTCTCTATGGTTTGTCGTCTCGTCCAGATCTTATTATGAACAAACAGAACAAGTTTTATATACTTTATAGTTAATGGATTTTAAGAGAAAGAGAGTAAAACGATTATTTAGGTTTAGAATCCAGCACCAATTTGTCAAAATTAAATTCTTATATTTTGAGGTTGGGTTTTACTCGAGTATATTAGGTTAAAAGAACTAGAAAATTCTTGTAAAATAAACTTAGGTGGTCTTAGCAATACGTTAGGTCTCAATATATGTGTTGTAAAAATAACCCGTTGGCTTTTGTGATTTTACTTTACTTATATTGACTCGTTGCAATTTAGGAATGTTTTAAGGAATTGTACAAGCACATCTTTGTTGGAATTTGATGTTGTAAATATTTATACTATAGTTCTTCTGGTTGTTGTATACGATCAATCAACAAATGTATAGCCTATCAATATTTTGAGAGTGTTACTGAACAAAACCTGTTGCTCAATTAAGGAGGTATTAATCAAACAAATTCTCTATTCAGTAGGTATTTTCTATCAAATATGGAAGCGGTAGTAAAATTTTGAAATTTTGACAGTACAATTAAGAAAAAGTAGATTTTTTTTACTGAACTCTATTTTTAAACAGAAGCCAAAGGTTGTAGTCTATAGACATAAGATTAAGAATGACATCCCTGAATATTTTTAGATTCGAATTTAAAATTTTCCGTTCCCGTAACGCATGCCTTAGCAAAAAAATACAATAGGTTTAAAAGTGTTCCACCTTCAATACTAAATGATTTAATAGTCACTTTGTGACTGAACATGTAGAATCCAGTCTATTAATAATAATATTAGAAAAAGAACTCTCATGCTTTTGGCTACTTGGACTACGTTGAATCGATTTATTTTTAAAAACTAAAGGCAATGCATTTTTTCATCGTTACTTGTTTATAGCATAGTTTAACATTTGTATCCTTATATAGGCAATTTTAACAGCAATACAAATTTCCAGGCAATAATTATTAGTTTATATTCGGTTTAAATACATTTGTAACTAACTTTGGGCAGTGAAATGGTATAGAAGAAATAAAAGCATTTTAGCAGTTAGTCCTTATGTGTCATTTAACTTTATCCCTGCCATTACACATTCAAACTTACATAGAATCGTTCATTTATAATTTGGATGTCTAGATATGATGAAAATGCTTATAATAATCAAACACTTGGACGTAGGTGAAGATAATTTATTGTAAATAAGTACCAATTATAATAATGTAGCAAATTTACTATAATTTTTCAGAGTGATCAAAATTCTTTAGGTCCTTTCAGTTCATAAAGTTGTACATACAGAAATTCAGGCTCATAAAACAGGTGTGGATTTATGTGGAAGGGATTATTGTATTATTAGAAAAAGTAAGTAATGGAATTAGAAAACAATACGTTCCCGTTCACTTAAGGCGTATCTATAGACTGCTTACGAATTATTCTCATATTGAAGCCTTTGTCGCCTTCTAGAAGACAATAGGATAAATTACAAATGCTGAATAAGCTACTGGCTTTTAGAGACAATTGTGCTTATTTTTCTTCAGGAAATGTTTTGTTTCTGGTTTAAAAACGCGCGATATTGCACATGAAGGTTCAGTGGCTAAGCCGACAATTAGGTGAATGATCAATAATTGATAGATAGATAGATTTATCGAACAACATAGTGAAACAAAATAAAGTGTTAACCTCACGTTATAACATGCTTCTCGTATGTATTATTGTAGGCATTTTGTTTTTTGATGCTCTGATGTGCCATATCAGATAAGCATGTGAAATGAGTATATATGATAGAATATAAAGTTTGATAGGTCTTTAAATGGTGGAATTTTTTTGTTCTTCTATACAAAATAAAATATTTAAAGTAGAGGAGTTTAAAAGTAAAAAAAAGTGAATTCAAAGCACACTCTGATTGTCTTACTATATGCTTATACAACGTAAATACATATTATCTAGCAACAACATAGAAACAAAAGTTATCTTAAGTTATGAAGGTAGAATCTTGCCTTCTTGCCACATCTGCAGTGGTTTTCGTTTGAGATCCATTCCTAGATATGAACCTCATACTGTAGTTGCTGCCAGAACGGTGGATGAAAGCTTTGTCTTGCAAACAACACAATGCAACTTTAAAGCTGTCTCGAAATGTCTTTGACATGAATCCGTATATGATCGGATTAATACAGCTGAAACATTGTATTTTTACTTTGCCGGAGTTCTAATCAGAAACTTACCTATTAAAGTACGACAACAAATGAAAAGTACTCAACATATACTTTAAAAATCCCGTTCTCTCTTGACTAAGTACGTTATATGCGGTTAAAATATTATCAATCAATATAGGAGTCCAGCAAATAGCAAACAGTACTACTACTGTAACCAACATGTAAACAACTTGTTTAACCATCGAATTGTCATCTCTGTAATTTTTCACTTCTGACCTCATCTTTTTAGTTCCAGTGGGCTTCAATTCGTCAGTTTCATCAGTGATTCTGTTAGACGGGTTTTGACTTAAACTAAAATAAAAGCCACTTTTTTCTTTTCCAGGAACTATGTACCGGCTGATTAAGTCCATTTTGCACTGACTTACAAGCGATCATTGCACATAATTCGTCGTTGTTCCATAACTTTCCATACTTCGCAACATATGAAAGTGTACGAATATGTCATTATGCTAAATGGTATCACGAGAATTACGATCAACATATACAGTTCATGGAATTTCCATAAGGCATCATTTGATTGGTTTCTAACGCACCAGGCATAATCCCCGTGAAGTCCGACTTTTGTTAAATGCTAAAAAAATACGTACCTACGTAAAATAGAATATATAATATTTTTCCTACTCTCGTTGTGGTGCTTTGTTCAGAATTCTGAATCAAAGTTTCTGTCTTTGAATGAATTAGCTTATTTGAAACAACAACAATAATTTAACAAATTTCTTTTAAACTAAAATAAAGAGACCAGTTAAACTTACCCATAATACTAACGTTGGAATAGCAAGTAGAATGGAAATTACCCATATAACTAATATCACAGATTTGGCTTGACTGAGGGTACACATATATTTGGATTTGACCGGGTGCACAATTGCATAGTACCTGGAAATGGAATATCTTATTTATATATCCAGTTAAGAAAGGATGAATAAATGTATGAATATCCTCGATTTTATCTGCTTGATTGTTACTTATTGACTTAACTACAGGCCTATATTTTGTTGTTTCTATGTATAATCTTGATTTACTTGCAAATTTGGTTCTTTATGTGAATTCGAACGTTTTCGCTAACACTCGCAAGAGCGAAACAATTCGTTCCTTATAATTTTTATCAATTTATTTCTGTTTAGACACAATGGCGAACTTTTACCTTTCGATGCTGATCGCAGTCAAAGTGAGCACTGAGCAAATAGTTGATAAGTTCTGCATGTAGTGAACGCTTTTACACAAAAACAGCCCCATAGTCCAGGTATATGAAAATAGTTTAGCCACCTAAAATTAAAAGAATTTTCAAAATAATCACTAAACAGTTGGACGTTGGCATTTTATCCGTGTTTATAATTTAAGCAAAAGTAACAGATTTACTGGTGGTTTGGGTTTGGTTATAAACGATATTAAAATACTAGTTAAACATACATAAACCATTTACCATTTTACACGATTATCGCTCACTATAAAAGATTTAGTTTCCAAACCTTGATGTTTGTTAGTAGAATTCAAATGTGCTACCAGATTACATGTTTAACATAAGAAAATATTTTTATTTTGTCAGTGTGTATAGATTTTGATTAGTTTGTATATTTACTTTAAGGTAATTTTAATGCAATTAAAAGTTACACGAAGTTTTAAAAAGGGCATACTCACCTTTACAGGTATGCAAAATGTAATCAAAAGTAGATCCGACGAAGCCAAACTGGACAAAAACACATTCGTAACGCTGTGCATTCTCCGGTATCGAAAAGTTGTAAATATAATCAAGCAATTTCCAGTTAACCCTAAGATGAAGCTGAATCCATAAATAATCAAGGTCGGGATTAATTCCGTCCAATCAAAAATGTTGTTCGGGACAGTCCCGTCCAATTCATTCGTCTCGTTATTATTGCTGTCATTACCAACCACCATAATTAACTCTATGTCTTGTTTTCTTCTGTGAAATTAGATAGATATTTTATTTTATTTCAACCTTGGGAATCTGAAATACATATTCTTCATTAGATTATTTCTCTAATTCTGTTTTTCTTGCAGGACATTTAATGTACAGTTGAATTGATATGGTATGGTATAGTATTAAGTTGTGTTAAGTCTGATGTTGAAGAAATGTTTGGGCTTTACAAAAATAAGTGTTTTTGGTTGATATGTCTTTCAAAGTTTGCTAATTAATTATACTCTCTTATTACTGCAGCGTAGCAGCAAGCATTTTACGACGTTATTAACTGTGTATACAGTGGCAGTACGTCACTTCAGTTTATTTATTAAGGTGCATGGTATCGATAAAATAATATACTATGTACCTTACAATATTGTAATTAATGATTATCAATATTATTATACAGTTCGAGTGACCAGGATTATTTAGATATATGTTTGTTTTGTTAACTTACAACAGCATTCTATATGATATGACATTTATAATTCACTTTTAGATACTGATTTCAAGTTCAATTAATTTAGAGCCTAACTCGATGATTGTACAAATGGATGAAAGTTGATATTATATGCTTGTGTTCCATATATAATTCGTTAGCTGTTGATAAGCAGGCGGAGCATTTCAGGCAAAACACTCTAGTTAATTTCAGTTGTTGGAATTTGCAAGCACCAAGTGCATTTATATTCATTGATATTGCAGACTTGCCATGCCAATGCAAGAAATATTTGTTTACATTAAAATTTAACTGAGACTAAATATTTGGCCACTCTCACTATAGGAGGTATATATGATATTAAATAAATTAAATTTATGTCCAACATTGTTTTATGTTTTGCCGAAAATTTCAGTGTCCAGCTGTCCGGTCATCATGACACCCTGTAGATTCGTTATTATTGGGGAAGAACTTGTCACACACTCTTATTTTTGCTGTAGAACCACTTACTGGGTAGGTCAAATATTATGACTTATGACTAGGACTACCATAATTAGCTTTCTTATCCGGTTTTAAATTAAAAAAAAGAAATGGAAAAATGTGCAACACTGAAGTTTAAGATTCTGTGATTGATTGACTTTTCTACTGTCATTGGTTTCTGACCTATGGCCTATGGGTAATAATTAAGTTCGTGAATTCTTCTGGATATATATGCCTATGACGTCATCTTAAATTTACTATATTTTTGACATATCTTTTAATTATACTATCAAATTATTCCATCAATGGCGCATTAAATTTGTAACAGTATATTTTTATTGATGGTTTCCACCCACAAAACAGGTTGCGCAATTAGCTTATCTGTTTGTTAATTATATAATTCGTTATATACATAAAAAAATGTTTGATACGTTGTTGTAGAAAACTGATAAATCGCTCTTTTACACGGGTTATAGAGCACTGATGTTCTCTTTCATTCCGCGACATATGTATAGGTACAATAAACTATTTTTAGTGCAATACTATTCCATAGGGTGTTAAATATTTTTTTTTAGTTAGTTTACAACCACATATATACAATATAACTGGAGAAAAACTCGCATAAATCAAGACGCACTAAAAATAGACTAAAAAGCAATTCTCTGATACTTTTCTCGCGGTCATTCAATTTCGCTATACTTGCAAATGAAGCAAATTTTACCTATTGATTTTAAAAAAGTTGTTACCTAAACTTTCAAAATGTACACAAATTTACACAATCAAGGTGTCAATATTTAACTTTTTGTAAGTACTGTCCAAAATGTTTAAAGCGACAGTGTCCCAGTGCCTATCAAAGTTGGGGTTCTTGTTAAAAATATAAATTACTATAAAGACAGGAACAACAATATAAAACTACATTTAAACTTCGATAGATACCTATATACTTTTTCAATATTATATGTTATTTGCAATAACTATATATATATTACTTTATAATTAATTACCTGCATCACAAAACGAGTCCAGTCAAATTAACCAACTTCAAAAAGCTGAAACAATTTTTTTTAAAAGGAACTTGCATCAATAATACCGCTGGCTAGTAAGTAATCACTTCAGCGGAACTGGAATACTATTAACTTTAAGCGCCAGAAGGTATGTAATGACAAGCCATCTCTGAAAATATGGCTATATTTAATCTTATCCACTTTCCATACGGCTGGAGTAAGAGGGGAGAATGCTTGTATCTCCACGGCGTGAAAGATTTTCCGCGTCGCTCATAGTATAGTTTTTTACAAAAAATAAACTAAACTAAAACCACTAAAAATCTTATTTATTTATTAATTTAATAAACATATTTTCTAAATGTTTAAGTATATATCAATAACTGATACCATTATCAGTCAGTGTCACACAATAAAGTAGGTAGGAATAAAATAATTTATCGATAAAAAGGTAGATGAAGAAGAGAAAATTGAAAAATATATAGTTTAGTCTTTGTATGCTTCCTCACTTTTGATTGATGATGCTCTAGTTTGAATTAGTCTTAAAAAAGACTATAAAAATCTGGCGTAGATACTTACTACTCCTTTCGGCTCTATATTGTTACGTACGACTTTAGACAATTATTGATTGATGAAAGTCGGTCGTCATGGATTCGCCATTATATAAGTATTTTATTTTTTATTCAACTTGGTTGTATAATATATTTTTAATTCGTTGAGTTCATTCTTTTTTTTAACTTGTTATAGAAAATAATACCTGATGAGTTTTAGAAGTTATTAGCTGCTTGGTTAACTTTCAACAATGCCTATTAAATCAAAAAAAGTAGAAAAAACCTAACTAAATTAACTAGTAATTGATTATTGTTCATATCGAAGATGAATGACGTATACACATCTGCAGCCTCCTATTGTACAGATAAAATGTAAAAAAAATTTCCTTTAAAAAAACATATTATGCATGATAAGAGGCGAAATTTTCATTAACGATGCGTCATTTGCTGGCACGTAGACATAGTTTATGTAGAAAATGTACTGTGTTTATTAAATTTGTATCTATGTGTGTAACTGACTTAATGTTTACATGAATTCATTTATCGCCCAATGAATTAGCGAAAAATTATAGTATTTGTTAGTTGAAAAGAGACAAGATCGAGTTGTGCTTATTTTGACCAGCTTGTTTATGTAGAACCGTAGAGTTTCATATGTGTTTTAAATTACTTCTACGCTAGTTAGCAGTGTTTGTTATTTTTGAGGAATTGCGTTGATTAAAACGAGTTCAGCTTGTGGTGTTGAACTGAAGGAAAACAACTGTCAAGACCTGCAGATCACATAGAAATCACTATTAGTTGTTTGTTATTTATTTTTATATTTATGGCTTTATGGTCAAGTACTCTATAATTGTTGGCTTCTAAAGAATCCAATTAACATTAATTCTTATTTTGCTCCTCTATGGCAACTGTTTTAACAGAGTAGTCTCAATTCTTAAATTTGAAAGAACGTTTTTAGGTTATCAATCAGACTTGTCAAAATAAACAAACAGTTTATAAGAATTGGACTAATTTAAGAAGTTAAAATAGCAAACTACACAATAGAGATGGGCAATCCGAACGTGTCCGTTGGAACTCTTGAAACAAGATTTGATCCATAAGTGAAAGAATAATACATTTTAAAATTTTATTTTGACCTTTATTTACAAAATATTGAAAATAAACCTACTCAAAGCACATCCTTCACTAATTTTGTTCAAACAAATTTCTAAATTGATTAAATAAAATAATATATAGATAATAATATATTTATATATATTTTTTGGAGATCGACGCACTAGTGGCACAGCAGATTTAAACCCACAATTAATTAAAACCGCATTTTGAATACTATGAGAGTACCGAAGTACCGGTTACCTGAATAATGCCGAAAAAAGACGCACAAACTTTATGACAGTTACCTATGTAAGGTGGCTATATTAAGTAAAGTTATGACACTAAAAGCATTATTATATCTCTCAATTACTAAGCGATAATACAGGTTGCCTCAAAGAAAAAAAAACCGTTGCCTAGTAAACTAACAATCCCAATAACTAGAGTATAGACATATATTTTCCAAATAAACTTGACGCAGTCACAAAGCAGCGCTATAGGTTTTTACACGCAATGTAAGCTTTTTAAGTGACGTGGCTGTAACTGCGTCTTTATTTCTATATAATATACAAAAACTAGGCTTTTCCTTAAAAAAGTTAAACTATAGGTTTTGTAGTAAAAATTAACATTAATTCACTCTCAAGTACGGCTAATCTTTTTTTAGACATATGCTAGTTACGATTAAGTGAACTTTTTCTCCAACACACATATTTCAAAGAAAATTATTTACCTAGCTTAAAGTAAACCAGCCTCGCTATATTACACACATGGGTGAGTCACAGTTAAGCTATCATACATACGTAAATCATATAATAAGACATCGCAAAATAACCCTAGTGTGCTATATAAACAATAAATTTATAAACCGAACAAAGATAATTAAAAACACTCTAATTTTCGGAAACGGTCCGTTTTTGCAATGCACACTATTTCTAGCAAAAACAATAATGAAAGAAAACCGTTCTATTATTTAGTTTCTAACATTTTTTTAGCCAAGTAAAGTTCAACTGTGACTCATCCTGTAAATAATATACTAAAGTAGTAAAATGTAAAATATCATTTAAAGAAAACAAAACTTGTCAACAAAAAAAATTGATTCAATCGGGCATATCAATATAGTACAAACCACGAGTAGAAACTCGTTAAGCTTTAATTGTTATAGCATTATCTAAACAAATAAATCTGGCATTATAATGTCGCATTTTGTTACAGATAGTTCTACTTTGTGTGGAAAAATAGTAAAATCTAGCATGCTTTATTGCACCTAGAACTAGAGCCAGCCACATCGCTCCATTCACAAAATATTCTTAACTAATATTTACAATGCTTATGAAAAAGGCATTTTTCATCACCTGAATTATTTTTATAAAAATATATTATTCTGCATTTTTAACATAAAACTGCTACAAAAAAAAATAAATGCCAATTTTCCATCAGCATCCAGGTTCTCTCAAACTGGATGCCCCCTGAAGAGCAAAATGATTCAATGAGAGTCAGTTTGAGAGAACCTTAAAACAAAACATCTTCAGTTTTGGAACGATCGAGATTTATAAACAAAAACAAATAATTTAGTCTTTTTGATTCTGCGACGGGGGTTCTTTACGTTCTGCTGTTGTGTTCATGGCGGCGTTTGATCGTGGTACCATTAAAATCGAACCGTCAGCTGCCGTTTGGAGACTGTATTGGTATGGCGAGTACTGGTTGCCGTCGGGATCACGCAAATTCTGAAAAAAATAAAGAAATATTGTTTTTAACCAATTGAAATGTACGTGATATGATATGAATAAGAGTTTGTAAAATGTATGGGCATGTTATCCGTGTTTGAACTGAATTTTGATAGAAACCTTCCCACCTGAATGAACCTGAACAACAGCATAACAAAAATAAATTACTGATAAGTAAAACGCACAACAATTCTTAACATAATGATAGTAATTAATAATACCCAATAAGTCTAAACAAACATTAGCAAATGCGCTTACCTGAAAAACGTGTCTGTAGAGCTGCTGGTACTTGTCTTTCATGCGTTTCAGTTCTACCATAGAGTATTTGTGTTCGTTCATGACCGACATTTTCCTGTCCCTCATTTCTTTCACTTCGTCGGCCAAACTCAAAATCTGATCGAGTTTTCGCTTTCGGCAGTTCTGTGCCGCGACCTTGTTCTTGCCCCTTCTTCTAATGTCTCTAATCAAACTGAGCTGAGCCTCGCTAAGGTCGTACTTAGACAAACGTTCATTGAACTCGTCCATGGGTAAATTAATAATGTCGTCTACGGAAATGGGAATGTTTAAGGCCCTGGCCCTCTTTTCATCTCTAGTCAAATGTTCTTCTTCGGACTTTCGCGATTTTCCCTTATCTCTAGACACCGGTCGTTGCATGGCACCCGAATTTTCAGCGGGCAAATGGTACGTGTGATTGTGTTGAATATGGTCCACTCTAGGAACATGTCCAAACTCAGGGTCTCTGTACTCTGTAAAACCCGAAGCGTGATATCTTTTTCCATACATCAAGTGTTTTTTCTGGGCAACAGGCGGCATACGGGATGTTTCAGATAAGTTTGAGTAACTATAATCAAACGGGCGGTATTTGTTTTGATAATCTTGGGGGTAGTGCTCCCCAGTAGTGGTGTGACCAGAATCTGAACCGGCGTCGCACCATTCTCCATCAGAAAGCGAAGGTACTCTTTCAGAACCCATGGAACTTACAGCGCTGTCACTCGATGTATCCGTGCGTTCCATATCATGGCGGGAAATGCTGGTACCTACAGGTGTTGCGTTCATACTGCTCACAGTGTTGTTGCTTTCCAGCATGCGCATTGTGTACATCCCTGAAATACATAATTCAAAACATTAAATTTCCGTTGAATATTTCAAGAAAACGATCAATAAAGACGTACGACACAATTACACATCAGTTGTTTAATGTAGGATAAGTTATGTTGTAGAATACACAACAATATATCATAATTTTCTATATTTAAGTCCTCGTTTTGTAAAACCCTATAGTTTAATTAAAACAGGTACCGTACCATACCATGTGCTATATGTCACTGCAAAATCAGCCTGCCCCTGGTTTTTCTAAAAATTCAAATTGATTTTCATTTTACTATTATTAAAAGAATAGACATGGAGCCAACCAACTGTACTTGCTTGTACTCACTACGTTACTTTTAGAATAATTGATTATTAATACTCTGACAATATTATGAATGAAAGCATTCGTCAAATAAGAGACAATACCGTTGTATTCTAAATAGGTTAGTAAAAAAATCCTTAAAAAACTATCGACCAGAATTGTAAGTTTGTCCTAAAAATCGTACTATATTTAAACATTTTTTAGTCAATTACTGAAAAATGTTCTAGTAGTGTAACACAAACGAGTATCAAATTCGCCGACGTAATTTTGGTTCCTTATAGTCTTATCGCATAACTGAATACGTCAATACTGGAAACTGAATAGATTATATAAGTATGTCTTTAATATTGGGACAAAAACTACAAACCTACGTAAGGATCCGTTTCCACAGAAGGTATTTCGGTATAGAAAAATTTGTTGTTTGGGAGGTCACGTACGCAAAGATTCATTGGCATTTTATGTAGTTCAAATTTTACATCCACAACAACAAATACCACAACAACAACAACGACAATAACACATGATTTTTAAGAAGTAGAGGAACAAAGAACAGAGGGAGAACAATTCCAATTCGTTGCTTCTATACCCTTGTGGATGCATAACTTTCACAGAAAACCGAAGAAGTATAAGCAAATACACTATTTTCTAAAATTGACGATACAACGTTCGATTTTCTACCAGTACCAAAAATTTAACAGAAAACTTGACGTAGTAGAAACAGTGAAGTGGTCGCGACTATATGCTCGTTTAACTTATCAAAGTAGAATTTCCGTTCATTTTCAAAAGTTGCCAAGAAGATTTACGTAGATAAAAAACCGGTGCTATGATAAAGTTAAATTAAAATATCTGTTATCAAAAATAAGATAAGTGTCACAAGCGAGCGACGTTGCCGAGGTGACTTTCTGAAAACCGCAATAACTGAGAAAAAATTCGTTACTGATCGTCAGCGACACGAACTAACAACTAATTTGAATGTTAACACTGATAGGCACCAGTACTGGATAATGGTTTATCTCACACGAACATATATATTTTTCTTAATTTCAATGACTAAGCTATTTTCAGTAGCTCAGATAAGTTTCGTGCGTTTTAGTAAACAAGACGTTTCGGAAATAAAAAATAACCGTCTGTATAAGTAGTTACAATTGATCCAAACCTTACAATTGCTTCATTTAATATAGGTACCTAATCAGACTAAATTTTCCATGTTTAAGTACTTAAGAAAACGTTGGACTTAATAACTGATAACACTCATCGTATGAGATACTATAATAATAATATTGATAAAAATGACTGTCAGTTTTTGACTTTACATATTGATTTATGACAAAAATTGGTAACAAATTTGCAATAAAAGAAGTAATAAATTTAGTTAGAATATTTTTAAATAGTTTGAGTATAAATAGAATAAAAAAGAAAAAACATTTGGGCCTTTATCTTGCTTATCAGTAGTATTGTTACTTGGTATGAAATGCGTAACGTAAATTCTACAAATTTATAAAACTTTTCTAAGCAGATATGAACTGCAGTTTATATTACTACACTGAATATTCTCATTGCATTCCTAGAACTTATAATGGGATACATCAGTGCCACAGAATATTTTGCGTTTTGATCAAAACGTATCTGACCCGTTGTCCTTATTTCTTGATACTCTCTGTTATCAATTTTCGAGAATTGATCCGTTACATTGTAACAACTCGGTTACTCTAAGTGATGTTAACTGTTTTATTGCTGTAGATAAACAGAATTATACCAAATTATATGGGAACAAGTCGTCGTTTTCAGAATAAAACTATGGCGTACTTACAGTAGTAAAACATATGGGTAAAACATATCTACAACCGAATAGACTAAACATAGAGTAACAGGAACCAGCACCAGCACTGCTCACGTAACACATTTTTTTTAAATTGCCAGACACTTTTTTAGTATCCCTCATTTTTCCCAATGCCAGCAACGCAGATAACCAGCTAGCGACGAGGTTTTCATTAACTATATGCACAGGAAGCTATGTCCACCCTAATTATTAACTGCTATTATATTTGCAGACAAATACTAATCAATTGAGCAAACGGCGAATATGATTTAAGGACGATTCAAAATTTTCGCATATAGACACCACCTGTTAGAAAAACGAACACAATGCACTAAATTGTTTGACTGGATCAAACCAAAATAGACTCGGCCGTTTTATTTTTATCTACATTCAACAATGACTTGGCTATTTCAAGACTATTATTTAGACTCTGCTGACAAAACATACGTTAAATAGCGACCTAATTTCGAGTTTTTACAGGATACATCGTCCTACGATCAATTCCAGTTAAGGCCGATTAAACTAGGGATAAAAGTGACCAAACTTTTTTATAAAATTTTTTCAAATTGCCGAATATTTGGCAAGCGAGCGATATTATGTGCCAGAAATTCAGGGTCATATCTGTATTCTCTGGTTTAAAAAACTTAAGTAACGCGGTTCTGAGAAGTTAACTTAACATGAATACTCAATTTTTCCATATGTCGTCAAAGATTTAATACAATTGAAGCACTAATTAAAATTGAAAAAAGCTAGACTAAAAATAAAAGTGGGAAAAAACCGTTCACCATATTATCGGGGTTTATTTGTACTTTTCAAGCCCTTTTCACTGATACTGTTCGAAAGGAATAGACGATAATCTCAACTAAAGACGTATCGTAGATGGCTAGTGTTGTGACTCGCTAAACAACAGTTTTGACATTTGACAGATCAAATTTTGGTTTCCAGTTGTGACAGTTAAACTTCACGTCATTGTGTTTCACACTTTCTCGCCTCTCAGTTTGTCTTTGTTATAAAACTTATAAGTACATTTAAAAAAATATATATGTACTTACTATTTTAAGTATTTGGAAAAAATAGCTAGACTTACCTTCATTCATGGCCATGTCCATCAGCTGCAAATCTTCGTCATTAAGCAAATTAGATAAGAAACCATCAGTCTGGTTGTTAGCAAATTCCGATCCTGAGTTATTCTGAAACCATATTAAAATAACTTATTTACATAATTGGTAAGTGAAAGACAAATTGTAAAAGATATAATTCAGGTGTTTTTGATTACGGCAAAAAGGTCCATTTCACAAAAATACTTCTACATATTTGTTTGATAGAGTTCAGCGTGAATAATCACGAAGAAAGCTATATATTTCATCGTCTTCACGAGAGGGTCTAGGGGTTTGAGTAAAATAATGGAATGAATTAAAACAAGCACTTTTGTATATTAATCCTTATCTATCAGTTTCTCAATTATACTTTATTTTGTTATTTTTTTTTATTTGCGATTTTGTGATCCAGTTATTTGTACACGTAACAAATCAGAAGTAAAGGTTAATTCGAATTTAACTAGTGCAAAGTTTTGACTTCCTTAACATATCCGATAAAATGGAAATTACAATAATATGCTGTCTGCCTTTGTGACAAATTTGTTTGACTTTAATAATTTTACTGAAATATATACAGGGTAATTTAAATTCGACCCTCACCATTGGGATTACGAGAGATACGAGAAAGTTTAAATTGGGGCAAAGTTGCGCAATTTAAAGCCAAAATTAAACCAAATGCAGTTTTTAGAAAATTTATATTTTTTGTTTTTATTTATTTCTAACCTTATTTGAAGAAATATCCCAAAACTAAAAGCATTTTTTTATTGCCACTTTTTCCCAACTATTCGATGATGGATTCAAATTTGCCACACGACGTTTCGTTTGGATTTTTAGCCCAAAAAATAGTACGTTTTATTCTGATTTTAGTGATGTATAGTAAATAAGCACATATGAAGAAGTACACTTAAGTACATCTGGGTTCAGCTGTCCCCCCTTGTAGAATGACAGCCAGCAGACTAGTGATCTAGTTAAGCCTCTGAAGATGGGTGTCTGAATACACCCGAAACATGTTAGGCAGATAACAACTTAATTAATAAATATTTTATGGAGATCGACTCTGAGTTTTGTTTTTTCTCACACTCACTACTCCACTGTGGGCATTTGGACTACTACTTTTCGATACATATGAAGAGTTTAGTAATATCGCTGACGACCTAAAATAACCACCGTGTTGGGAAAAAATGGGGAAGGTATCAGCCACATCATTAAAAAGGCTAAACTATGCTTACAATATGAAGGTGGACACTTTGAACAATTATTGTAAAAAGGTTTTTTCACAGTGTTAAATAAAATTATTATTTCGGAATTATTGTAGTTTCCGGCACAATAACACTATTAAATTTTAAAAAATCATATCTTGGCAAGGAAGCATTTGGGGACCCTTTTTTATAAGACATTTTCGACTCGAATTCACCTAAAGAACATGTAGTGAAACCTTGTCCCTTACCTCGCGGGACACCCTGTATATATATATCCTAACTTTGGAGTGATAATGTCGATTTCAATTCATAAACATACAAATCTTAAATTAAAAATAAATAAATTACCTGATAATACATCATGTCATTGGAAGGTGGCTCTAATTTGTAATGCGGAGCCGTGCTTGATTCGCCCATTGGTTCACTGCTGTTCGTAAGATTCATCGATGTGGCTACGGCATTTCCAATAGTTCCACCTAAATTCAACTTCAATAAATCCTTATAAAATTAAAGTAAATAAGAACTAACCTAAATTTCCATAAGGCATCGTACTATTTAAATCTCCCATAGGTGTAGGCAACGTAGCGTTATGCAATAGGACGCCCCTGGTATCGTAAGCAGAGGGGTGAGCATGAGGGTGGGGATAGTTGGGGAGGGCGTGGTGAGCCCCGAAGGGGTGGATCTCGCCGGGGTTGGGGAGGCTCAATAAATTTGCCAGGTCTTGCCAGCGCTGCTCCATGCTTACAGTGCGCACGAGAGGCATGCGGCTCTGAAAATAGCAATCGTTACTTTTTGCTCCGAAACTTGATCGAGGAATTAAACACAATTTTAGACTGACTTTCGATTAAGGGGATTTATAGCTAAATGGCTAAGATATAGAAAATTAGTTTTTTTAAACGTCTGAAAATGAAATTTTTTAGTATTTTGTTTCTTAGATTCTTCCATAACGATAACGGATCGCTGCAATGAAAATTGCAAAAATAAACAGAAAAAATTCTTTAAACATATTATGTCGGAGCTTTAAATTCACGAGATTCGAGATGTGTGAGAAACATTTTTATATTAATTCAACAAAATTGACGTCTAATCAAACTAAAGGTTGACAAATAAACAAAACTAGCCATAGCCAACAAATCTCTCAACTTTATTTTGAGTTGCGTTTGAGAACACTTTTTTTCTGTAATATCTACTGAAAGTGTCAGACTGGCATTATACAAAGTGGCGTAAAACTTATTTGAAAAAATTGCCATGATATACCGATAAATCCGCACACCGATGAAAAGATTTTTTAAATAGTAATTAATTTTGCTAAAATCGATTTTTTTACCTATATAAGTTATATAAAATACCGACCGGATGCCAATCATCTTGATTTTTGTTCAGTAATACCCCAACTCAAGTGCACTCTACCACTTGGACAGTTAAAAAGATAAGAGCGACTGCCAGCAGGGTTCACCCAGCTTCCCACAAAGTGCTTTGTTTCCCTTAAAATCAATATTATTGTGATATTATAGTACCAATACTACAATGTGAATCGTTAGTTAGAGGTACCCTACACGAAGCTAGTGAAGAATTATTACACTGTAGGTATTACAAACCCATTACAGTAAAGTTTATCGATAAATTTGACATTTCGTATCAGAACTATTAACACCTAATAAATTAAATGTCACGATGGTTTTGTTAAAATGCACCTCAAAACTCAACATCAAACATAGAAAAACGATTATTTTCTAATTTAATTCTTGTGACGAGGGTTCCATCTTATACGAAATCCGTCTGATCTGTTTAAAGACTAAGTATGACCTCGATTATACTTTTTCATTATTCATAATATATTCTAACGATATGTACTAAAGTTTAGATTTGTGAGAATGTTAACTTTCAATTAACTTGGTCAAGAAAATTAGGAAAATATTGTAAATGTAAATGTGTGTGATTCAAATTTCAAAATTTTTAAGTTTAATTTATACCCTATTATAATAGTAACAAGAAGGAAATTGTCTTCTTTCTACTTTTGAACGACGATTAACGGGATTAACATAGCATTGAATCCCTTGTTGTTTTAACAAATTAACCCTATGTGGTTAGGAGTTCTTTTGTGAACCTTTACCATTTTACACCTGCACTGACAGTTAGGACAGGTACCTAACAATGCGACTTTCATAAAAGATGAATATACTGATGATGGCGCTTTAAAACCCTCGCCGAATGATAATTTGACAAGAGGAACCCACAAGTAACAAAAGGAGACACTACCTCAGACTCCGCAGTTCATTTGTCATAATAAAAATACACTTTGAAATTTTTACTATGCGTTTCTAAAGCGCTTTGTGGTAGCGGTTATTTTCAAGATATGATTTATTAAATGAGATAGTTTCTTACAGATTTACTGGTGTAGACGAATAATTACAGCCACGTACCTATTTAAAACTTTTAAAATTATCTCTAGATACGGTGGTCTGATCGTCGAACTTACAGCAGGTTTTATCTCATGTACAAACTTAAAATAGGTTGATTTTTAACTTATAAAAATACCAAGATGTTCTTATATAGTGGTTTTATCTATTCAATAACATGACGAAGGATAAAAATAATATTTTAACTGAAAATGAATTGTATCTATAACCAGAGTAAATAAGTTTGTATAATGTTTCTTTAAAGTTTAAATAGGGCTGTTCCCCCTTCTATATTCCCCAGTTCTTTAAAAGTAAATAATTAAATATTAGCAACTAAAATTCAACAAATTAAATCAACATTTGTTTATACATTTGGTTGAATATGTGTTTGTTAACTACGTAGTACAAAATGGGTTTTTAAACATACTTCTTTTATCTAAACTTTCATTTACTTTCAGTCATAGAATACTTCATTAAAATGTAAATATGATATATGTGAATATGCGAACATTAACGTATTTTTCACTCTCTGTTTTCCACATAATATTACAGTTCCGAAGGCATGTCTTTAAAATAATTGAAGATTTTATAATAGAAATATCTGAGAGATACAATGAATGTTCGAATTGATCCTAAACGATTAACGAATTTATTAAGGGTTCGGTAGATTTTTTAAATTACATTCCAATTCAAAAAAACTGGAGATAATGGTAGTTTTCCTTACTTAATTTATTTGGTAAGTAGTCATGGTTGAGTGTTTATCTTATTTCATGCGTCGGTGCTTTTGACTGAGCGATGATTCAAAAATCAGCAATTTTTTTTATTTCTTACCTGAAAAGCCCTATGATGAGGGTGGTGAAACTGGGGTGTTTGAATCATGTCTGCAAACAAATCAAACTCGTCCCCTAAATCGCTGCCAGTAGCATTTGCTTCTGAAGCTTCTCCTGGTTTCTTGTTGCTTTCTTCTAGAGCCTCAAGACTTGCTAACAGCCCAGAGGCATTTTTCTATAATCATGCAAGTATGCGTTTTTCAAACCGGCCAGTTTTAACCAGGAATGGTAAAACAATACCTGTTGCGAATTATCATCGTCAAGTTCTACTAAACTTAGAGCTTCATCTAGAAAGAATTCGGACAGGGGTAAGGCAAGGTCTCCTAAGTCGCATGAAGAATTAGCCTCGGCCCCAAGTTCTCCTTTTATCACATACTCTCCTGTAAATTGAGAAAGTAACGACAATTAGTGTTACAAATTCAGTGGCGGTAATTATATATCGATTTTAATTTATACAATACTTAAACTTTCAACATGACCGAATTAGTAGAATGGTAATGTTATCGATTTCCATTGTATATGTGGGTTTTGAATGGTTTTTATTATTTTCAGATTTATCAAAATAGATATTAAGCAAAAAATAACACAGAAAAAAAAACAATAGTCTAAACTATGCCTTTTACCGCAATATTACAATATTACAGAAAGAAAACTCCTTTTTCTTTAAAAATGTTCAGTTACATGCTTGTTTACGAATGCCAGTGGATGTATTACTATTAATTAATCATAATTAATAACAGTCCGTATTTTTTTAATAACGAATAATTTTAAAACAAATTTGTAACTAGTAGAAAAAGTAGGAAGCCTTAACATTTCACTTTATTAAGGATGGGTGCCCCGAGGAATTGGAGCAGTCTTACTCTTTAGATGGTTAAATAAAAACAAGATCTTCGTTATTTAGTCGACTTCATCAACTTTCTATTGAACAGCCGTTTAAATTAATTTTCTAAATTTTCATTCAAAATGGCTGTTTATTAATAACAACTGCAAAAGGCGAAATGCAATTATATGTTTTTTCCGGAACGACCAGGATATACGCAGATATAAAAGCCGATAAAGTTATTGACAGCTTATAAGATCTATTAACTATTCAAATTAGTACCCGGTCTCGGTATAAAGGTAATTATTTTTACAATCAGAAACTTGATTGCGTGATTTGATACTTGATTGACTTTCTATGCATGCTCTAAGTCGGATTTGAATTTGCGAATGGTTATTCTTGGATAATTACGATTTTATTTAAACAAAGATGATACTACGTTTATTGACTCTTCTTTCTTTTAAAAGAAAATAACACTCAACATTGGTTATTCCGTATCAAAACATAATTGCAACTTTACGAATATCGATATTTTCCATGAATATGGCAACAAACCGATGTTCCACCACAATCAAAACATTAGATTGGTTCTCAAATTTATTTTAAAGTTTTAAATGCAGTATTTGGTGGCCCTTTCATATTGTATCACTCAAATACCGCACAAAATCAAATATTTAAGAAAATTACCTTGATAATGTTATCCAATTTATTATTATAAACGTTTTCCCAAAATTGTCACAAAAACTAACTAAAAAACCGGCACTCACAAGCAATTTGGAACATTTTCATTGGATGGGATGACCAAACAAAGGCCAAGAAAAAACAAGTGGTCGAAAGCTTAATATAATGATCGCCCGACGGAGGAATAAGCGTGACTAAAAAGCCTACCAGCATGGTATCTTTCCCCCCTCCCCTTACGAAGGTATTAACTTTACTTCCATCTCATTGGTCCGACCCAATAAAATGTAACATATTTATGGGCCTTTAGTTCTCCACCCCAGTTCATGGTCTAATTTTACGTAATTACAATGGCCGAGGAATATCGGATATTCCTTATTTTTTGTGAGGTTCTAATAAACTTCTAATAAAATTTACAAGAAAACCTGTTTATTTAAAATAAGTAACTAATTAAAAGAGACTAAAACGATATCTAACAGTGTTTTTTATTTATATTTGGCGGTTGATAGACCGATTTTCCGTTTTGCAGCTATATTCGAAACTACAAATTGTTTTTAAAAACACATCAGTGCTCCATAACTAGGCATTTTTTAATAAAATTAATTAAATGACATTTCTAAAGATTTTATGTGTCAAGCTTTTACTCTAATTAAGACAATCGGCAGACATATTTGACACATTATCAGTATTGGCTTGAATGTCGAACGTAGCATAATTTTGTTCTTCTGAGGATTTCATACTTTTAATTGGCCGGTTTATAACTTTTATTGTATAATAAATTTGGTATGATGTACATGGAAACAAAAATAAAAAAAAATCTAACATGGTCTTTAAAAAGTTAAACCCATTTATTTTATAAATGTATTTGCGTTAAATAAATTCAAGTCAAATATGATAATCGTTTTACACACCCCAAATTTGTATCTTAAGCTGTCGATAAAAACGATTTTACCACCCAAGTGAGTTTACTAGGTTAGAGGTAATCCTACTCCCTGTAAGAACAGTTCCTATTACTTTTTTAATTTTTGAAAATAAGCCAATTTAATGTGAATAACTAATTAAATGTAGTTAAAACTATGGTCAGTGAATCTCGCATTAACACAGTAATTAAAACCAACCCAGTGTGGTTATTTTGGTATATAGTTTAAGCAAAAATATAAGTTTAGGAGAGAGACTTTTGTATTTCTTTTATCACTCTGAAGTAGGTACTTATTTTGGCTGACTTTAGCAAAATAATCCATTAAATTGGTGAAATTAAGTATAGGATGCATTTAAAAAGATTAACTTTGTTGTCCTGCATAGCATAGACCACCAAATGACTCCAAAGGTGACTAACTAGTGAATAACCCAAATCGCATTAATGTGATAGTCATTATTGGTAAAAACTATTTTTGTAAAAAGTTATTCGCATTAAATTGGCTATAGACTAAAATGATAAACACAAAATGTTTCGGGATTTATTTATCATCTTGTAACTAAAACAACTCAACATGGAACAAAAGTACTACAGTATACATAATTGAATTCATTATGGTTATTGCATTTTTAGAATAAAGAAAAAAAAATTAGACATATTTGATATCAGACCATATGCAATTTTGCAGTGTTTTTTGAATTACTTAAAATTTTTATCGTAGGTAAGTCAAAGATATGTCCAAATTGACAATTAATGTTAATTATTTATTATTAGTTTTTCAGATTTAATTTATTGAGTTCACACTGCGGTATAAAACCTGCTTAGTACAATTGTAGTAAACATAACCAAATAATAGAAAAACTAGAGCAATAAATGATAAACAAAGATTAGTTAACAAAATAAAAAGCTATTTGAATAGCGACTGAGTATGCGACGGGTAATGTTAATACAATTACTTCTTTCAAAAATGACTAGACAATTTTTATGCTGACCAAGGATGACAAGTTAACGAAATTCCAATTTTATTTTGGCACTAGGTACTCGACTAGGTATGCATATAACAGTTTGGATTAACAGGTGTAATGTAAATAATCTATTATTATTGTGTTCTTCATATTATCAGTATGGAAGTCACCAAATACTGATAAACCCAACCTATAGCGTAATAGGATTATAATAATACATTATATACATCATTTCTCATTAGAAAGTCCCTTTACTTGCCTTTTCAAGCAATTAAGTTTTTATACGGAATTGACTGCCAACTGACCTACGATTGTTGGGTTAGATTATATTTCTGACGTCTTGTCTAATCGTCATTTACGATTAAAATCAATTTAAACTAGGAAATGCAAGTGAGAAATTGCGTAATGTTATCTCGATTTCACAAACAGCTTAGAAATGGCAGGTGTAATTGAAAACCAACTGTCAGACCCAGTTGTTGCGAAATAGTTTCGTGGATAAAAAACTGAGAAGGTCAAAAAGTAATTTATTGCCGAAATCGTTATAATAACCACATCTGTAACAATTTCATCTGGCGTTGAAAAGTAAACAATTTAAGTTCAAAACAGAACTACCAAAATGAAGGCATCACAAATCAACGAAAGTAAAAGTTATTACTTTTTAGGCTATTATTAGATATTATATTTACCTTTCCTTACAATGGTCGGGAATACAAAAGAATTACCAGCGCTACGTATATAATATAATTACATACTTATACATTCCTATACAGGTATATATTTTTACTAATATTTACTCTATCACTATGTTTCAGCATTTTACTTTAACTTAACATTTTTTACGTCCTAAGGGCTGATATTTAAAACTAAACAATGTAATCTTAAGCAAACGAAATCTTAATTAATCCAAGTAGCATTATCGAATCGCCGTTACTTTTTATTAAACTCCACCTCTGTTTTTATTTAGACATATGAATTATTATTGAAAAAGTTAATTATGCGCAATTAAGGCGGGATGATTAAACTGAATTTCTTGGTTCGGAAAGATATATTTCGTTCGGCCTGAAAGCCACTTACGCGTAGAAGGAATGCACCATCAAAGAAACCGCCAATGGGAACCATTCTGTTCCCTCTCCCTGTCTCTCTCTCGCAATACGGTTCTGCCGCTCCAACAAACCGCTAATGATTTTGATTTAAAAATTACATCTGCCAATGGTTTTCTGTGCCTTCCAGTGTCGTGCAAGCCCTCTTTTTTTTGTTATAACAAAATCAGTTTTTTTATTTTCAGTAAATTACGCTTACCTAATTTTGTAAAAAAAAGAAAAAAAAACAGGTCTGAATGCAAATAACAATTTTGTTAGAAACAAACAAAAAAACCGGAAAGGATCTCGTTTTATATTTGAATTCATCACTCACTTTTTCAATTGCATTTAGATCGTCGTCAGGACAATAAAATACAATGTTATTATTGCTTGAGTTAATTAATGAAAGATAAAGCAAAACAATACATATAATAATTGCTAAATGTTATAAAATGTTTGTTATTTTTGTATTTTTTTTACGAAATATCGCCTAATAAATCTACTGAAAGAAGGAAAACCATGTGAAGTATTAGTATAGCATCTTATTTTGTGTAATAAATGTTCATATACTTGAATTAGACTCTTCTGAAGGTATTCCCAATGCCACGAACAATTGGAAATACCTATGTTAAAAACAATGTCGGCAAATCCAATCAATATCGATACAAAATTCTCTTTAGTTTCTACGCTATGTACGAGTGTCGATGTTTTTTCCTAAACAAGGTATGACAAAACATTATAAACCATAAAAAGACAATTTACCACTGTTCTTGTTTGCCCTTGAAAAACCATTGCTAATGCGAAACGAGAGAAAGGATTTTTTCGACAAAATTCGCTATGGATCCCTCAAGTTACGAAATAAAACACAGGAAATTAAGAAGGACTTTAAACGAGTAATAAACAAAATTGATTTTAAGAGATTGCAAGATTTGTTCCTTTTCAGCCTTTTATTCTTCGCTTTAATCTATACGATCTCAAGTTAAAACGTGTAAGTAAAATCCTTTCCAGCCCATCGCTATCCCTTTAAGCCATTTAAATTTAATTTTTGCGCTACTTCTGTTATGTTTCAAAAAGATTATTATCTAAAATGTTATTAGACAGTCTCAAGTGCCTTTTGAGCTCTCTTAAATGTGGACTGCTGTCATCAACGTCATCCACTGTTTATTTACCTTCTTGACCGACCATAGAAAATGTAATTTTTGACACTTTACCCACTACAATAGAGTGATGGGCCCTTTCGTATTTCGATTCACGTCGGAACAAGTGCTACTTGTCCTTTTTTTTTTCGAGGAATTCCTATCGACTCTCCAATATAATCAAATAGTTAGGCCTTTGATTCAAATCTTTTTTTATCAAATAGTTAAGGCAATAATAATTGTGTGAAGCCAAAACTGCTATACAGTATTGTCGGGGCACTTAATTAGGTTTGTTGAAAATGTGCAGGACTAGAATCTGACTGCTTAGAAATACTATAGTAGATTCTACCTAGATGTGGATAATAGTGAGGAATAAACCTAAGGGATCCCAAAAGGCCGAAATTATTTCATTTTTCAAGATCAAAACTAATTTGACCGAGTCATGCAGCAAGGTCTCTTGGGCATACCTTTATATCTATTATGCCTAACCCTAGATCATTAATCATAAATTTGGATACAATATGAGTTTTTTGACGTTTTGAATGTGCAGCAAACCAAAATTATTAATATATTATAGATATGGTCTACTGCCGAGGCTAATGATGCCATCGAAACAAAAAGCACGTTAAATTTTGAGGATTACCAGAATACCTACCTTAAAATCCAAAAAAGATTGATTTCGTCTATAATACGGTAATGTAAAAATCCAGAAACGGATCACACACAAAATGTTGTCAGGCACAAACTCAGAGTTTATTAGTCCACGTGATATATTCACTTTCAGTCATGAAAAGTAAATAAATAAATAAATAAGAGAAAAACGAAACTAACAATAAACCGGTACTTTTCAAGTATGCTGTATGTATCCTTCAGATCAAAGAACGTTCACTATACAGACTGTGCCGAGTTGAAAACTGGTAAAGCCAATCAGAACAGAGGCAACAGAGCGAACTCGAACAACTAATATGGCCGCCATTTCAGACAATGGGGGCCAGGGAAAGGGAATTGCAGAGGGGCTGACACAAGGGGGGATCGAAGCACATTTAACCCCCAACTATTATAGCGACTTTAACATTAATCTTTCGACTTGATCCAAGGAATTTGCCGCTGCTTTTTCCATTAAACGTTGTTCCTTCTTTTTTTTTATCTATATGAATTTATTATTTTTACTTTTATCGTTTATTATAAAAATATTATGTTACCAAGATACCAAGCCCCGCTGAAAATAGCTTTTATTGCCAAGAAAGTACTAATAATAAAAGCTGTTGTAAGTAATTGAATTATAAAAGGGTGCAACTTAAATTAAGTCTGTGTATATTCAACCACTCTGTACATACACCAGAGTTAAAAAATTCTATAGCAAACACTTTAAAATGTACTATTTATCCACCCTCTGAAAATTGATAATAACTCGTTTCATTATATATTTCACAATTTTAATAAGGACAAAATAAGGAAAAAAATAGTCTCCATTAAAAAGCGAAGCCGTAAGGTGCGTTGAAAGTTTTAAATTAAGTAATTTAAAGGCAGGTGTCGGTATAAATGAAACAGCCAAAAAAGGTACTGGGCCTTCAATATAACTTTTTATTCAGCCCAGTATACGCCATGACTTAACAGTTTTACTTATACGAATGTTTCTCAGAATACCTACCCCGTGTCAGGCTTGATTCCACGGCAAAGAACGTTCATTTTTGAAAAGGTTTTATACCTTCAAAATTACCATGATGAAATAATTACTTTGTAAAAACAAAAAGGAGCTGAATAAGCTGGAAATAACGTTCGTTTTACATAAACATATAGATCGAATAATGCATAATACAGGGTGGTCCAAATTGATTGTATACTGGATACTTATAGAGTGGGAGTTACATAGCGGAGCTATAGCGAGCCCTAAAATATTTGCTCCAAAAACCAGTTTTTTTATTTTAATTCCTAAACAACCAAAAACTTGAAAATTAAATTTTGGCATGTTCTCCATTTTAAAAAGGGAATTTGAAATATTTTTAAATTTTTTAAAATAATCTAGACAGGTACGATTTTTATTTCTTTATGAATTATTGTATAAAAATGACCTGTATCTGAAAAACTATGCAAAATGAAAACAAATGAGCAGATAAACTTTTCTTAGGAAAAAGTATGGGCTATTACATGTGCTACATCAGAATGCTCTAAAGTTACAGCTTAAAGAAAGTTGAAGCTGTCAAACTTTTTAAACGCCATCTGTCCAGATTATTTTTATAAATTAAAAAAAATCTCAAATGACCATTTTAAAATGGTGATGAACACACATGCCAAATTTTATTTACACTTTTACAATTTTACAATTTTATTTGGCATGAGTAAAAGTTTAAAATGAGTAACTTTTTTTCGATTAGGAATTATATGACACATTTTTTTTTTGTACATTCCACCCCTGAATTTGAACCACCATTTATATCAATACTGGAAACAAATGGAGAATAATTTCTTAAAATGTTATCAACTAAAATAAGTCTATGCCATATATCAAAAAAGTATCACAACCTTATCATCACCCCTCAGCTTGCGATTGAGCCCCTTGATTTTCCATCAATACGAGTGTTCTGTGTTCTTGCATTAGGGGAGCGCTCTGTGATAAAACGTATTATCATTTTCCCTTTTATCTCTGCTTCGCTAGTCTTCACCGCCTGCTTTTTTAATATCCCATTCCATTTTTTTTCTACCAACACTGGCGTCTTAAACCCGCGCCTTTACTACCCTTACTAATTTACTGTTTACATGCAAAGTCTGTTAAATATTCTAATGGAATTTTGGTTCTTGCAAATTCTTGAAAAAATACTAAATTCGTACACATTTTTCACCAAATTAATGAATAAAATGCGGATTTTGATTTAAACATATTTCGAGCCCTACCGTGGAATACCTTTATTATTTTAAGAGAAGTTAGTACTCGCAATTAGCAATGTTTTAATGCGACATTTTATTGTACACCAAATTTTGCCTCTGTGCCCTAATTTAACCTACCTCTTGCATCTCTTGAAATAATCGAGAAACCCAGAGTCCGGGATAGAAAAATGAACACCCCGTATAAAATACAACTTTTGCAAGTGCTCTGACACATAAAGATATGATGTTTCTTCGACCTTAGCTAATCAGAAGCTTGTACTTAAATCTAAATATTTTTATTTATGGACCACTCTGCCCAGTAAAAATAGAATATTTATAGTAACAGCATAACAATTGTTGGTATTATGTTATTCAATTAGATTAAAGGCAAGGGTGGCTGGGCCCATTTCTGTAGGGTTAGGGTATTTCACAGTAGCAATGGCGTTTATGACTAATGGTCTTCCTTGACATCCGATGAGATCAGCAAAATTTTTCTATTATTCCCCGTCTGTATTAATGATTGTATTTATTTTTGACGACTATTTTTTAGATCCCTCGGGAATAGAGACGTATCCTTGTATGAACTGTCCCCAGGTACGAAACCGAACTTTTTGTATGGTCACAACTCCTAACCTAGACCGTTATTATATGATGCTGTACAAAATGGACAAATTGCCTCTCAACCAACGCAAAAACAACAACAATTAACTTAACTATACCCAATAAAGCGACTTACACATTTGCCACAATTTTCTATGCTTATTTAAGTGGCTGACGTTCGTGTGTCCTTTTGTTCCCGAGATAAGAATCAATTTTAAAATAAATTATCGCGTTGATGGGTGTCTGTCATAATGTGACAAACCATTTCACAAATGCATGAGTATCATTATATGCACATTGATATGAATACCACACACGACGCGTTGTACCGTTCTTCGTTTAATAACTTTTTTGAACAACCTTTCAGTTTACAACGACCCCCTTTTAATGTCGTTTATTAAACAGGCTCAACCTCTCTGACAGTTCATAAAAAAACAACAACTATATACTCACCAGTTTCTGTGTCTACTGTGTAGTTAACTCCAGCCCAAATATCTTCTTCGGCGGTTTCGATTTCTGGTTCTTCTTCCTGTAACATTAAAAAAATCCAGTAGGAAAATTTCTAGAACTAAATTAGCTCAGTGAATAGAATATTACTATTTTCAATCCCACAGTTTTGCATGTTTTAATGTTACTATAAGTTATATTGAAAGCATTGCGTTTGACGCAATAGAGCGACTAACTCTATACTTTCGACTACATAACTGGTGTCGTAAAAAGTATCCAGTATTAAAAAATTTGGGATTCCTTTCTTCTTTAAAACTGACTGATGTAAAAACTGTGGTAGGAGAATAGTTTTGTTACATTAGATAAATGTGGTGCTAGTTTGAAGTTTATGAAACAAAATCACAAACCTTAACTTTTTCATTTTTAGCTTTAACTTCCTCAGCTTCCTTTTCGATAAGCAGCGATGTAGAAGCATCAGCATCAGCATCATTTTTCAAAGTCTCAACTACATCAGCCGCCTTGTCCTTCAGCTGCTCTTCTTGTCTGGCTAATTCCAAAGAGAAACCAAGATCTACGTCCTGTTTCCACAAAACTTCGATAAGATCCATATCCTGTAAATGCGAAATAATAGAAAAAATTACAACATATTAACTAACATCAAATTAGTGAGTTATTATAGATGAGGATATAAGTATATAAACACAATTTTGATGAGAATTTGTGCCACAACAATGACAAAACAATAAATTATAGGGACTTAACCTCTTACTTACAGCCATTGTTCCAATCGCATAACCCCAAAAAGAGAATAAATGAAGAACATTAAACCAGAGTAAAATTCAGTCAGACTTTATAAATGCCCGTACTAACTTAGATCCAAAATAATACAAGTGTTGCTAAAAACTGCGTAAAGATAACACTGGAAAGCTAATTATCGAACGCGATAAGGATAAGACTTTCAATTTTACGGCATACAATTAATAACCTTGAGCTGTGTTGTTTACCTATTTCATAAAATAGAGAAAAACTTCCTTTTCAAGTCTATAATATTAAATATGGAAAAGTTGTTGACGTTTGGTATATAATGATATCGTGTTACGACTGTATTCTACTGCAACTTACTCAATAAAATTTTCTAATATTGATTATATTTGATGCATAAATTTGGAGATTCTAAAGCAACAATAGTTCAAAATTGCATATTAAAGATATAAAATAATAAAATATATTAATATTTAACGGTAGCCAGATAGAGTTCTAAGGAATAAATAATTTAAGTGATTATATTAGTCGTTGTACTCTATTAGACAAAACTTATTACAGCCAAGAGTTTTTCATATTTACGAGAAAAACTGAAAACCCCTGTAGATAACATTATTTGTTTTATCCAAAACGAATTCCGTAATACTTGAACTTGTACTATCATTTTAATCTTTTTAGAAGAATACTTGGATTATAGACAGAGAGAGAGATTGGATATTCTCTCTCTCTAGAGAGATAAGAATATTTGGATTTTTTTTAAAAGCGAACATTGACGAGTTTCTGGATAGAGAACTAGCAGCTTAAAAAAGTAAGTTAAGATGCTATATGAATATATTAAAACACAAAATCTTATACCAGTATCAATATGTCTCTTGCAAAAAATAAATGTATATGATGTTAAGAAATACGACCAATTCAAACCTATACGTCCTGAGAGAACATAATATAATAATTATAATGAATTTCATGTATCGACAGTGAAACTACATACAACTGCATCATACTTATCATCAGGCGATTTAGTGCAATATTAATCTAAAGGAAAAATCTTGTAAAAATACAAAAAAATACGTTCGCACATGCATGGAGCTTTCTAAATTTCTCATGTCGTTAGGCTACTTTTTTTGTTCCAAATGTGACTCATTTCTATTGCACTGCACTGCGTTTACAGCAAATATCTTTGACAGAGTTAGAGAGTAATTGAAAGTTTTTGGTTTTGCCAACTTATTTTCAGAATAAGGTTATTCAAAAGTCAGTATACTTTTTGCCGCTTGCAATAATCGAAAAATGTGATCCCATTTTGGGAGGAGCATGTATGAAAACAATGGGTGTGATAGCTGTGGGGTAGTAAGAATTACTCTGAACCACACCTTCGTATCCCGCGTGGTTGTTCAAATGAAACCCGCGTTTCGGTGCGGTCACGAAAAGACGCCATCTTGTCGACCCGCTGCGATACATCCTATATATTATGCAGTATACACACATAGGCGGCGATGCATACACTTTATACCTTAAATGTGGCAGCAAATAAATAGCTCGTCAAGATCTATATTTGTAATGCTGTATGTATCTGTCACTGTAGAAATAGAAAAATATATAATATAGCTTTTATGACAATTGTGAAAATTAAAATTCTCTCATAGAATCACCAGCATGTAGGATGTAGGTACCATTAAGGTATCTGTGTAGACATTAAAAAATTAAGCATTAATAATAATTTTTAAAATTCATTAATTCAAAGTGACTCATCCTTAACCCTAATACTCAAATTAAATTTAGATACTATTTATAAACATGCTCGGTTTGATGTACTCGTACCTATACTAATAAAATTTAAGTATTTTGAAACATATTTAAATCTGAACGTCACTGGTCAGATCGGCATGCACGCTAATGTCGGCAATACCTGTGAGAGGTTTTTCGTTTTTTTTTTTTATTATGAGCTCATGATATAACTCACGCAGAGCTTTAATTTTCTACCTATACCAACCATAATGGAAAAGTAGGAGTTGTTTTGTTTTCTACGCCTTCTTTCATCTATCAACTACGTAGACCTGCCGAGAAAATGTTAAAATCACATGCATGTATCCATTAATCATTTAAAAAAGGCAACGCCACTGTTAATTAATATTTGTTTTAAGCGGTAACTATTCGTGTTGCGTGAGCTCTTTGATAATGCATATTTATTAAAAGAAAATAGGTTCGCTTTAGGGCCTCAATGGGAATGATGGTTATGTATATTTAATACCTTTGTTTCTAGTGCCCATATAAAAGAAAAAAAAAATAGAAGAAACAATGACACGAAAATTGTACATAAATCATTTTACAATAATCTGATCTTACAAGAAATTATTTCATAGGAAAAATATCATTTAAATGTTTTTTCTCGCGGCAGTCAAGCTTTAAAACTAAAAAAGGATCAGAATCAAACAAGGAACGCTTATTTCGATGACTTTCTCCTGAACTTAACATTGAAAAAATTTGTACACTTTTCAATCTCCGTAATAAAAAAGGAAAGAAGATAATTTCCGTCCTTAGCCAGAACATAAAAAGTGTTTAGAATGGATTAACGTAATGGTCTAACGAATGTTAAAAGGAAGTAACCACAGTTTTTTTTACACTAGGTACAGGATTGTTTGTCCTATAAACAACAGTGCTGATTCAAAAGGGGTATACCCATCAGTCTTAGAAATATATTACTTAGGTACATTTAATCAACTTATGTAGTTATTTGTTGACAAATACAGTCAAAGCGTGTATTGAGTTAATTTAGATAAATAGCATGGAACATGTAAACGAAAAATTAACCTGTCAATAGGTAACCCGACTATTATAACAAAAATATTAAACTTATTAACTACATACCGAGCGTGATTTGAAGTTCCATAAAAGGCACTAATCTTGCATAACGATCAATAATTGCACGAAAACGCGTTTGCAATAATAATTGCATTTCGGTTTTCTTAAAAACTCGAATGCACGTGTAGCCTACTAACATTTTCGAAGACGACTAAAAGTTTATGGAAGGTTCCGACTCATTTCGGTATACCCCAAAAATTGTCATGATGACATTAAAATTTGTCTAACTTGCAAAATCATTCTCCTATATGGTAGTGCGTCTAGAGCCAATGTGTTAAACGTACTATGATTGTTTAACAATATGTTCTATACTTTTGTTGTCATTTTACAAATAAAAATAACCCTCGTCATTTTTGATATGCTCATTAATATTGACGATACATATAAATTGATCAGAATGCATGCGACCATAGTGGATGAATCCACGAGAACAATACGAAAGTATTTATAAGTTGGGTGGGGGTTCCCAAGTTGCAATAATTCCCATCACCACCGTTACTAAAAATAATGGATCTTTCAGTTGATTAAAGTAAAATAGGGTACCGCTTCGGCTTTTATCCAATGAAGACGGTCGATAAAGCAATTCAGACGAGATCTGGATTCCTATTAAGAACTATCATTTATCATCTGTCTCCACGATACTCTACACAAATAATAATACATACGGGCTCGAACACAGAACACAGGGTTGGATTCTTTTTCCAGAACAGCTGAATAATTTTACAACTCTATTATACTAGGCTACTTTTTCGCTTTGGTTACTAATTACATAAGTATACACACTTACACAGCGTACTGATTTTTCAAGCCTCGTCATGGGAATCTCGGTCATTTCAATAAGAGCTACAAGGTAGATTAAATTGAGGCAAAGTTCCATATTTGCAGCTCAATAAAATAAAAAAATTAAAAATATTCCTAACATGCGGAAATCCAAAAAACAATTTTTTTGCTAATTAACACTTAATATTAAAAAAATAAATAAACGACACTAATAAAAAATAAATGCCACTATTCCATCCTCAACTTGGATTTTTTTTAATTGGGTAGTTTTTTCTGATTACGATGATGTGTCAGATGTTCAGGTTTGCAATTTAGTGAAATTAACAACATTTTTGGCCAATCATCATTAAGTGTTTTGTTGTGTATTAGTCCTACGCTAGAGCGCTTAGATTTTTACGTCGTTAAAGTGTTTTTTAACCAAACCTAACCAAACAAAAAATCCTATTGTAACAAATGCCAAAATAACATGCAGTGATTTGGGAAAATTTGTTTCAGTTGTCTCCGAAAATATTCCAAATTCCAAATTGCGTAACTTTGCCCTAATTTAACCTTCCAAGCCACATCTTTGAATAACACCTTGTACATGATGATTTACCTACTTTTAATAAATATAATAAATATACCTACTGTTAATGAATGTACAGGGTATCCGGATTTAGTGTGTTTTAGATAGATAGAGAAAAACTAGTATACATGTCTAGAGCTCGATTTTTGAAAAAAGATTAATGGCACAAACCCTATTTCAATAACTTCAGTCAGTTTGCGGCGCTAGAAGGCGTTTTTCGAATTACGCCCATTTTGAAAACTCTTCACAACTTTTTTGTTTATTAAAATATCGAAGTGAAGCAAAAACATTCTTAAGGCCCTGTTTCGATGTAATTCCAGTGGCGCGCTTAGTTTTTTGCTACCAGATATAGACCTATAATAACAAATCACTTTCAAAACCTGAGTCAAAGTGCATTATCTCAGTGATTTTTAAGATTAACTATAGACATACTTTCATTGTAGTAAACGGCATAAAACGGACATTTTTTTAAAGTTATAGCCAAGTGTCATTTCAATTTAAAATAATAAAGTTAGGCAAATTTTTGAGAAAATGGTAGACATTAACAAAAAACCAAGCACGCCACTGGAATCACATCGAAAAAGTGCCTTGAGAATGTTTTTGTTTCACTTCGATATTTTAATAAACAAAAAGTTATGTTTTGTAAAGGAGTTTTCAAAATGGGCAAAATTTGAAAAACGCCCTCTAGCGTCGCGAACTGACAAGATATCGATATACCTACGGTTTTTGTCATTAAGCCTTTCTCAAAAATCCACCTCTAGACATGTATATTAGTTTTTTCCTATCTAGCTGGGAAATGGGATTTTCCTGTCAAAACACTCTAAATCCGGACACCCTGTATAGTCACAAATGACTATACGTTCAATAAATCAATCTAAAACGAGTAAAAAAGAAAAATTCTCTGTTTCAGCTGGACATACACATCAAAATACTAATTATTTTTCGGTTTTGCATGTAAATAGTCTGAACCTTTACGCGTCGCCTGGTTAGAACTGAAGTCAATCAAGAAACCAATTTACATTAAAATGGCCAGATCAAAATTGGTTTAAACATTCCTTTGTTTCTGGCCTATGGCAAGAAACGTATAAAATCTGCATAATAAAGTAATTTATCACAACCGCCATCTTTTATTTTATATAACCGTGTACCGGTGTTGGCGCTGTTAGATATCTAAATTGGCACGCAAAATGTTATACCTTCAATGAATTTGCATAATCAATACACCTACAAAATAATAAAAAACCGATTGCGTCCATACTAACTAGTGAATTCTTTATGCTTACAAAAGATGTCCCTGTTATACCGAGTGTAATATGCATCATTTTATCCCGAGTAAATAGTAATTATTTGGAAAACTGTCAATGTCTGTGTGAGGTATGAGGAAAATTTAGATAAATTCAGTTTTGACTAACGGGTGATTTAACGGTCTAAACATTTTTAAACAGTCATTTTTTAAATTTTAATTAGTTAATATCCTAATTGGCTATGTCTACCTCGACGGGCACGTCGCCCATAGACAATCAAATGTGACAAAAACAGGCAACTCCGCAGACACTTGACGTTTGCGCCTTAAGAACAAGATAGTTTAAATTTATTTTTACATTTTAAATGACTTTTCTTCTAGTCTTCTTAAGTTATGAAGTAAATTACGTTGAAGTAATTTGTAGCACACACACACGCTTCTGAGATGTCTGAATTTGTTATGATTATTCTAAACTTAGAATAATAAAAACTTTACAAGAGGGAGCCAGAATTTGAAGGAAAAACTTGTTTGAAAATTTGAGTCATTAATTTGACAATTTCAGACTGCGCCACCACTGCGTACACGGATCAGTCGTTTGAAGTGGGACCCCATCGTTCCCCGTAGAGATCGCGCTGTTGAAAACCGCTCGCTGATTGGTCCGGGCTGATTATGTCGGCGTTTCTTTTTCCAACAGTCACGCTTCATGTGTTGCCGTCTGCCTTAGCTGACCTCCAGGCTCCGGCCCCATGCCTTTATCCGGGATTAAAGACAGGTCCGTACTTCGCTTTATACTCCTACAAGTTTTGTTAAATCATTTTCCTTACTATAGTAGAAGGCAATATATCGGCCGATGCACGTCATTGACGTTTAACGCGCCTCGTTGCCAAATGTTTAGTTTTTTCATTAAAACACGAACTTTACATACATTTTGTTTTTATTTACTTCTTATATAGAAGTTGACGCAGTTTTTTAACAGAGAATTTTGAATAACAATATTAGTCAATATTGAATTTATTTTTTTTGTCTCTCTCTGTAAGCAGTTTTTAGTCAAGTCATCAACAACAAAAACAAAAACAGGAAACGGTCATCTAGCAATCTGGCAACAACGTACACAACTCGTTAAACGTCGAGATCGAGAAGTGTCAGAATTGCGTTCAGTTAATAAGCGCGTCTTAGAAAGAGAGCGCTACAGGTCGCAACTAATCGCTAAGCAATACGAATGCATTTTCAAAACGTCAAACTCACTGATGACGTGCATCGCTCCCATTAGTGCCCTGGACCATACTTAGGTACTCCTCTTTCCAAGACAAAAGACAAACTTTAAAAAACGAATCTAACCTTACTTTGTCAACTCAAAACTTCAAAACATTTGCTTTTGATTGATTACTATCAATTGAAGGGCTCAATGTGAAAAAATGACAGACCTCAAAAAGGTAAAAATAACATATTTTACTTTGATTGTTAAAAATAATATGTAAAATACAGTAACAACTTTCATTATTTTAGTTTAGATGTCAACGCATCATAGGAAGGGCCATTTTTTAATGGCTTGTTATACTATTACTTTAACTGAGCTAACTCTTTTTGATCTCATGTGTGGCTTGTCTTTGTTTCACATTAAGCCCTTCAATTCAAATATCTCAACATGAATTTTTTTCTAGTGACAAAACAAGACTTTAAACAAACTTTTTTATATAATATGAATCTATATTTACATGAGAGAAATGTTGTAATACGGACCTGCAAAGACAAAAATATTTAGGACAGGAGCCTACGTACATAAGCTCTCCTTAAAAAGAAGCATATTTTCAATTACCTACTGACTCTAGCAGTAGTTTTTAAAGTTGGCAAACTAAAATTGCTGAAATGTGAACGGCCCCTCACATGATCAGAACTGGTTACACACTGTTTTTTTTTAGCTCAAAATAATGCCACTTTTTTCCAATTTAACTAAAATTGCATTCTTTCCGAAGTCACCATGTTAGTTATTTTTATCTGGGACACTCAGTATCATACTACTTAAAAACACTATGCAAATATCATAGTATTTATTAGTATTATTTACCTAATGCAAAATTTAAGACGAATAACAGTGTTCACCATCAGGTACGTTAAATCTGACAAAAAAACTGATACGTGACTACTTGACAATTAATAAGAGAAGATTTAGAAGATTTTAGAGGTTTAGAATCACATCTAACTACTTAAAAAGTACATGTAGGACCCATGACATTGATGCGGTTATATTCTTTTAATTTATTTCATTAACATCATTATCTAAACTTTGGGTAAAGAAAAAAAATAGTATGAAAAAACACGCAACATAAAATACATAATTCAATAAAGGACATTTTTTAATATTTAAATCGTTCATGAGTTTGGTAAGAAATCCTAGATAGAAAGTAGGAAATGTCTAGATTTAGAAGGCTATTATCGGAAAATGTGTAAACCACAACCACTTTATCGCATTTCAGGACAAAAATTACAATATGATCAGTATAATTCTTTCTAATTAATATCTTGATTGCACAATCCATAAAATATATTACAACAAAATTTTAGGTTTACTTTATATTCAAAACATACATACACACAACCAACGGCGCACTCACCAAAATATACACAAGTTAGCATAAAATTAATTCTGTAGTATTATGACTACATTATTCAGGCGAAAACTAAAACAATATACAGGGTAAACCATAAGTAATGGGACATAGAGCTACAGCATATTCGTGACGTCAAAATAATACGATTTAGCTACTGTCCTATACCAAAAGTCAATATTAAGAAAGATACAGATTGTAAAAGTTGAATTTTTATCATATTATCAAGGTCTTTTGATATAAATTACTAAAAATGTGTACAAGGGGGTTTTGCTAGGCGGGAAATACGATTACTTTTAAGACTTAGAATTAGTATACCTTTTTACGTAGAAAACATATTAGAATCATATTTTAAAATCTTATGTCCGTTTTAGTTGCGTAAAACAAAAGTTGCGTAAGTCTTTTTAAGCAGCTGAAATGGTTGCAGGTAGCGTCCCCGACGGCAAAACCCCCTTATATAAATTTTCAGTAATTTATATCAAAAGAGCTTGAAAATATGACACAAAAACCATAACAAAATTCTTAACTTTTACACCCTGGATGTTTCTTAATTTTAACTTTTGGTATTTAGCTAAATCGTATTATTTTAATGTCAGGAGTGTACTGTAGCTCTATGTCCCATTACTTATGTTTCACCCTATATAACTCGTTGGTTATTCGCTGGACATTGAAGGTTTCTAAATAGTAAATATACAGGTAAAAAGATTGACATTTTCTAAAGGGTTGTAAAAAGGTAATAAACTGCGGTCAACCGATTACGGATAAGAAAACAATCGGTATTTGACAAATGACTTTTTCAAGTTAGGGGGTGGTCATAATATCCCAAATGACAAATGATGTAAAGACACTTCGGACATTGTCGGCCCTTTTGTAATCGTCGTAGACCACCATCGGGACAACATAGACCGACCGTTCGATACTATTAATATTTCTGTCATGTCTGTTATTATTTAAAAAATACACGATACGTCAATGATACCGATTTACAATGGCTGGTATCCTTATCTAAATGTATACACGATGTATAATGTCAATTAGATTTTTTTCGGCTAATTGACAATTCATGTTTATTCTCATCTGACTTTCGGGTGGTTATTTCAGTTATTCCGCATTTTGCCAAGCATAGGTCAAAGTTGACAGTTACCACGTGACTGCAATATTTATGTAAAACATTTTAGACATATTTTGGCGTCAGTGTTTACAGTAGCCGTTTTCTTTCGGTTTGTGATTTCGGATCCAAACACGTTATGATTCAAAAGTCACGTGACCTCCATGTGATTTTATAAAAATGGTGTCATGTGATTTTTTGTTCATAACTAGTTCATAACGCGTTTGGAATACTTTGGATACAAAATCGTGGATCGAAAGAAAGCGCCTACTCGCCTAGTGTCGACCTCACCAATTCAATTTTATAGGTGAGGTTTTGATTTTTCTTAATCAATCCCAATCCCGATCCTTTTCGCCGTATTACGGTTCATCAGTCATCAGAGAGGCTATAGGGCTTGATAACCAAAGAACAAAACCTTCATTCCAGTATATGAACTGGATGCCAGACATGATAGTTGTTATGCAACATCTGGTGACATCTGTACTTAACTCTATGAGTTAGAACATACAAATACTCCCAACTCTAGGAACACCCGCATTGCCGCATCAGTCAATTAACACTGTAATAATAATATAATACGGCGAAACCAGTCAAAGGATTGGGATTGATAAACAAAAAACAAAACCACATCATTTTTAACCAATCATATCGGTGTGAACCGAATGATGCAGCATCAATGGGGATGTTTTTAGATTTGGGGGTGTTATTTGTACGTTCTAACTCATAGAGTTGAGTACAGATGTCACCAGATGTTGCACAACAACTAAGACGGCCTATGTTACTACAGCTTAAACTTAAAATACGCTTATTATCTCTATTACTAACGCGCGCCCTGTCAAATTTTTGTCGTTTTCTTTACTGTGATCGAAATAATAAGCAGTGTTCATGAGCACTTCTACTGCGGGAAAAAGATCAGTAGAAAGTCGCCAGGGTGCGTATTCTTTAAACGAGGGAAGGGAGTTATCGAGACAAAGGTCTGTAGAATGTGACAGAACACACTGACAATTGCGGATTCCTACATTCCATCAACACTCCTCTTGAAAATTCCGTTCCCCGGTTTCAAGAATTAGGGCCCTGAACTCATGGTTAAAAGATTTAAGGAGATGGTTCGACCGCTCGTCTGCAGAAATCCTTCGTGCTGCAATTTCCAGAGCTATAATAATTGCCATTTGGATCGCCAACCTTCGGCAGTAGAGGGCGTGATAAGAAGAAGATGCGCATTTTCAAATGTCAAAACTCGTTGATTGCAGTCTAAAACCTCAATGACACCATTCATAGATACAGTTTGTAAGGATTGTTACAATTCCAATATGATGGAGTACGCACATACCGAGCAAACTGAATTTGGTCTGGTCTGGTTTGCGAGTTTTATTTGACTGATCAAACTTTTTGAGGACTCTAAAGGGAGCACGGAACATCAATTATCTTATTCTTGACGTCATTACTTGAAAACCATTAAGTTTTTACCTTGAAACAGAAGGCATTTTTAGGGAGTCTTCGCAACTTTTTTAGATAAAATCGAAACTGAAAATTGAGAATTATTCGAACTTGGTTTTTCTACAGATTTGTCAAGAATCTAAAGTAAAGTAAACAATAAAGTTGACAAACAAGGTTAGTAATATATTTATAAAAAACCTTAAAATAACCCAACAACAAAATTTACGATTGCTTAATTATTCCTGAAAAAAAAAAGAATAATTTCAGTCTTGTGAACCTTGGATTGCCATCAGCAATCATACCGAGAATCACACATCCGGATTCATAAATAAACATATTATTATTATAAAGTGTACACGTGCTGAAAGCAATTATTCGAGGAGTTTGTGAAAACACGTTGAATTCCAAATTCTCTTATCTAAGGAAAAGTGTTTTGAATGGAACCTTGTAAGTTACGAAAATGAGGAGACTAAAAATGGCCTAAAACCACAATAATAGACTGCAGCCTGCACTTATTATACGACAAGGTTATGTTATGAATGTAAAAAAACCTTGTGACACCAGAAACTAAAGTAAAAGTCAACAATAGCCATTACGCACACAGTGGCGCAATTTTAACCAAACTTACAGCTTTTATTGAACAGCCAAGTTGAATAACGATAAAAATACCAACTTATAGTTTGAGTGAAGGAATATTAATTGATAATAATTCTAGAACGCGTTGAATATTGAAGAGGTCAGCGACGTTCATTGTATTATCAACTGATGATAATACCTAACACCAATTAAATAGTGACGAATTTCTACTCAGTGATGTACGATATCATCATAGTTCAAGTGTAAGTTGTAGGAACTAAAATGTTTGAGAGGCTATTATATTTATGAAAGAAATAAGTGTGTATATGGCTTATTTAACGGTTGAACTACCTAAATTACGCAATAATGTTAGGAAAACCACATCAAAGCAACATTGGGTAAATCCTCTTAGGTCATACATAATGAACACTAATACAGAGAAGATTTTTCCACTTACCATGGGGATGAGTAAATCCGTTCACAAAATCATCACAAAACCAAAAACGAACTGACACGCACCAGTCAGTATCACTAAATGTCAACAGGTTGATAAAACTAGAAAACAACACGCTAGGAAGCGCTGTCGTATGTTATTAGTACAATATAACAAATCCTTGACTTTGTAATAATAATGGTTAAGGTACGATTTCCATTTAGAAGCGAGTGGTCTGCTAGTAATTATCGTTTGTGTGTAATGTTCGAGACTGGTATACTTTTACGAAATGTGTATGGTTGCCTCAATTTCTGGTGAAACGCTGTTAAATATTTTCAAACGAAACGCGAGATAGCAGATTGTCGCCTCCAGCTTGATTCAAGACGGTTTCAAATGACGTCAATCGTCATTTAAATTATAAATTCGCTTGAATACGAATTACAGCAAAGGTTGCGTTAGTCTATTCTCTTTGATTTGCGCTTCTAATTCATGCAGGAGAAGTGGTACTACAACCCAGTGTAAAGTTATCTTTATACATTCTGGATTATATCCCTATTTAAGAAACAAGTGCCAACACGTGGAAAAACGTAATACAGTTTGTTGAATTTTCTGCTCTTTTTGTATAACAAGTAAACAGAAAAATGTTCTTTTGATACCCTGTTAGTTAAACATAGGAGTACAAGCAGAAGTTTTATGTCAATTTTTTCTTTAAATAAGAACTTAATACTCAACAATTATATAGATAAAACTACTGAAATGCCAACATAAGTTTAAGAAGCAACTCCCATATATTGAATTATCTATATTAACGAAATTTATTCAAAGCGTCAAGGTTCAGATAGAAACGGCTCGTGGATTTGTTAGTTACAACTGAATAAATAAACACAATTAGAAACTCATTTACGTTAAAAACAAATAAAAGTTTGCATGCATATAGCTAGCACCACGCATTACCATAGCAACCAGGCGAGAGCGTAAATCTGAAACAATGCTAAAACTAAAACGAATTTGGTTTTGATGGTGGCGCCATCTCGCGGTGAAATTTTCAACCACTATTATTGACTTTGCAGTTTACTCACTATATACATTAGCATTACCCATTAAAGCTGTAACAGGTACCCTTAAGTTCGACAATGGTTCGAGTATAATTTCACATATAGTCAATAGAGGAGCAGGCATTGTGTTTACTGTGTTGGTCAGAACGTTTATATCATGTTTCGATCCCCTATCCAACTCAAGACAAACATCTTCAAAGTCTTTTCATTCCAAAGCACACTATATATAATACCTAATAACATAAAATTTCAGATTCAAGAAAGATTGGATTTATTACTAATCCTATTTTTAACTGCCTATATATTGCACTGCACACTGGTGTAATCCAAACAAAACTTACAACTTTTGTCTCGGACTTGAACTCAAAAGAAAGTAGGTATATACGCAATAGGTCAGTGTCAACGACTCAAATCAATCAGATTATTGATTTCATACAATATACAAAACGTCGCGGTATGTCAGTTACGAAGTTCAAGTATTCAAATATACTAACGTACTTTGGATTGGTTAATTACGTAGTTGGATACAGCATTTAGATTATTTTTAAGTACACGTTAAAAGAAATTCAATATAAATGGAACTATAGCGATAAGCCTTATCTATATATAAAACCTTCCTAAAACGTAGTCGAAAAGTCTTTGTTATGTTTGTAATAACAAAAAACAACAACACAAAGCAGCCAAACAGTACCTATGTTGCATTGTATTGATATAATCTTGGCAAGGATGAGACTAAAAATGCTCATACGTTTTCTGAATTTTTATTTTCTGGATTAATATTTACTGACTTTCTAGGGCTTTGTTAACTTTGAAAATAATTAAGTACGCCTCTGACACAAGTAATCGATGATTTTTAACAACATCCGGTAAATAGCTAAACAATTTGTAAACTGCAAAACAGTGCACAACCATGAGAAACTGACAAGAGTGTAGATTAGAGATACTAATATACTGATACATTTCAGGTATAATTTATTGTTATCACTTCATAAGAACCGTATTAAAGTAGTTAAAATTTAGTGTACGTTATTTACTCATTTCTGACAACCAAAAAAATTAAGATTTTTGCTCAAATGACCTAGCCTGTAAAATAATCAATTATACAATACGTCTTGACCATATAGAGTCAGACTGTGTAAAATCAAAACAACTGACCTTAAAACGTAATTAAGTAAACTGGGTTACCTCCAGCTTCTAGTGAGTGCATGGGCGTTACTAATTGCACCAACCTCAGCTTCTAAATTTAAGTTTAAAATAAATATTTTTTATGATGATGCTTGTGAATTAGGTTCATCAACCGTTTTGTTTCGTTTGAGTTTTGATCGACCTTAAGACGCAGTCAAACTCCTTGCATCTTGCATACAAATAGAATCCTTTTAATACCATTATTTTATTTATTCCTTAATGCAGTACAAGAAAGCATTGGTTGATCACTAAATTTACCTAACATAGCATGAGTCCAAGATTAAAAAAAACAAATACACACCAGGGAGATCTCCGAAACTGCAATGCATGTGGAAGTACGATTATTAACAGATTTTAGAATTGACAAGTGCAATTTTAGTTAATGCTAAGTATTTCTGTAATTATTTAAGTGTGTTAGTCCTGCTAGAAATAGACATCCTGTGGAGATGTTCTTCCTTAAGACCCTCAAGACTGCCAGACTGTCACAAGTTTTTGATCACATTGATAAATCAGGTTATTATTTTAAACTAAACACTAAATTTACTAGAAAACTGCATAGATTGAAAAATAGGTAAAAAAAAAATATTCTATTTAGTGTTATGCTTTTCATACTGAAATAAAAATATTTAAGGAAAACTTTATTTAGCTACTCCACTGTAATTAACAAATTTTTACAAATTTTTAGTAGTACATTAAAAGTTCTTTATTACAACATGGGAAAATGGATGAAACATGTTGCTTAGATGAAAATTAATATATACAGACCAAAACAAAGCATTATTTAGTCACCTTCAAGAATAATTTGAAAGTTGAGGTCAAGGAGAAAATATAAATTTTACTTTATTTTATTTTGGATGTGTGAGGCTGTTATTGTATTCTTACTAGTTTAAAAATACAATCTTGGTCATTTGAGTGCAACAGACTTGCACTTCTACAGAATATAAAAATAAATGCGTTCTTTTTTTATTGCCAACCACGAAATAAGGTGACCATATGCTACGACATCCATTTTAGACGTGTACCAGGACTACAAGGGCAATCGCTAATTATATTCAATTCACTATATTACCTACTAGAAATATAAAAGAGCCCAGTAGAACATAAATTTTGGAGTAGATTTTCGTCATCCCATCATTATTGCAAACAAAGAAAACTTTACAATAGCTGTAAATCATATGAGTCAGAGGTTTCTCCTTGTGTCAAGGTCTCTAGTCCAATACCTTATGTCCATGCAAAACATAATTAAGCCGACGTTTATTTAGTGAATCAATTTTCAATGTTGACATCCACACTTCAAAGAAAAATTCTAAATTTATGCTATTCACATCTGGTCCTATGCCAGCACAGTGGTTTTTGCACTTTTTGAGTACATTCAGGACAATCAAGTATGGGTCAGTGGCACAAGTTTTTATTTGCTTCACCACAACAAAAAAATAAATTTCCTAAGGACTTTTGATTTAGTTTTTAATTGTAACATCTCAGTTTCTGCCTGTCAGCCAGGTGATAAAGTAGTTTAGGATCTTCAATGAGTGATGTTCCAAGTTGCAAACACGTAAAACATACAACGATTTTGAGTAAACCAATCAAATGGAGGACAATGATCTATATTTTTGGCAATGTCTCTTATATATTTCAAGAGCAGCTTAAACAGTAAGGTTTATTTGTGTTTGGCTGCAAGCTAAAAACATGGCAAATAAATGAAACTTAAGTAAAAGCAAAACTGGTAATTGCACCAGATGAACAAACATTTAAATTTTAATTCTAACTGAAATAATAATCTATAAAACTAGTGCTAAGATCATTATGAAAATGATGGATTGGCAAATACTATATTAATACCAATCCTTGCCCCCCTCAATTAATTGAAAATAAAATTTTGTATAAAATTTGCAAAACTCTATTGCACCATTATACATTAAAACATATACAGGGTGTCCAGGATTTTTTATTAAAGGATTTACACCTGACTTACACTATCTCTTTTATGTTTAAAGATGAGCATAATTTGCAGCGAAGAATATTTTCAAAAAAATACATTGGTGATTAAATTCAGGGAGATTTATGATTCAAATATAACAAAAATCAAGTTTAATTTTCAAACGTCCATCCACCCAGCCAACTAATCGGACAACAAGTTGCAAAAATATATCTATTTGTTTAAAAATGGTCACAATACTTTTGCTTTTGATGTTCTAGAGGATAGATAATTAGCTATTACTTGTTGAAACTAATTTTATAAAAATATAAATTATATTTGTTTAAGAGACAAGTAAAAAAATTACCTACAAGCTTATTTTTTGGTTACCAGTTTTATATACTTCATACACATAATTATACAAACCTATAGATATTGTTAGAATTTTTCTTTTTCTATATGTACTTTTTATGAGTGGATAATATAGAAAACAAATAAAAATCAACAAAGTGTTAGTACTAATAATTAATGTAAGTGTGATGTGTGTAATGTAAATGTCTAGAAAAATGTAACTTACCTCTTGAGAGAGTTGGAGGTCATCAGAAACTTCATTAGTGAGAACAACATCAGATAAGGTATCTGAAGTAGCATTTTGCAGTGGTGCTGATCTAGATTCACTGTTAGTTAAAACATTCCCTGCAGCATTTCTTTCTATGTTTAGTAGATAGGCATGCACATCTGGATGCCTGAAGTTTCCTCGATTATATCTTCCAAGTGAGTTCAAGTCTGCAAATAGCTCTCTTTCATAATTGAGAAGCACTGAATCCAAGCTTTTAGGATGCACATAATGACTTCTCAATATAGAAGGTGAAAGTCCTGTTCTCCAAGTAGTGCCATTGTTCAAATCAAAATCATTTACACCATTAAGTATGTCATTGTCAAATAGAGAGTCCTGATTAATTCTAAGCAAGCTAAGAATCAGGGCGAGTTGTAAAAGCTCCTCTCTGTACACTTTTTTTATACACAACATTGTTTTTTTTTTACAGATGATCACAAATAAAGTTTCAAACAAAAATGTCTTTAGTCCTAATAATCCTTACTAGAATTAAGGAACAAAAAGTCTGGTCCTCCGTTTTTTAATAATCATTTTAAGAACACTTGGAGGAATAAGTTCCTGCTTGCCCTATGTATTGTAGGGAATGTACACTGTTACTGTTAACAGTGTAAACACACTGTAAACAAAAACTCATCAGCTGATATTTAAATAGGATGACAGGTCAAAAACCGGCAAAAGTAAGGTTATATACACCGAGACACAATTTAAAGAAGATTTAGGTATTATCGTTCTAATTATCGAACACTTAACCTGAGTCACTTAAAACAAATCAGAACTCACTTAGTGTTTTTTACCTTACACGTTGACTATAAACCACAAGTGTGAACTTCAAATTATTCGAAAAGGACGAGCAACACCACAGACATTTCACAATTATTCGCGTATCGCGTATCATGATCATATCAAAGTGCGCAACGAAATTTGACTTCTCTTTCTCACGTAAATGTGGGAGAGGGGTAAAAACAACACACATACGACACGACACACGCGGTGCTTTCTACTTTTGTTTTTATTTTTATTTTTTGTTCGGATTAACGTTAACTTTTTTGGTACCTACGTACATAAAAACATCGTTGATAATAAATAATAATATGCAATATTACGCAATCATAATAAAAACTATAAAGAACCCATGTATAGACAACCAAATACCTAAAGCATTTGTCATATATGTAAAACTATTTTTTAAAACGTGTTTCTACTCCTTTATACAACTATTGTACATCAATATAATACTGATAATACTGTGGCAAAAACGATTACAGCACTAACAATCATATCCTAACTTAAATTAGTTATTAGAGTGAATTACCTGCGGCTCTAACTTGATTAATGCCATCACTTATGGGAATAATTAGCTGGTTGATCTAGTATTAAGATTCTATAGATGGGCAATAAAAGTGAAATTCAGAATATCAACAAAGTGAACGTTATACAGTTTAATACGTTAACAGAAAAAGTCCATTCAATTCAAACGATACTGCTGTGCCCTTTGATCTATACCTATTGAAAATTATACTTTTTAATGCCACACAAACAAAACTAACGACTGTGATTTTTCTTGTATACTAAAATAGTCACGTCAATGTACTATATAAGTTTTATATGATAATAGATATGCATGTCCTATCTCACCAAGATTTTAGCTTAATACCTTTTTTAAGTAAGGTGGTTCTTGGGTTGTGGTGGGAGAAGTATTCTAAAGGCTGTTTTATATTGAGGCAACCTGATTGACAGCATGCGGCTGATTTTTCCACTTTTGCAAGGCGTTTACAGAGATTGCAAGCGTTTTCATCACAAATGGGTTCAGTATCAAAGTAGCATGCGGCCTGCGAAAAAAACGCTTAGTTTAAGAAAATTGGCGGTGTGGGAAAAGTTGACTCAGGAATTATAAACTTCTGTGAAGGAAATGAATAGGTGAAAAGTTTAAGAACTACTTTTCATAAATATTAAAAAAAAAAACAGAAAAGTGGGACTTCTCCAAAAACCGAATGGACGTTTAATTCGTCCCTTTCCTTCCTGGGTGTTTTATATGCCAAAATTCGCATTTTTGCGCAGAATGTGATAATACACAGATGCGATTACATCCATCAACCATCCTGGAGAAAGCTGGTTGAAAAATTTAAGCAATCGGTTGCCTGTACCTATGTAATTAGGTTAGTCGCATGCTGTGACAAAACCCGTTTGCAGCATGCTACTGAAACAATGTGGAACAACAATATAGTTGCTTGCAGCAAGCACCTAGGTTGACCTAGTTGCTTCAATGTAAAACCACCTTAAGGCAAGAAACATTTATTAAAAATGTAAATGGCTGCAAGAAATTGACAGAAAAACCAGCTTTGGACATATGGATACTGGCCTTAACAGACGGTCAGACGAAATAAATTGTTAATATTATAGTTTATAGTAAAGCACACTCTTTAATATGTTTTGCGCTGGTAATTAATTAACTATTTACATGGACGTACTTCAAAGATCCAAAGTATTCATGGCACTACAAGAGAACATACAAAGCCAATAACTATGACGTTTTGAAATTTACGTCAATAAAACTGGAATGTAGACATAAGCATAAGTAAAGTGCACCTAATAAAAATAATCACTACAATTTATTAAGGGTCACCCAAATGTCTGCTGACTGTTTGCCAGTTTTTTTCTAATTGCTTTTGAAGAGGTTTAATTTAACCATTTTTTGTGAATGATTTACACTCTATGGGTTACAAAAGGCATTGCTAAATTTTTAATAATGTATTAAATTTATAAGGAAACATTGTTTATTACTTATAGAATATTTATAAAGTTGTATTTATTATACCACATGATATGTCTCTTCAAAATAACTAAATTCTATACTATTTTATGTTAAAATATTTATAAATACTTCATAGTTAATTTCACTTTTTTGTTATTTGCAAAGGTATGTAAGTAGCTAAGCAGTCAAGAACCTGAGGCCAAATTTCATTAGAAGTATTTCCAGAAAACTCATGTAAATTATTTTTTTTTCTGTAATATTCAATGACAGGTCTAGTCAGTTGTTCATACTGTTGAAGTCTTTTTAGAACCACTTCAGGCTTATCATCCTCCCTTTGAATGAGGGGCTCTCCAGTTATGTCATCTTTACCCTGAATGTCCAAAACATTAGCTTAGTAAGTTAGCAAAAATTGAATTACATATGTACATACGGGTACTTTTGGAGAATTAAATCCTTCATTGTACACTCTTCCACTAGATAAGTGAACCCATCGGCCTTTGACCCTGTCAATTATAACAGGAAATGGTACTATGAGATTCAAGACAACATCTAACTTGTGTACCTCCCAAAGAGCTTCTGCTTGTGGAAGAGTTCTTGGAAAACCTTTTTAAAATATTATCTGTACATAAGTATATTTATTTACATTTTAACTTACCATCCAGTAACCAATATGGACGAACTTTACTTAATTCCTCTGATATAAACTTAATCATCACTTTATCAGGTACAAGTTTACCTTCTTTTATATACTTTTGGGCTTCTATTCCTATGGCTATAAAAAATTCTTAAAGCAAATAATTCCAAAGTAGTAGGGTACTTACGAGTTTTATTTTGTATGTTTAATCTTAACTGATCTCCACTAGAAATGTGTTCCAAATTAAAGTTTTTTACAATTCGAGATGATATGGTACCCTTTCCAGAAGCAGGGGCCCCCAGTATAAGTGCTTTAAATAGTTTAGTGGCCATTTTCTTGCGAGTTCTAATTTATCTACTAAATTTTTAGCAAGAACAAAACTGTTAAATAAAATACAACCTTTGGAACTTGGTTAATAGACAATAAATATATCCTGTTGTTTAACCTTTTATAACACTACTAATACTGATAATACATTTAAAACAACATTTCTCAGATAGAAAAGATCTTCGCTTTCTAAATATTTTATTCTAAATTCTAAACTGATTTAATTGTTATGTTTGTTTGTTTCAGTTTGTTTTTAACTTTAACTACAAAAATAATAAATTGATACATAAATTGACATCAGCGTCATCTAAACGAGGCTGGCTGAATACTCAGGCACAAACCCAGTGCGGGTTAAAAGCCATAAAAAAAGAAGATAGTGGACCCGGTTTTGAGTTGAGGTTATGGTTATGCTTTTATTGCTTTTTTAACTGTTTTGTTTATCTATTGTCTTGTCTTGTCCTTGTGCTATGTATGTGCAGGCTTGTCAGTTACTACTCTGAACTGCCACACGGTTTTAATTTAACATTTTAAAGGTGCCAGTGCTCAAATTGAAATTAGTGAAATTTGCTTTTAAAATTTGTTTGGCTTTAGTTCATTACAAATATTATCCAGATAATCCAATAATCTGTTTATAAGGATGGATAAAAAAGTGGTTACATTGTTTAATAACCCTTTATCTCGAAGTAATACCCCAAGTAGAACTTCTTTAAATATTAGCCTAAACAAATCGTAAGTTTTGTTTTAGCAATTAATATTTAGATATTATTATATTTATTTTAATGTGCTTCCAGACGTCAAAGCATTAAATCCACTCCTTCAGTACATATAGTATTAAAATCTGCTAATAATCTGGTGGAGCGTTGTGGACTTCCCATACCTGTTCTTGTTGAGGAAGCTTTTTCCTTCACAGATAGTAGCTATACCTGAGCTAGAGAAAATTACATATTAAGAACTTATTTTGTAGGAAATGTAGCTATAACAGCCAGAGTATCAGAATGTGGTTATGCCTGGGTTGTATGTGGGCGTAAGTTATTTATATGGCAATTTCAAGTAATGAGTACCCAAGAATGTATGAAGCAACTGAAATTTCCCATTTGTTATGAATTGAGACTACCTCAAAGTGATCTAGCACATCGTGCTGAATTAGTAACTGTTGTTATAAATAAAAAATGCAGTCACCCTTCTTGTGTTGCTGTATCACCTGAAGGTAAGTTTCTCATAAATTTATACCCAAATTTAACCTAAACATCTAAGGTATGGTGCGCTATTGGCCTGATATAACTCAAGATCACTGTTCTGTGGACAAAAATGTAGAATTGAATGGAGAAGAATGCGACAGTCTTATTGATGCTGGTAGTCTTGGTTGTATCTTTGTAACTACTACCTGTACTGTTGTTTTAATACAGTATAAACGAGGTAGTTATGGTGATGAGCTAAACTGCCACACATTGAAAACACCCCGAAGTTGGATTGGTGGTGTCAGCAGACGTGTTTCCTCTATATTTTTTGGTCCCATATCTAGTGATCATGGTAATGAACCTGTAAGTGTAACCTCTTAATGTGTTTCTTAGTATCTTTGCATTAAAGTTTTTCCTTGTACAAATAACCAAATGATTTACAAATTTGTTGTTTTTTTTAATACATTAGAATTTAATTGATTATTCCAATAGGTAAAAATATCCAGTTTAAGAGAAAATTACATAATTTACCTAATGCTGTCCTAGTAAATTAACAAATAACTAAATCAATTATTTGGTTAACTAGTAGTACAGTTTGAACATGAAGTTTATTATTTTAGAAAACAGTAAGATTACTAGCAATTCCAGGAATCCAAAGCTCCTACAGTATTTATGTTCTTGCCGGAATGAATTTACAAAAATGGTCAATATCAGAGCAAAATGCGGAACATTTAAGTTGGTCAACTGATTTGTCTAGAGCTATAAAGGATTCTTTTAGAAGCCAAGTGCCCCACTGGGAAGTTTGTGATCCTGAAATTGACATGTGGATATTAGATATGCAGCCTGATAGGGAAGGCGTTTTAATGTTATGTGCTGCTGTAAATTTACGTACATCCCCACAGGTAAAAGTGTCCATAATATATATTGTTACTGATAACAAATAATACATTATCAGGTTTATTATGGAATGATTTCATTTGCGGTGAACTTTCCTAATCCACCTGTAGAGCCTAGAGATTTTTTGTTACTTAAAATGATGGGGTTGTACAGAGAAAACCATTCAGCTGAAGTACTAAATTACAAATTTATTCTTTGTGGGACTACTGCATATATTTATAGCACTAAATCTATAACTGTTGTCAATCCTATGGAAGATCCTGATAGGTTAGAATTTCTGCATCCTACAGATCACATTTTTGGTGAGGTCTATTCAAGTCATGTGCCAATAGAGCTGAAATATTGGTTTTAGGTGGTTGTTCTTGTCGCAATATTCCTGTATTTTTTTCTCGCAAGTACGGTTTGATTGTGGTAACTGGACACGGAGACGGAGATAGAAGTTTTGGTAGGGGAGGCTCGTCTAGTTTTGCCGACGTTACTTTGCTTGATCAGAATGTATCAATGAATAACTTATCTCTCTACCATATGGATCCTCGTGAGATATACAGCGCCCATCGGGACACCGATGCGCAACTGAAAGCCGCATTCATATTTCACGTTAAAAGCCAACTAGTAAGTTACAGAAATCTCTTAAGCTCCCTCAATAATTAATCTCTATTTTATTTTTAGCATGATTGTTATAATTTAGTAAACAAACTGTTTCCAATGGATGTGCCGACATTACCATCAATTGACGGTCCTTTAGACGTTACGGTGGTCAAAATAGCCAAAGATATTTTAGACGATATTCCAGCAGGCGATTCACGCTGGACACGAGCTGATGGTTCAAGTCAAGGGCTTGGAAGTTCTCATTCAATGCTTGTGAACCGACAATTGATAGACAAACAACTAGCTTACACTTTGTTTTTGAAATTTCTGAAAGAATCTGGTTTGTGGAATAAATTATGCGGCGTAACTGTGAGAAATAGCCACGCTGCAACAATAAACTTTCTTTCCGAACTGGGAGAGAAAATCGTAGCGGCATTGACTCTGAAAAACGCACCATTAAGCTGTATGCTCGAAAATGCGATTGAAAAGACGGTGAAAAATTACAGCACCAAAGTTGGGGGCGGACTTTCGAATCATGACGTGTTTTATCGAGAGATAACACGAATTCATGAAGCATTTTTGTGGCTCACAAAAAGTTGTGAAGAATGTGCCCATTCTGCCACAGATCCTATAATAATATCGAGGAATATTCATGATGCAAATCAAGTGATGCTCAGGGTTTTAAGTGAAGTGTTACATTACCGCAAACAGTCAGCTGATATTTTCTGTTTAAATGAGATTTCCGCTTCCATGGGTTTAGAATATTTTCCTTGGACTGCGGCTGGAGGGCCAGAAGGAATTATGGATGTTTTAATGTTACAGGTAATTGATTAACAATATTTAAGAGCCGTTGAACATCAACTTTGTAATTAGAATAATTGATACCAACTATAGTTTTATTTAGCATTCATTGACATTAAACTACGGATTAAAAGTCATAGAAGATACGAATTCACGTGAACTATTATTGGAGGAATTCGTTTTATTGACAGACATTATTTTGGATGGAAGAAAATCACATTTGGCAACTGTCAAGTCTCGACATGAAAAAGTCTTGTACAAGCAATATTGCACTGATAGACACAAACTTATTAGGCCGCTTAGTAAGTCGTTGTTATCACATGTAAAGGATTAATAGCTACTGTAAAGATTTTAGTTGATATTAATGCCCATACTGAGGCACTAATGTTAGCAGAAAAATATTTGGATTTCGAGATCCTTATGAGGATTTGTGAAGCTAATAACAATGAAGACCGTATAAACGAGTACATGAGACGGTTCAAGGATACTGATTTTTCCGAGTTTGTGTACAATTGGTATATGAGGGAAGGAAAGCAATCAAAGCTACTGATTCGGTTAGTGATCTTCTTAGGGTACGAGCATAGTGGAGCGACGGGCAAAAAAGAGCGGAGAGCCAAAAAACAAAAATTAACATACAATTTTCTCTTCTACGCTTTGCTCGCCACGGTGTGTCAGCCAATTTAATACTGTATGTTTGTTTTCGTCGCTTGCTCTGCAGCTCTGCTTTGCTCGTCGCTCCACTATGCTCCTACCCTTAGTATTGAGGTAACTTCACTTTATTGTATTTTCATATTATAGATATCGCCAAACTGACAATTCTTTACCGGAAGGCCGTGGCAGGTTGGGTCGATTTTTAGCAGCGTATCCAACTCTAAGCTGGATTCAGCATATTTGTGATAAAGATTTTACCAAATCGGCCGACATTTTGCTACAATTAGGAGAAAACGAGTCTCAGTACGTAAGCAGACAGAAATCCATGTTCAGCCTCAGTAAACTTGCCAGACTTGCTAGTAAGTTTACTTCTATGTGAAGGCAGACGTTTTTTTTAACGCTGTGCCTAACAATACCATCTATGACATTCAACTTAAATATTTCAGCTAAAGATCCTATCAATACAAGTGAACATTTAGAAACAATAAACCAATATCTAAAGTTAATATCGTATCAAGAACAAATCCCTGATTACGTTGTCCAGCACCACGGTTTTAACGCAAAGAAGCCCAAAGTATTGCATCCTAGAGAAATTGTCAGTTTGTATATCAGCACAGAGTATGTTGACGCTAAGGAACTAGAATTTAGAAAGGCATTGGATGTGGCTAATTTTGTTGATAGCATTGAGAAAGTCGAACTAATTTTACAGGTATTTCAATTGTTATATAGTTTCAGGTAATGCATTTCTAAGTGAAATACTTTCCAGGTTTGGCGAGCAGCTTTATTAAGAGATACATGGCAATTTGCTAGTTTAGATGCACCTCTAGACTGTTTACAGAACACTATGTTTTTCAGACTGATAGATCTTTCAATTAATCTTGGCTATGATGCTAGTACTCTGCTACCACCTATCGATATGCTGTTAGATGATTCTTCTCTAGACGGTCTTCGACAAAACCCGACCTTCGAGCCTTTGCTCAAAACTGGTTATGAACAATTTCATCGCCTGCAAATGCTATAAACCAGCTGTCAAGTTAGATATAAAAAGTTTCTTGATAAATTAATGTTTGTGTTCAACCATTTGTAGGTTTTTAGCTTAAATTCCTTAAATACTAGATATTTGATTAAAATGTTTTCTTTTTACTTTAGCATTAGGCATAATGCCAAACTTTAAGAAAATACTTTGTGAATTGGTTAGGCATTTTTTGCAATAAAATAAATCCCCAAGGGATTGGAGCACTGTTTACTTTCAGCTATAACACAAATATCGCCGGTGCACTCTCCTTGAAGTCATTTGACAGTCGGTCACGTGACACCAGTTCGGTTTTTAAGTATTTATTATGGCACATTGTCAAATTACGAACGTGGAGCTGAACCAAGGACGGTAAACAGTAAAGGATTGCTTAATCCCGTAAGGGCAATGTTGCCCGTATCGGCTCGGGCCGGTGACGATTTTTACGTCACCATCAAGTCGGAGATCGCGCGATTTTTAACCGATTGCAGTCGATCATATTTAGCGTATTGCGCGTCCGAGACTTTACTGTGACGTCAGGATCCATTCGCCGCCGGGAAACAAAATTGAGAGAAACCGATTGAGCAATCCTTTTCTGTTTACCGTCCTTGGAGCTGAACGAGGGCCCGGCCCAGTACTACCCTATATAAGTACTACAATCTGTCTGTGAAATGCAGTCGAATCTCTCATCAGTGTCAGCCCATGCCATAAATTAATGAATTAATTTCTTCCGGCGATGTTGCCAAAACCGTACAGCACGTTTTAAAGACACCGGTTAAAAATCGGTAAAGTTGTAAAGTGGCAACAGTGCGGCGAAACGCGCCCGCGCGACGTACATCGTACATGCTTTATTTCTCACTCTTTCATTATTCATTCATAAATAAATACCATATAAAATAAATACGTATTGATACGATTTGTTTTTTGTTGGGCACGTGGAAGATCGATCTCCCGACCCGACTTTGTGGCCATATTTTAACTCCTTTTACGCCGCGCGCCCGCGAAGCTCCATGTGCCTGTTACCAGTACCAGTTACCACTAAACAATAATAAACTGATTGAGGAGTGAAGGATCAACAAGAAAGAGATTCGAACTGAGAGTGAGGAACAAAAAAAAAGGTACTGCTTGCGTAATGTTTATTGTTTACCTGAAATGATTTTAGTATTCTATGTGTGGTTATGGAATGGGGCAACATTATCGTTAAAAGGCTATGACCAACCTAGCCATAGAGGAAGTTTTGTATAGGTTATCTATTAAGTTTAATAGAATTATTTTAGATAAAGACTTTGTTCAAAGTGTTAATGATGATCTGCAAGCCGTAATTGACGACCAAAACAAATGTTGGTAAGTTAGCCTGGTTAATCAAACAAAATTTAACTTTAGTTTTAGCAATAAAGCCTATGGTTTTAAATTGTGATGTTCATAAACAAAATTTAACTTGAAAGTAAATTTAGCTCTAACTACTGACCTTGGTTTTACATAAAGTTAAATCTCCAATGTTATAACATTGTGTGTTAAAATTAAATTTGTGCTTTATTTAGAAAATTTCTAAGCATAAATTAAATTAACATTGTTTTATTATTGATTTTAGTACAGTAATGATGCAGCAAATCATGAAAAAAAAAAAAAATTCAAGTCAATTACTTTTCAGAAAACTGTATGGTTAAATTAGGAGTTTTAAAAACATTCTTTTTTCCTAAAGTTATATACTAAATTTAGTGCTAATGCTCAAGTTGCAGCTGTAATTAATAATACTAATGTGTGTCATGATAATTATGTTAAAATTATTATAATAGGCCTATTTTGGCGAAAGTATTAACCTGACTTTTAAGCTGTAGTAATATAGGCCATCTTGTTTTATCAGAATGAGTTAAAATGAAACAGGGGGGATGTGGGGTGTATTTACAAAATGACATTGTAAACACTCTAGTACTGAAGCAAATGTTTCCATGGTAACATAGGTATGATGATGACAAAGTAGGTATTTATATGAAAATGCCAACTTTAAATACTTTTTACCTATAAAAATAAATAGGTATACAACTATAGCTTATCAGTTAAACTATTAATAATTATTCCAATTATGGTACAGATCTAAGTAGATCAAGAACAAACTATAGTCACAGCAAACAAGTATTTGTATTACATTTAATATTCATCATGTAATTTTAAATTTTCTTTTAACACATATTATTTAGGTACATATATTCTAGAACACTTATAGTCAGTCATCCAAGTTCATAAAAATGATAAGTATTAAGTAACATGCATTATTGTACATTTATCTTGCATGAAGGAAACAGGAATTCCAATTTGAAGTGAAGGTGAAAGTTACAGCATAACCGCATAACGGTGTTGGGTTATGTAAAACAAAACAACCTGTGTTGCCGGTGCTGCTGATGAAGAATGTCCTTGACAATTTCTTTAAACTCTTTTAAACAATAGAGCTTGAAGTTCATTATCATCTAGTGGGCTTTTAAAGTGACCCAATCAAGACATCCCCTTATTATAGCCACATATATTTTCAGTTTTAATTTGTTGTCAACTTTTGAATGTACCAAATATATTATATAGGCAAAGTAAAAGTGATTTAGCATAAAATGGCAACATTGCAGTACAAGATTTTACTTTCATCATTATTACTTTCAGTGTGTTAGTCTTTCCGGTGCTCAGTCCAAATTACTTAAAATTAGTGAAGTACCAAGCCAAATTGTGTGATCTTGCAGTTATATCATTGAGAAGCCGCCGCACGAATAAGTCTGTTGGAGTATGTCTTAAAAAATACTATATGTAAGTATTATCTGTTTCTTGCATTTGAAAAAATTACAGCACAGCTGAATTTTAGACCTCATCAACCTGAAGAAGTTAGCAAAACACCACATTTCCCTATTAATACTGATCAGGTGATGGCTGAAAATGTTGTTAGTACTACTAGAAAAAAACGGCCGCCTATTCAACTGTATGTACCTCCCGCCCAAAGAAAATTGGGAAACCTATCTGCTCAAAAAAGAAAATCGACAAAAAGCAAAAGTTACAGAGGGTCCACTACAACTGAATTTATTCAATTAGTATCCAGGCAGAAGTTATCTGACGTTGAAAGTACTCCTCTTGTTTATTGTACAGAAGACTTAGATTACCTGAACAACAATCAAGTAGCGAAATTTTCAAGTTATCAGTGCAATTGTGCCAAGTTACTTCTGTTTAAAGATATTTTTCCATACGCCAAACTGCTGATATTCAGTATAAATAGGATAAAACACTCATTTCACTGGGTTAAAATGTTGCTTGCCGACAATAAAATAATAATAGAAGATTCAGCCTTTCAATTAATGGCAATGTACAGTATATTGAAAAATGTGAACAAGGTAAGATATACATTTTTTGGAATGCTTGCATGCAGTAGAGAAAATGTTCTAATTATTACAGACTACTTCTGGCTGTAAGAGATTTGGGTTGTTGACTTGTCATTCATTGGACTTTAGGGATCCCTCTGAACAAATAATGAATGAATTTCAAGATAAATTTGGTTTAGTAGAACATGAACTAGTGATTTGTACAGGTTCTCAGGATGGTGATTATTACTCTCCTTTCATAACTGATTTCAACCATTTTAATGATCAACTGGGGACAGACAATTGTTTACATTGCGTAAGTTTTTGTTTTGAACTCTCACTAATAGGTGGTTTACATGCTTATTTTTACAGCTGGCAAACGAAAAAGACGGGTCATATAATATGGAAAAATATATTGAACACTTGGATTTATTAGTTCCAAAAACCTTGGAGGACCTTGAGGCTGATTTAGTTGAGAGTTTTATTGATTCTGAAGCACATAGAATTCCTAAGCTTAATTGTGATAATGCTTTTATTGATGTATGTGCCAAATCTCATTTAATAGTAGAAGAATCGAAACTTTCAGAAGTCAAGTCTTTATGCCAGCAAATGGAGCAAGTTATTGTGCTTGATGGGAGAATAGAAGCTCCTAAAACTGAGTATGATTTAATGTCAGCTTTGCAGTCTCAGAGTATTATGTACAGTAAATGCAGGGTGTACCTTACTGAACTTGTTGAAGTATTGAACAAAAAAATACTTGTAACGATATTTCTCAATTTGCAGTACTTATTTCTGAGATGCTATGTTTAACTACCATATTTACTTTTCATATTGCTCTAATAATTTATTACAGGCTAAAAAACGCACCAGGAGTTGAACCAAAAATGAAACAAAATGAACATGAACAAGAAAAGGAAATAATGCGAAAAGCTAAGCAAAATATTAACAGGAAAACCAGACCGATTATTAAATATGTAGATGATGACAATGACACTTTAAAAATCGATCGTGGGGACAACCTTAATAATTGGGAGGATTTATTTAATGATGAAGGCGAATTGCAGGAAGATATTTTCAGTGAGGTAAAGTTTAATATGCGTGAATTCTGTGTTTTGTCACTGTAGAAGTATAGCAAATATTTATAACTTTTTGATTTAAAAATTTGTTATATAACTTGCTTTATATTTCGCCTGATTGATAACAATGTGTTTTTATTGTTCAGATCGCAGAAAAAGTAGGCAAAAATGTGACTATCATAAAAGCCGCAGAAGATTATTCAGCATACGCCACAAAACAATTAGAAGAATTGGAACACATGGTGGAATTGTATGATTTCCCATCAACATTAGAAACGCACGACATAATATCGGCATTTAAAGAAATCAACAGCGACGCCATGTATGTGCAATGGGTGGATGATACCCATGCCTTGCTAGTATTGGGTTCATTTGCACAAGGTTTGTTCAGTTCTCACGAAATATTCAAATGTGATTTTGAACGATTTGCAGCCCAAAAAGCAATAGAACTGTCTAACTCATTAATCAAAGTTCGTCCTATGGCGGCTGCTAGTAAATCCGCTTTAGAAAAAGCTAATCAATTCGATTTGAAGCCAGCCATGAAGAGACCCCAGACTAATTTACAAACCGCTCGACGATTGATCACTTCTCATTTAGGAGCGAAAAGCAGGATTAGCAAAGAACAAAGTGCAAAGGAACGTGAAGACTTGAGAATTGCCAAAGGTAGGTGGTTTGGAGTTTTCACTTCGTATGTCAGTAACGTAGGTATATTTCAGAACTGAAACGACAGGCGAAACAAAATGAGCGAGATGCCTGGGAAGGAAGTCTAAGATCATCGATTAACTAGAATCACTGTACTTAATAAAAAGATTGTTTAAACAACTCAGTTCGAAGAGTATTTGTTCTCAGTCGAAGTTTAACTTGGGGGGGGGGGGGACAATTTCTAGTTCATATAGATTGAAGAGAAATGAACACAGAAGTGATTACTCTCGTCATTAGAGTGCCTTAAAAATATTAAGTCTTCTACAGTTTTTATTTCAAATTATTAGATCAAGGATTTTAAAGTTGTATCCATTTTATTTATGTAAATTGCTTTGTAATATATTTAAATAGCATTATTTACATCGATTCTTTATATGTGTATATGTCACCTCCAATGTAGAGTTTAAATAAACGACATAAAAACGATCGTTTAATACATATATATTGCAGCACATGTGGTTTGAATCACCGGAATGTGAATAAAATTATTCACGGATTATGTAAGTATATGATAAACAAAACAAACGAAAATTGATTAAAAGCTAAACAAAGTAAATATTAACAAATAATACAAACTTTAAATAAAGGAATTTTCGTAAATACCTAGTATTCTATTGTCAGTCAATCCACCTACGCAAAACACTACTTAAACGCCAACACAATTTTTTTAAAACTTCCTATTAGAGCAACCCACTGATTTAGCGTTGCCAACTCGTTTCTCATTGTAATAATTGGTTGTCCTAGCTTGCGGAGCGTATTGAGGGTTTAAGTTTGATGGCATGTTGGAGTACGGATGTAACTGATGCTGATGAGGATTACCAGATACCCATCTAAAAACAATCCACTTTAATTCTATGGTATTTAACTATTACTTAGACAGACCTATCGTTTTGAACTGGGGTTGGCCTCCAATCGCTTTTATCAAAAGTGGCTGGCCAATTAGGTATAACAGAAGTCTGAAATGGCTTAGAAGAACCAAACAACCTGCTCTTCGTCTTGTTATAATGCAGATCTACAACGTAAAATAAATACAAAGTCTGTACAACGGCTTTGAACAAAATCCCTACCAGTATTGCGATTGAACTCCTTATACATATTATGAACATTCCGTTCTTTGGCATTACCGGAACTGAAAACAAAACATTTCAAGTTACTAAGTATGACTTGAAAAAAATATTGTTACTTTTGTTTAGGCATATGAGGTAAAGTTCTATCCTGACAGTCATTGGGCTTGCGGTCGTATTTACTTGAGCTAGGTCGTGATAGGCCTAGATGTAAAATGTGATATTTTGATTAGAAAACAAAATACATTTGGTAATTTTTAGCAGTCAAACTGCAACACTTCTACTTACACATTATAAATGTAATGTTTATAAAATAAATCTTACCATCATAATTTTGGCTTTTTTCGTCATAACAATTTTCGCCATCATACGGCCTAATTTTGCCACAATTGTTTTTTGACGATCCATACAAGCTCCAAGTGCTCGCAGAATGATTTTTTCTATGAAATAAAATTATGTTATTTCATTAAATAATAGGTTTTCATCTAGCTAAGCAGTCAAACCTTGGAGGCGCAGCAGCCTCAAAGTGTCTGTTACCTGTCGCAAATCTTTTGCGACCGTTAACCCAGTGTGGTGCAGGTCGTTTTATCCTCCCTTCCTCTAAATGACTCAAAGTTTTCTCCAATTCAATTTTTTCCTGCGCAATTTTATAGCGTTCTTCTTCCAGTTTTACTAAAAGAAAAAAAATAAAACTCTATTATAAAAATTTCAGCATTCCATAATATTTACTAAGTTCTTCTCTCTCTCGGACAATTTTCTCCTTTTCTATTCGCAGCTTTTCCTTTTCCCTTTTGAGTCTCATGGCTTCCTCGCGTTGACGTCTGTCAATATCTTTCTGTCTAGCTATTTCTTCCTGTCTACGCCGAGATGCCTCTCTTAGTGCTCGTTCTTGTTCCCGCATTTTTTGACGTTCGCGCTCCTCCTATTGCAGTGTAACTTCACTAAGTTCACAATTTATTTAATTTTCTAAACTTACTTTAATATGCGCAAAAGTAAGGATACCGCTTTTACGACACGGAGATCTACTTTGACGATGTTTCTGTAAATCACAAAAATTAGAAAAATTTAGAGAAAAACGAATCGTCGACGACCTATTGCTTACAAAGCGTTCATTGCTGTAGTAACTACTTTCCCGAGGTCTACTTTTTCCCATAGAACTACTTCTCTCAATAGAAAGATTTTGTCGGAGTCCTCTTTCAGTGACAGTTTCCTTTCCTTGAATTTTACTTGCATCTTTACTTCTAGTTCTGGTTTTTATGTTATCATTCAATTTCTTACAACAACAAAGTTAATTCCAACTTGATCACAGGTCAATGTCTCAAAACCTTACCTTTCCAAGTTTAATAATTTGACCATTTAATTCAGTATTGTTCAGCTTGGCAATTACATTATCAACATCTTCATTTGATGCCATAGTGACATATCCGTAGCAAGAAGATCCTGGGTATCTGGCGCTCACCACTACTTTAGCACCGATTACATTGCCGTGAGCGGAAAGCGCGTCTTGCAACTCACTAGCGCTAGTGTTATGAGAAACGTTTGACACCCAGACCACTTTAGGACAGGTCTCATTAGCTGTTTTTTTTTTAGTCCTGGTTGCAATCTTTCTGTAGGTGAGAAATTTATAAATTACTTTTTGTTAGTGTCTTTTTATGTTATTGGATCATAATAAAACTATTGTACATTTTCCAAATAATTTACTTCTTATATGTGGCAATACAAGAAGTTTGTAAAACCCACCTATTGCTGGGTGTGTCTTGTACTTTTTTAACCCATGTTCTTTTTCGTCTGTTATCCAGGTTTCTTGGTTTATTTTTACCTACAGACAAAAAAGTTTCAAATTATGATAACTTATAGCAGCTCATTATTTTTAGGTGTTAATAAAAGTAATGTATTTTGCAAATAAAATTAGAGTGAAAATTAATACTTACTATTACCAGCATCTACTATGTTATCATCTGAGGACACAGACACAGGGGTAGAAGTCTGCACAGGACAAATAATCAAACAGTATTTGATCAAAGTATATATACATAAATAAAAATATTTTTATATAATACCTCCCTATCATGTAATGTTTCATCATCAGAACTTAGATGTAGTTGGTCTTCATCTTCTTCTACCACAACCAAATCAATGCATTCTTCTTCCTAGTAAGAAAGTTAAATACCCCGTATTTACAAAACCTTAACAACTCTGTTTGAGAGTCTTACAGCTAAATCTTCAATGCTGGATTTACTAACAGTATTTTTTTGCATTAATTTGACTTTCTCAGGTTCCTTTTCTTTAGACATATATTTCAAATTCCTGTTGGTGATCGGTTTAGATGGTACTGTTTGAATTTGGCTCAGAAACTTCTTCAGTTACCTACTGTCATAAAATTTTCATTAGATAGTTCTGTAAATACTTCCTCAGAAACTACATTTGAATCTTCTTTTGACAAAGTATTAGGTTGTTGTTTTGAAGAACTTTTACTCTCTGCTTGATTCCTATCAAGAAGGTCTAAATAGTGGCTCTCATCAGATGATTTTCTCCCTATCAACAATTCTTTTGAAATTTTTGGCTGCATATTTACTATAACTACTTACTATTGCTTTTTTTAGAATTTGCCACATCAAAAGAATAGTCATCTGGATCAACACCATTATCTTTTAATGATTAAAATAATGTCATAATTTTATACCTCAGATGAGACTTTTTGAAATAGCTTTTTGACTAGCTAGCAAGTAGAAAATTATTCTTATTAATGCCAATATTCACTGCTTTTTAATATGGTACCAAATATTTATTTCATACTGAAGTACATAAAGATTTCACAGGTTAGTTTAATATAAACCTCCTTTCACTTAAAACAGACCAAGCAAAGTCAAAGGAATCCAAAAAATTAACTATACAAAATCCAGAAACTATTAAAATTCTTACTTTTCTGAGTCTCTGGATAAGTGCCATTTTTACGGCATTTTTATCCAACCCCCGTCTTTCCAGCTCTAGTTTTAAATCAACTACACGTAAATCTAAGTTTCTTGCTCCGGCATTTTTTATAAAAACTTAAAATAAAAAACTAAAAATTGAAGACAGATTGACACTATTGACAGTTTTGACAGCTTCGAGTAAAAAGAACAAGTATCAGGAGGTAACAATATACCCCATTTGTGCATTAAGCGACCAAGACGGAAGTCGCCATCTTTGTCCCCACATTCGCCTACTGTGCAATTGAATTTGAAACTTTCAAGTTAGTCGTCAAACAGTTTTGTTTATATTTGGTGATATGTGAAGTTAGCTAAAAACCGCACAGATTTGTTTTTTTGTTGGTTTTGCTTTTCGGTCCGTTAAAAGTTAATTTTTGCAAACTTAAATTAGTTGACTTATTATTATATAGACGAGTGGATTTGTTAATAGTGGGCAACAGCAGTTTGATTATCATCAGTGATTTTCTGACAGTTTACGGCCGCCATGCTGAACGATTTTTGTCCCCCTCTTTGATTGCTATTGCTCCTTCCTGCTATATTTTTTTATTCATTGGTTGCCACGTTGTGAGTTTTGCGGCGTATTTAATGATTAATTGGGTTTAACATTAATCGCCAAATTATAATAAACAAGCAGAGAACAAGGTTTGACAACAATAATAAACAAATATTGCCACTTATACGAGTCGGCCACTACGGTTAGCACTAGGTCAGCCATGCATTTTTTTCTACTACATATTACCAGATTGTACTATTGTACTACTCGCACTACAGTTATTTTATAGGTACTGCGTTTGGCAACGTCGTGCGACTAAATTTTCCGACAGCTGATTTCTGTATAAAAATGTTTACTATATAGGTACGGTACTTCTTTAAATTCGCTAAATCATAGCAAATTTGAACGTTTTTAAATAATTTTTGTAAAGAAACTTGCGGATTTTCCGCAAATCTTATTTTTGTTCTATACTATGTAAGCCCCAAACTATCTATTAAAAAAATGTTGAAATGGCAGTTGGCCACACTATATAAAGTAAGGTTAACCAGAAAGAACCGGGTTCTTTCGAAAAAACCGTCGTGTTTAAACCCAACCGGGTGCCAAAGGTTTTTATGTTTTATGTTTTTCCCTCCTACCCATCTCTACAACATAATACATAGCAAAATAGCAAGAGATGGCGAAAATACCATGTTTTGCATAGACCGTAGGCAATCGTAGGTTAGGCCATTGTCATACAAAAAGGCAAAAAATCGATATGTAATATGTAACGACGCATGCGACATTGGTCGAGCGAACTCAAGAATACGGCCCCAGAAACTTTTAGTTTACAATTTTCAGTTGAACTGGCTCACAAAAGAGGGCGCTGTACAGCTCAGTATAATACAGTCAGTATAATACAGTGGCTTTACAGTATAATATATGAGGTTTAAATTAATTAGTTAGGTGCTGTAAGTAGTAGACAAACGGATCCAAAGTTTACAGAATATGATATTCTGTACACTTTGACGTATCTAAATAAATTGGTATATCTTATAGTTATACATGGTTATACTGATCTGCATTTCTCAAAAACATATTAATAGTATATTATGTTACTAGGCGTACAAAGAGGCACGGTAGGGCCGTTGATAAGTTCGTATATGGTTTGAAATGACAGCTGTCATATAATAATTATAACAACGTTATCTAAGACATACGCTTTTTGTGACAATTGCCATCTATAGGCGACCTGACCATAACAATTATTGAACACCCGTTACTATTTTTTGGTCAAATTAAAATTTTGCCAAATTACGTTATCGTGACGTCAAAAACGCTCTGCTCGCTCCATGGAGCTTGAAAACGAATGCGGCCAATATAGCCGTCCGTATATTGTTTACGTTGATTTTGATCACAAATTTAGCCCTGGCACCTTCAGGAAAACTGTAATTTCTGAATAAGAACATGAAAGGATTGCATTGTAGAGCCAATGTAGAGCAAAGTAAGTGTTCATCTGATTTTTTCTAAATGCAACACTTTTGTCTGGACATTATTTTTTAATCAATTTTTGTACTAGTAACGTAGCCTTTCTATGCCGGCAGTACAGGTCAATAATAAGCATATTTTAGACCGCTTGAAACAAAAAATAAATAATTGACTCTAAAATAAAGTTGCCTAAGAAATTATCTACATGGCCATAAAAGCTTTTTGATCAAGAGGTTTGCCTTCTCCCAAAATAATTTCCTCTGCATACAATTTACATCATGCATATGAAAACGTAAACGTTTTAACCAAACGATAAAAAAAAACATTCGCAAACTGTCCGCTACCCTATAGGTATGTATATAACTGGTCCTTGATTAATTCAAAAAGTTTTAAGATATATAACCCCTTAAGTTTTCCTAACGTTTTTTTCCAAGCGTTATAAGTATTATAGTAAAGGTGAATTAATTACCATTAATGTTCAGGCCAAAGATGAGGTTTTTCCGTTCCATACCAGAGGGTGAGAATGAACGTTACAAACCTAGTATCAAAAGTTAAATTTTGTACGAAATGTACAAGTGCCATTTATTTGAATTATACTGAGGGAAGGGTACTATATCACATAAAGTAAGTGTACACAGTACACTGTACACAAAAAGTGATAGTGCTAAAAGGGTTTTCAATCATATATAGTTACTCAATCAAGTGTAAACATGTTATCAAGAATAATATTGCCGGAACTATACCGGCGCCAAGAGCCAAAATTACGGATTCTAAAACTTAACGCGGCTTATGACAGGTACTAGTTTGATTTACATACTTATAAAATGTTGTAAAATGCAACAAAACTTTGAGTTCCACGCGTTATGATTTTCTTCTCGCAACTTTACCGAATACCATTTCCTTTCCATTGTTATATTGGAAAAAAATCATTACTTTAAGTTGGTGGTTATAGGACATTTTTTTCATATTTCTCAGGTAACTTTTTTCGTTAAACCGGTTTATTTTTTTTTAATTGGATTAAAACCGTTACTGTAACGAACTTTAAAGCTGGAGATGTTCGTATCCAAAATCGTCTAGAGTAGGATGGGCTAACAAAACCACCCCTTATAGAGCTAGCAAAAATTAGTGAGAGTGGGTCAGAGAAATTAGACGGCAAATAGCCAAATAATCGCAAGGCTTTTGAGCTTCCGCCTATAATGTACTATATACTATACACCCCTTTCTCTACAAAGATCGTAGACGTAGTGGGGGAACCGAGGCGAAGGTTTGCTTGGCGCACACATCGGACAGGGAAAATAAAACAAAATCGCTCGCTACTGCAGTGAACTGAGAACTGACACCAGTAGAAAACTACCTTTTCATGCGAGAACTTTTTATTTTTATGAAACGACCCATGCAGTTTTATCCTATGTAAAAGCAATGGATCAACCCCCAAACTCAAATTGCACTCAAACTTCCAGCAGCAATTCCGGAGAGGATGACCGACATTCCAACAATAGTGCTGAGGCTCTAAATCCTCCAGTTTCTACTTCTTCGACTATATCAGGATTTAGTGTCAGTGTTGCTTGTTCTAGTGCTAGACAGTCTCCTAAGGTGTTGCCTTCCCAAGTTTTACTACCCTTAAGAAACTCGATTTCTCCATCGGTGCCACGCAAAATCATGGGAAAAAATCATAACAACACAGGTAAGTTTTTTCAATTTTTTCGCAATTGTTGTTTAATTTATTTGCATTTACGAATCGATATAATGTTTATAATCACCGACTCACATTCTCGCTCCGAATTTCATTCAAATTTACGTTATTGAGATTTCTGCGCACCATGTGACTGTGGATAAAATAACTTCATTACATTAAAAGTTATGTTAATAAGATTTTATTTTTATGTATGGTGTGATCGGGCTTAAACGTTACGTTAATATGACAAAAAATATTGATTTGATGGTCCTTGGGGGTGATAATGTAACAAATGGACACTCAACCTTTTGAAGTTCAGGTCAAGGACGATTTATGGGTTTTTTTCTATGAAGAGTTGTATTGTTAATATCATCATATTCATATTCTTAATATTAGTAGGCCTTTCCGCAAACTTGAATGGGCATCCGGTTCTTTTAAATTAATGTTAGTATACCAGATGATTGGTGTATGAACAGGTTACGTTTACGTTTTAGAGAATTATACCTCTTTTACAACGAACGTTAACATAAGAAACACATAAACATAAACAAAAGGTAATTTTTTTTCAAATCCTTATTTATGTTTCTTTTGCAATACCTACATAAGGAAAAGTGGCTTTTATCGTAAACAAATATGAACCTTTCAGATAGAAATGCCGCTTTGACTCACGTATTCCAAGTAATCATAACATAGATAAAGTTTGAAAAAAAATTCCTATGTTATGTGCATTGCGAAAGAGGCATTATATTGGAAAGTTTGTAAGTACACTCGACGTACACAGATTTGCCTAACTAGAATAAAGATGTATATTATATTATACAGTTGATTCCCAATTTTTTATGTTCTAATAAATTAAACCAATCGAGAAAAAACAGAATGACGGCGAATACTTCAAGGGCGTCTAAAAAATGCGAAAAACAACAAAAACTCGAGTAATTTATTTGTTACGCAACGGAGAATATTTAATTTTAATACATAAAAAAAGTGTGCACGCTGTTAACAGTTTAGTTCGGCAAAAAATCTACTGGTACATTAATGATTTTAGATCTATTTGTACCCACAAAATTAAAGTTATTATATACAGCGTGACCCATTGTGAAAGTGTTAGAATCGATGTTGTTGAACAAGTAAGATACAGGAGTACTGGTTAAGATGTTAATGTACAGGGTGATTGATTCAATTTTGACCACCCCCAAGTTCCGTTTTTTTGATTTTAGTAAAAAAACTAGTTAGTAGCAACTTAGTTATAGATATTTAGGTCTACTTTTACTCTTAGATAAACAGTTATTATACAGGGTTTCCCAAATTTTAGTAACTAAATTAACCCTTAACCACATAGTCGAGGAAACATTATTAAAGTAACAGATGCTGCTGCGGAAAAAGTTTACGTTTTTTGATAAAATCAAAATTAAAGAAGTTAAAGGGGTGGTCAAAATTCAATCAATCACCCCGTACTAGACTCCTAAACTAAAATTCTAAGTTGAGATTACTGGTTGAGAGTTGGTTTGGAAATCCTCGCGGCTACGATTTAAACAGTAAAAAGAGAGATGGACTGAAGTGGTCTAAGCTGACTTAAGTAAAATTAAGTGTAATAAAATATGGACTAAGCCTGATAACATAATAAGCGGGGGGAATATAACAAAAGACACACAACAATTTTACAATTCTGCAGGCAGTACAATGTTTCTTTTGTATGGTAAAAAATGTACAACTAAGTTAGTTTTCTAGATGCAGTTCATATTAAGACATTCGCTCTCAATGTAGAGTGTAGGGCAACTGTAGACACTAAATATCTACGTATAAACCTAGCATAAGAAACGCTGGTCTAGAGCTCTGCTAAAGTCAACCATACTACTCGTAATTTTCTTTCTTATAACTGGAGTCTTCATTTTAGTTACTTTCTATATAAACATTTTCTTTCTATCGATTTTCTTGGCTCGATTCTTTTATCAAAGGTACAAATTATGAAAAGCAATTTCGTTATTGGCAAGTAAGCTTCTATTATTTTATTTATTTAGTAAAGAATATTTTGTTTGGAATAATACAAATTAGAAAGAAAAAGTATCACCAATATGGCGTGGCTGTCGTATATGTTTTTAACTTGTTTAGTTCTTTTAACCGCTTTCATATTCATCCCATACATTTATACTTAGGTCTGTGAAAAGAATCCATTATTTTCACGTTTCCAACGACTCTGTGTAGATCGATTGTGGACAACTTTTTGCGGCGAGTAGTTTTTTTCGACAAAGAATGCCGAGTTCAATTTCGGTAGCGCAGCAGAGCAGCGGTAAAATCGATAATTTAGTTTTTTCTTGAGTCTCAGGTCTGCTCGAAAAATTTTTCAGATAAAAACTAGTCCGCGGCGAGTTTGTTGGGTATCGACAAAAAAAAAACGTCTGATAAAAACTTTCCAGACAGTTTTTCATGTAGCGCCAGGTTTAGTCGATTTCATATCGAGACGTTCTCCGGGTACACTCAGACGAAAAAGTTATACTTAATGTATGTTGTAGTCCCGTCAACTAAAACTTGATTCTTTTTGTATACACTTGTATAATGTTCTTGTTCACAAATTTTATAAACAGTTGTAGTTATGCAGTTGCTGCAGAATGGCTCATTGACTCTCTTATCTGTTGGAAAAGAACATGTTTGTACAAAAGTTGTTACGCATACCGCACAAGATGAAAGAAATATAGAGGAATAACCTACAGTCTACAGTTGACAATAACAAAAAAAAGACAAATAAAAAATAAATAAAATTCAAGTTAGACTTGTTTCTGATGTGTAGAGTAGGTACTATTATAGTAAACTACATGCCCAATCGATTTCGGGAGGCTATAAAATTAAAATGCGTTGCCGCTTTTTGATCCAAAAAAGTTATTATGTAGGTATGCTAATATTTTGTTGTTATGAAAAATGTGTGGGTCAAATTATTTAAAATTGATAATATATCCTTTGAGCGAATAAATCATTTATTCTATTATAGTTGATGGAGAGTTTAAATTTTGAAATATTTAACATTTTTTCTGAAAACTGTTTTTTGTTTTATAGGATATGAGTGTTTTTATAGATAGAGAACTTTATTTTTACTATTTATTAATTTTTGAAACAAATGACTCGTCCCACATAGCAAAATTGTATGCCAGTGTATGAAAGTATATTCCCAATACGTGCCTGGCATATTACTTTGTCCCTTTAGTTCATGTGCCAGGCATGTTTCTCAGGAATCTAAAAATAACATTGATGTAGGCGGAAATTTCAAATTTATATTTTTTTTTGTAATTTCAGTAATTTTTGTTTGATTTACGCGTTGTAACCTTCTTGTGCTTGAATTAGCTCAACGGCTGAAAAAAAAAAAAGTATAAGGTTTTAAAATAAGACATTCATATTTTACTTTTTTTATATCCATTTATATCTTCTCATTTAATCATTCAGTTTGAAATAGTGTGTTATATCTTGTAAAAATTTTACGAAACTGTTTTCAGTTTATAATAAACTATACTATAGAGACCAGTTTTCACTTCTCAGACACCCCTGGCATATACTTATTGGAATATTTAAAAAGTTAAATTTGTACAGCAGCCGGGTATATGCCATATGCCAGGCATATTCTCAAATTCATATGCGGCTAGTCATATGCCTGGCATGTATTTTTCACATGAATATACTTTATTTGTTATGTGGGGTACAAAAAATTCCGTACAAAAACGTAATAATCTTTTATGAAGAGTTATATATTTAATGAAAACCTGGTTCAACAAAAATATGAAATAATTTTTTTTTTAACTGATCGGACTAATTTCCAACATACGTTCATTTTCATATGACAACTCAAATAATGACTTCTGTCATTTGCTTTGCAAAGTAGGTTACTACAAATACAGTACATGTTAATGATACAGTGTTTAGAATAAGTGGAGAAGTGTTTAGATAAGTACAGAAAGTAACCATATAATATAAAAAAACAAGTCTAAATCATGGCTGCCAGTAGAAAGAAGTACATCCAGAACCCAAAAATAGTTCTATAGACGGATAAGGCGGGTTTAGCATTGTCGTATTTTAGCGATGCCCTAGACTTTTGTACATCGACGTTTTCATTGGGTGTAAAAGACAAGGGGTGGTTCCATCACCCCACGGAGGCCCCACTACCATTCTAACAATATCCATTGTAACTGCAACCCTCGCGTTCAGGTAGTACATAGGGCATGGTTTTTTGCATGGGGTTTAAAAAAATCAACCCTTCCAAACTAGACGTTCGGTCACTTTGAATAATCACTATATGTAAATCTTTAATATGGGAATATTTTTTTTTATAGGGTCGGTCTTAAGAAAATGTTTTTTTTTTGAGCTACGGAGATACCGACACTGTGAGAAAAGTTTTTGTCCTAAATTTTTTTTAATTAGGAAAAGTTACTTCCTTGTTTTTTTTTTGCTAGCTTCGTATTTGAATGGGACCGATGGAATCAAAGGATTATGGTATTCTTAAACTTCCTTATCTATTTTCGACTTTTTTTAAACTTACATTCAGTGTGTTGGGAAATAATTATCGTCTATAAATAATTTTAGTTATAGCATAAGCCTCTATTAGAATTAAAATTTTATTTAAAATCATTTGACGGATCTGAGCGCAAATTTGAAATACTTATCTACCAAAAATAAAAATCTCTTCTATTTTTCTTTCTTATAATAGAAAATATTGGATTATATTGGGAAGTTTTTTTTTGCTTTGTTGTGCATAATTTTAGGATAAATTAGTGGTTTTTGTCATTTATAAACATGTATAGACCCAGTAGGAAAAATCCTTTAAGACGTGACCCAGCCTTGCATAGAAGCCCTTAAAAAATACTAAATAAAAAAGTTAATCAAAAGTTTCGCGTGTGAACTAAAGAAAAAATCACTTATGTCAGCCTGTTTAATATGCAAGAACACGAAATGTCAACAGACCATTGAATATGCGGATAGTAAAAAGCGCCCACGAAAAAACACCAGGTACATCTTTGAAGGCTCTTTGTTTTTTTTTCTTGCAGGTTTCTGACCCTTTTCTCACGGACTAACGAGGTATTCTAAGCACTTTTTTCTACAGTAAAGAGAAAAAACTTAACACACAATTTTAATTATGCTAGAACGGGACCCGGTATAAAAAGTGCACAGGTAGAAATCTGGACCTTAGTTGCGACCAAACGAATCGAGTAATAGCGTTTATATTGGGTCGTGTGTAAACGAACGTAAAAGGGTGCGGGTTCTTTTATACTCGTATATAATCCTTCTTCTTCTGCTTGGCTAATCTGTTTTCTTCTTAAAATTTGTTTATCTAATTCATTTAGACAAACTTAATTGAAAAAAAAAACTAATTGGGACACAAGCAATCAACCGTGATTTTTTGGAAAATAGTGTTCTATAAACCTATATAGGGCCAATTACACCGATATATTTAAGGGCACCTAAGACTAGGTTTTAATTTGTCTATGACATTTTGCATATGATCTGTCACAGTCAAATCACAACTACAAACACCCAACAAAGGTACTTTCGGTATTTCCTTTATGAAAAATTAGAAAAGGACCTTTAAATACTGGTTATTATATTTATTATTATTTTAACTTTGGGTTTCAGAATTGAACCTTTCCTTTGTTTATTTTAAAATGGCAGTTTAATGTTTCAATATTAGGTGCATACTTCAAGTTTTGTTATTGTGGAGATTGGGGAGTTTTATTAGTTAATCGAAAAGTACAAATAATATAACGAAAATTGACTTTTGAGTGAATGCCTAGTTTCAAAAAAGAGGAGTCAAGGGAATAAACTGTCTACCTCTACAGTGTGTCCCAAATTGCTTCTACATGTATTGGGATCTCGAAAACGGTAAGAGTCGGTTAAATGGGGAAAGTTTTAGAGAATTTTATGTAAAACTTATTTCCGATTTCCAAATTAAATTATCTTTCTCCGTTTTCCGGAAAATTGGGAAAACGTTAGAGGCTGCATTTTAAACACTCTTTAACAAAGCCAAAGAAAGTTTTGAAGCTAAGACATTATTAAGGCACTTTTTTACGTAGAACATCATTCACTGTAGCTCTTACGGTTACAGAGATCCCAATACATGTAGAACCAATTTGGGACACACTGTATATGTCTCTCAGCAATGCATTATTTTTATTTTCCAAAGAAAAGGCACAAGGTGCCACCCTAAGTTCACTTGCATCACTTGCTTCAAATCTACTGAAGGAATGAACATATTTAAGTATATGGGGATATACAGTAAAGGAAAAATAACACGTAAACAATTGGACTGGACAAAAAAAAAACTACCATGTACATACTTTCACCGGCAAAAATGCGTATTAGCGATCCATTAAATTGGCTTTTTCACCGGACTGTACCTAAGTATAGCCGCCTGATGGCAAGACTTTTTTTGACACTATTAACCTGATCTTGCTTATGTTTTTACGAGATCCTTCGGTACTACTTTAGACAATAATCACATTTTTCTTCTTTGTACCATGAAATGATATTATAAAAGCTATTGCACCAAAATTATTAAAAATAATAATGGAAAATTACTTAAATATAAAAAACAGAAACCAGAAATAATCGAGCTTTTACTCTAAAAAGCCGACAAAGGTTCGAAAAAAATTGTTTACTGCCAATAAGTTAGCTACGTATACGTACTGGTAGTATAACATTTTATTATATTCCAATCAAGATTATAAGATAATTTTTTAATTTATTGGTTATTATTTTCTTAATATTCACATTAACTGGGATGCGATTTAAATCATATAGGCAAATAAAATCCCAGACAACCACTCAAATAAAAACTTGAAACGAAGGGTTTTTTTCCTTTTAATATCCTTCTAATCAATACTCTCCACCGTCTGGGATTTATTTATAAAAACATGAGAGGCAACGTTAGTCCAACTCCAACATAGAGTAAAAGGTCGTTGCTAAAAATACTTTCTTGAAAGTACATACATATATGAAGGTTGATTTTGCTCCTTAATTTGGGATGGGTTAAACATGTTGATGCAATTTAAATTAATTTTTTGCTCAAGTAGAATGAACTTCAAAACATAATGCAATTCGTTTCCGATCTGTACTCTGTATGTTGACTTTTTTAGTGTTTCCAACATCATTTCCCAATAACTTAGCTGAATTACAACTATACAGGGTAATGCAAAATGCGTCCCTTTTGTTGTACTATGACACGTTATTGGAAATGGGCGGCGATGATGTTCAGCAATTGTGTGACGCCGGCGAAGACGAATTTCTAGAAATTATGTCGCTAGTTGGTAAGTCTTATTTAGTTTACTAAAACTTAGAGCGCCCATCAAAGTCAAATTCAATGGAAAACATATATACTGCATTGCAATAATAACTGTTTAAATTGGTTACCGCAGCCAGGAATGATTACAGTCATTAATGAACTAATTTATATCTTTATAAATTTGCATTAATTTTTTTCTTTCATCAGTTAATTTATTTTACATTAGACAATAAAACGGTATTTATTATTTTGTATAGGCATGGCTTCAAAGCCGCTCCACGTAAGAAGGTTGCAAAAATCATTGCAGGAATGGGTAACTAACCCAATCAAATTCAAAATACCACTAGTTCCTGGAGAAGATTTTGAAATCGAGTTGTCCAGCCCAAGAGTAACTAGTAACCATGTATTTTATTCCGCTGATAGTGGAGATAATAGCAGGACGTTGTACTCGCCCTCTCCAGCTGAAATGTGTGCCTTACCTCCTGTAGTTAGTCCTAGTTTGAATATAAATAACAAAAGGTGAATAAAAATAAATATTAACATCAATGATGATCATTGATCAAGAAACAGCTATGTAAAATTACATTTGTTACAGGCCTTACTCCCCTTTAGACCCAACTTGTCCTCCGTCAAGTAGTTCAAGTCCTGGTGGAAACGCTATAGGTTCTCCTTGTTTAATGGAAAGTCAAATAGTTAAATTAGCCGCCGCTGCAGAAAGACTGAGTAAACAGTTACCAAACTTAGAACCAAAACCCCAAAATGCCAAAAAAAAGGTGTGTAAAGAACTGGAACTCGTTATGTCCATGCCAGAAAATGATCCTAGAAGGATGGATGAAATCAGAAGATACGCTGCCATTTATGGAAGGTACGGGAGATGCAGAGTTAGAAAAATATTTCAAAAATGTACATCTATCAATTAACTAGATTTGACTGTAAAAGGAAACCGGAAAAACCTTTAACCTTACATGAAGTGTCAGTGAATGAAGCAGCAGCCCAAATTTGTAGGTTTGTACCAGCATTGTTGACTCGGAGGGACGAATTGTTTCCTTTGGCAAGGCAAGTGGTGAAGGACTCCGGTTGTTACTACTCCAAAACACAGTAAGTTACTATATCATTTCTAAATTAATATGAAGTTATCTTTTCTAAATATTACTTTGTTTAGTTCCATTAAAACACAAGACTCAAGTTGACTTGCTGATTTGATTCCACAGATTATCTGCAGTATACATGAACAAGCAGTCAAATATGGGCATAAGTCATGAAAGGAACGACCATGTGGATAGTAACCCGCCCAGTAGGATACAAAGTAGATTTCAAACAGAGGCAGACAGTCATCATCAAAATAAAAGAATAAAAATTGAGCCGACCTCTGACAATGATGAACAGCGTCAGGTCAGGCAGCTATCAAGGCACAGTAAACACTATTTGCAGCACACGCAGCCTCACGCTTATATCGATTTAGACAGCTAATTATGTTGGGTGGCGCTTTTTTGGAAATAATTGTCAAATATTAATATGTTTTGCAATTATTTTCTACGCTTATCTACACTACTGCATTTCACGCTTATGCTTTTATAATAGGTAAAGCAGGATTAACTCTTTAGACTTTAGAAGCTGTAAAGTAAAAATAGCAATTATCACATTGAATCATTTCAACTTGATAGCTAAATGGTTAATTTTGGTAAGTAAAGATAAGGTAAGTTTTTATTGTGATGCGGTGCAATTTATTTTTCATTTAGTAGGTGATATCATTATATCCATATTTCTAAACATTATTTATTGTGATATGTTGAAGTATTGTAAAAAAATAACAAAGTTAAGTATGAAACTTTCTAGTCGACATAAAATTAAGTCTTGAGATTTTGTAACAAAATTTATTAGGGTAAGCAAAAAATGCATTAAAAAGTGATTTGTTTTGAGTAATTTAAAAAGGTGCGAGTTGCAAACCAATCATGAAAATAACTTAGTATTGGCACATCATTTAAAAAAATAGTCATGTTTTTTTCTTAAAAAGTGCTTTAAAAATCTTGGTTCAATAATGTTCTTTTCAAGCTTAAGTCTACAGTTTCAGCATCAAGCCACAGAATGCTTTATCTAACATTAGTAATATACAGGATGCATTAAAAAATTTAATTTTGTATTTCTATAATTAAAAACTAGAGGTGTATGTTTATGTGTTTAGCAGGATAGGCAGCCAGGATATGCCCGAAGGTAAGTTTCTTTTTATTTCAGTTGCCTACGCTTTTTGCATGTATTCCCGTGAAGATTAGCATTTGTTAGTTTGGGGTTGAGACTATAGTTCATTTCAGAGTGATCAGTGATCAGTATAAACCCGATAAACCAGTTGATCAAGTCAAACCGAGCAATGATTTAAAAAAATACTTTTGGTTGCACAGATGACATTTTTTAAACAGTTTTATAGATGCTCGAAACTATAACTTGATGTTGGAAAACTTTATTTTCTATTTAATCAATTGAAGAAGTACACGTTTTGAGATGATTATTTTAATTTTCAGTAAAATAACTAAAACCTATATCATACTTCTAAAGTTTTGTTTTTTCATCTTGACCAATGTATATATGTATATTTTTTGAAATAAAAAAATGTAAAGTTTAAATATATAAATTAATAATTAGGTTCGTCTTCACTGTTTCTATTTTGTTTTCTTTATAGAAATTTTAGCAACGTAGGATAATAGGAAAACTAAAACAAATAATTCCAAAATATCACGAAACAGACAAAATTATAATCGCTTTATTTCTTTCTCTTTTAGGATTACGACGAGGTACTAGCAGTGCGACATTCATTACATTCCCTGTTTCAGAAAAATCATCAAGCTTTGAGGTTAGGTGGTAATAGTAATAATAACTTGTATGTATTATACGTAATGTGATTTTTGGAATTATAGAGAAGGCTATAGGACGTCTTTAGGAGTAGAACTCGAAGAGTCTGATTCTCAGTTTACGTATAGTAATTCCAGCTCACCTAAGGTAAATATAACAGTAGTTTAATATTTTTATTATTTTTTATTAATAAAAAAACATCTACTAGTATCCAATGTGCATTACTAAAAAAAGGGTAATTTTAAATATCTATAAGTTTCAGGGACAAGAACAAGGGCCCGCTTCTATTGGTAATGTAAGTACAAATAATTTATTCGCGTATTTACACGCAATGTCAATTTTGTATTCTCATAATTAATTTATTAGACATCACCCTGTAATATTCTACTTACAAATATACAGGATAATATAGGTATATATGTGGTTTCTTATTTTCTGTCTAAATTTACATGAGTTTTATACGGATATATATATGATTTATTTAACGGTCACTATTTAGAATTGAGTCCTGCTTATTTTCATAGAAAAAAGTTGAAGATACCGTTGTTGAAATTGATTATGAAGCCACGCCAAAGGTTCAAGTAATAGCAGCAAGTGGGGACAATATTATAGCTGTTGCCAATCCAGCCTTAGCTATGTCTGTAGCTATTCATCCTTTACCTCATTCTTCCACAATGGAGAGAAGACAAGATGAAGACTAGATTGTGTATTTTCTAATTAAGTTACCTACCAATGTACATCTGGTTTCCTAAAACAGATATGTTTCTTCCAGTGTCAAAAACATTTCAGTCAACATGTTATGTTAAAAGGTTAGTGTCTTTAACCGGTAATATCATCGCTTTTGTTAATTTTACTATTACTAACTTGTGACATGTAAGAGAGACATTAAACTACATACAAGCATCCAAGCATTCTCAATGTGTGTAATCTATAATTTTTTGATGTAAATAAGTCGGTTCCAAAATATAAAACCACTATACTTCCTCAAGTGCCATAGCGAACCTATTGTTAGCTGTAAGATTGTATTGCATGTGGATCTAACAAAATATTAAAATGCAAGTAAGTAGATACTAATAATTTGCTAATAACAGCAATCCGAGAAGCGCATAATTTGGAACGAACTCAATAAGCTTTATTGTTCATGCGTTTCAGCAAGTTTGTACTTGCAACATACAAGCTATGCAAGTGTGTATTTTCGTGTGTTAAATTAAAAAAATTCTATTCAAATGAGCAGTTATATATTATTCATTAATTTTGTAATTTATTTTATTACAAACCACTTTAAATAAAATAGTGTCATATTTATTTATTGAAAATGTATTATTAGTTTTCCTGTCACACATATTTAATCAATATTCTGGTTTATCCAGTTTAAAAAACTTGTCACTCTGGTGTATACTCCAGGAAATTGAGGTTCGGCACAACGAAAGCCATAGGAGACTACACCTATTTGGAAAAACTCGATTCGCTTTTCTGCCCGATTTATTACGCCATGCATAAGAGGACCTAAAAAAAATCGTAAGCGGCATGATTGTGGAAGATGCGGATGTGACAGTTGGGAGAATCAATCACACTTTTTCATAAATTGTCGTTGTTTGAATGACCCAAAATTATAGTATTTAGAAAAGAAAATTGTATACACACGGAATTGGTGAAATTAATGTCGGTCTCGTTTGTCATTTTTCATAAATATTTGTGCGTTTTACTGACTGACCTACCTCCTGAATCACCCTTGCAAGCATCTTTCTCTCCTTGAGCGTGTCCGGCACAAAGAATTGTGTCATCTATGATACTCTTATTTCTATAAGCGACTTCACATTTACTGTTATCTATAACGGGAATAGTTGCATATTGCAATATTGAACTTGAAGGTCCGTCTGTAATAAACAGTGTTATATATTATCGGGTAATGCCAAGTGTGCACGGTGAATAACACAGGGTGGTTCAGTAAAAAGCGTATGCTACGTGCAATTATTATTGATCCTTTGTGAACCGGTTTCGGCCCTTAGGCCACCATCAGCACTCAAATTCGTCAAATCAAGGCCGATCCATCGGAGACTACCACGCAATCAGCCACAGACCAAATGTCCGGGCGGAAGGACAGAACTCAAGACGCCCACAATTATCACAATACATCACTTAGTCTAAGATTACACCTCTAATGTAAGACTTATGTATAGGCTAGTTAAAATTTTTAAAAAGGGGGTTCAAGGGTTTAAACTGTTTTGGGAGGTAATTATTAAAAAATGATTAACTAACGACCTAAGGGACGGTTTAGGAAAAATTTTAAATCAAAAACGTCCGACCCTGGTCAAACTTTTTAATAATTACTTCCCGAAGAAGTTTTAACCCTTGAACCCTTTTTTAAAAATGTTAACTAGCCTATACATAAGTGTTACATTAGAGGTGTAATCTTAAACTAAGTGTTATTGTGTTAGGTGTTGTGCCTCCAGCCCGGACATGTGGTCTGTGGCTGATTGCGTGGCGGTCTCCGGTGAATCGGCCTTGATCTGACGAATTTGAGTGCTGATGCTGGCCTAAAGGGCCGAAACCGGTTCACAAAGGATCAATAAATATTTGCACGTAGCATACGTTTTTTACTGAACCTTCCAGCAGTGTTATATATTATATACTAATAATTATTGTTAGGCAAAAGGTTATTGGAATAAATACTAACTGAAATATATGGACCCCCATCCAGCTACAAAAGGTTGTTTTCCGACATAGGACATAGTCTGTTTTTCTCTTTCCCAAGGTAGGCATACCGGCCAAGCGCTATCTGTAAGTTAACTGTAACTCAACTCGAACAGAAGAACACGAAAGTGAAATTCTTAGTACTTAGATCTTCAATGCTTCTGGCAAGAGTTAATATAGCAATATCGTTAATAAACTTAGTAGCGCTGTAATTCTCGTGAATTTTTGTTTTTGCAATGGGAATGTCAGTTGGATTGGCCCCGTCAGCATCGTCGTACAAATCTAACTCACCAACTCTAGCTATATACCTACGAACAATATATATTTTTTAAGTATAAAGTAATAATTTAGACATACAAATCTCTTCTATTAGCGACACAGTGAGCAGCAGTCAAAACGTGTCTATATGTAATTAAAGTTCCTCCGCACAACCACTTAGGTTGATTAGGGTTATTGGCGTTTCGATATCCCAATGCCACCAGAAAAGGAAATTCTCCTGTATTAACATAACTATTAGAAGAGAAATTCAAATTAATATCATAGGGACTGACCCAGTTTGGCAGGAACACCTCCAACCACTCTTGGAAAACTTGCGTTACTAATTCCGCATTGAGGTGGTAACAGAAAGCTATATTCAGTGTTTACTGTCTTCTCATCTACTGGCTGAAATTCTAAGGTTATGAATCTGTGTTTACACACACCTTAAAAAAAACTACATCAATGGTATGAATAGTCCTGGTGTCTTGTTGAGGACAACACACATATGGTGTCGACCCAATAAACCCGCATGAAGATCGTCGCAAATAATCCCGCTCCTCTTGGGTGATTCCAGAAGGTTTCCTTATCAAATTAAGAAAGATTTTGCAATTATATATACTCAGGCATGTTCCACTTTGCCCAATCGGTGTGTTACAGGACGATCCTTCCTCCACTGAAAATATGCGTCATGTAAAAATAAGTAAGTATGTATTTAATTATGCAAAGCAAAGTAAATCATCAGCCGTACGATCGTCATTTGAACGCTTATTTATCTATGGTCTTGAATAAAATACGTAATAAATTGAGATGACTGGTCTATATGTTTCACAATAATAATCTTTTTCTATTTTCTATTCGTCTTATTATTAAATGACATACATTTAACTATGATAAAGTTCAGCAGCACAAAAACATGCCGAGACACAACAGATATCATATCGGAAAGAAGTCAAAATTAAAAGTTTTGCAATTTTAATGGAAAAAACTGGGGATTACCAATTTCCTAGTTAAAAGACAATTATAGCAATTAAAATAGCGATAACCTTCGCAGAAACGAAAACATATAAAACACAATTGAATGCTGTATTGAAATTCTACCGTCAGTTCCATCCATGATAAGAAGAGAGAAAAAACTATTGCAGTTCAATGATAAAGACAAAGATGAAGCATAACTGGGTCGGTATGCCAAAACCGATGTCACGTCATTTGACAGTTAATTACAAGACTTTAATCAAACTTCCTGATGAAGTGGTTACGTCGAATTGTTGAATGATGTCTCAAGCAAAAAATAGCTTTCTCCTCTTATCATTGGATGTCTCTGTATAATACCATGAATGTATGATGAACTAACTATATTAGCTTTTTATGTATAATAAAATCTCTTTCGTTCCATGCTGTATATATACATCAATTTTAACGATAAATTTTAAGTTAAACCAAATGTGGATTGGTACTTTTCTTGATAAGTAAATAGGTATGTACTTATGTATTGAGCTTTGGCCGGTTCGAGAATAAATTACACTTATTAACATCTATTTCCTACTTGATACAGCTGAAACTCTGGAAGCTAATAAAATTTACCTTGCGAGTATACCGTGCACCCACACATCAAAAGTAAGACAAAATATTGTATTAACACATGCATTTTTCTTTCAGTTCACTGATAAACACTAAATTATATTAAAACTGACTTTCCAAACTGTAGGCAACACTACTTAAGGACTTATCTCGTGTACTGATGCGGCTTCTCGCGAACTATCGTATCGTATAATTATTACTTATTTGCTTGCAGTGATTAATAAATGTAAAATTGCGTATATGTATGACGTAGTCCACAACCATGGTCAGTAAAGAAGGTCAGTTGAATATTCGTTAAAAGGTCTTCTGCTTTGTTAAAGGTTTTATTTTACTCTCCGTCTCTCCACTTTTATAATTACTCTAGTCGATATTTCGAAAAAAAATTATCTTGAACCCAATAACTTTTTGTTTAAAAACTGTTTATTGCCCTTAGTTGCGGAAAAAATGTTTCACGTCGTTTTAATACACAAACTTGAGTCACGTATTCTACATCCAAAAGTATCTTTAGTTTACTATAAAACTATAGTTTACTTAATATTTACAGGTACAGGACCTAAATGTACAATTTAAAAATATGAAAGATAATCGACTTTCCAATGGAAGACGAAATAAGTGTTTGTTCTTTGTCGGTGATAAGAGAGGAACAATACACCAATCCCAATATCCTGGTTTACATTATTTACAAAAATTCTACGAAGACCAGCGTTGTATAAATCAAAATTTTTATTATCTACATACAAAGCTTGCATAATAATTGCATGCTAAATAAAAGATTTGTATGGAATTTTGAGATAGCAGTTTATACTGTAAATTCAGCATACCTAATACTCATAATAAAACGTAAAATAAGTACTTTAACAAGTTTTCAAAATGCATTGAAATCTCGAACTATCTTTCTATGCACTAAAATAAAACTGGAATCGTAATGGTGCTAAGATTTAAAAAAACGAATTTATTTTCAGAGCTTTTTCATTTCATTTTGAGAAAGTCTACAGGGAACACACGTATTGAGCACTTAGCAAATGTGCCAACGATATAGTCACCAATAAAACCAGAAAAGTAAAATAATTGTAAAAGCTTCAAAATACATTTATACACAAATCCATATTTTATTTGAACATAAAACTTACTTTAAGTTGGTGTTTCATACTGCCTCAAACTGGTATAAAAGCTGAATAAAGTAAGTAAGTAATTTTTGTTACGTAGGTACCTAATATCTTTGAAGAGTGATGTGAAATGAAGAAGTCATGTATCTATCCATACTTATAACATTATAAAATATAATATATTGTTGAACTATAGATAATCTAAATTATACATATACAACTGTGATAACAGGTACATAGCAACGCGCAAAAGCTTAAGTATGCGGTGTGCGCACGCTTCGGATGCGCTTTAGAAAAAGGGTGTGAAAGCTCGCGTCTTTGACTTTGGTTAGTCCTTCAATAGAAATCAAAACCCAAGAAGAGTGTTAAGCTTGAGCATAAAATAATCCGACCGTCTTTGTCGTTTGATGGAAACCAGCTGTACGTATATTTTCACATCTTACACGTCGTTATTCGCACTCTTGACTTTATTTATGGATTCGACATTTTGTTCTTTATATAGGTATATCTGTTGGTTACTGGTTTAGATTTTTATTATTTTTTGCACACGTAGTTTTACAAAGCACGTAATATGTATGCTAACTATATAGTTTTACAGATTCAGTTATAGATTAGGACAAAAGTCCGTCATCTGAAAATCCTATCTGCACACCTCTAATTGCAAATGAATGAAGTAGAAACAATAAAAGTAAAATCCATATCAATTTTACGTAGTAGTTGCCAAAACAACAAAAAGTTCACTAAAAATAGTAACAGAGTAGTTTAATAGTAATGAAATATTTTGGATATAATAATTTTTCAACGCAAATCTACTAAAAACAGTATTGTATATAGGGGTTCTACCATCCATATCTCATCAACAATAACATTGAATGGAAGTAAAAGAAAGTCATTACGTTACGTCAACTAAATATGATTAAAACTACAAAAGCAAGCGACGACAAAAATCGATCATTAAAGTTGTTTGTAGGTTTTCAACCAATCAAAGTTTTTATAGATCATCCAAGTCTAGCGTGCTTGAAAAATGTCAGGTAGTTTTTGTTTATACCTTTTAAGTAAATTGACATACTAAATACGGACTTTTACAATCAGCATGTTATCATTTACAAGAGGAAGCTGATATAGGTATGTTTTGTTCAGTAAAAGTAAATAATAGATTACAATAAAGGTGTTGTTTAATTTCTCATTTCAACTGTTACCCTTAGGCTGCTATTTTATTTAATTTGAATATACAAGTATAATATTATACAATAATACAATATTATACCTATATTTCAGGTTTCGCCACTCTTATTTTATTCTAATAGGTGCATGTTTTCTATATGTACAGTTATATACATTTTAAAAGTCTTCATAAAATCAACAATAAGAAGAAACAAGTTGGAAACTGACACACGGTTAAAGTCTCATATAGGGTAGAGAGTATTGTATTTTTTTTTTATAGGGGTCATACCCCGTCCTTTTACTTTTGCTGTTTCTTTACGTAAAAAAGTTGACCATATTCCTAAAAGTACAGCAATCGGCAGTATATCGGCTGATGCACCTCATCAGAGAGTTTGACGTTTTGAAAATGCATTCGTATTGCGTAGCGATTAGTTGCAGGCTATCGCGCTCTCGTTCTCACACGCGCCTTTTCAACGAACGCAGATATAATACAAAGACGACCTTCTTGATCTCGGCTTTGCCAGATTGCCAGTTGACAGTTTGCTGTTTTTGTTGTGATAGAAAAATTGTATACTAAGATAAAAAAACAACTTCATTATTCTTCTTATTTTAATAGGCATTATTTATTGAGCAGTTAATAGTTAATTCGTGCGTTGGTGTGTATCTGTGTACACATAATAATATTACTTATTATTGTGGTGTTTAAGACTAAGTTGTGGTTATGTTAATGAACATGGCTTTAGGTAAACAAAGCCTGCAGCAGCTTGTCCCTGCTTTAATATCGTTTTTTGAACCTGAACGAGATCACCGTACCGAGGTTTTTTTATCCTTTTGGCTGCTGGGAGAGAAGTAAAATTATTGCATTAGAGTTTTTTGTTTATCAACAGTATTTTTAGTGAATAGCCAAAGCACTTGGACTGTTCCCACAGTGAGCCTTATATCCCAGAAAGTAAAGCCATGCATTTCGTTGAGTTCACCTAAAATAGATTTATATAGGCAGTCCCAACTAATTGAATCTCAATATATGAGATGTATGAACAAAGTAAGTGGTTTTATTTATTTTATGCCCAGTTCATTAATGTGTTGGTGACACTTTTTTGAAGAAGAACTCATAATCATGGAAAATATTTATCAAACGTTAAAAAATAAAGAAGTCTTTGTTGGTGGATGAAAATTATTGTCAAAGTGCTTCACAAAGTTGTCAAAATATGTATGTAATTAATTACATAAATAGTATAATAAATTATTAGGTCGTAGCTTTTTAATACAATATTAAATTGAAATAACTACTTTGATTTTGCTTTTAGAGGCACAACATATAGTTTTAGCAATTTTCAAAAGGATTAGGGAATAAACCTCCATATTGACTGATATTGTTATTAAAATATTTCTGTTAAAAAACTGTGTCAACTTCTATATAAAAAATAAATAAATACAAAATTGATGTAAAGTTCAGGTTTTAATGATAAAAAAAAAACATCTGGCAACGTGGTGCGTTAAACGTCAGTGCCGTAGTGCCGAGCCTAGAGGCGTTTTTATGTTGGTCCATAATTCCCGCAGAAACGTACAGAAAATGTTTAAGCAGGTCGAAGTAAACATTTATCTTATGTTGTAACAACACAATTCCTTTGTGCGAGTGCAATCCTTGTATGAAACATAAAAACACATTTGGTTGTTTAGTTGAAACAAATACTGTGGCTTAGTCGATTACACAAAATACTCAAAATATTTAATAAGTAGGTACACGAAATATGAATACTGTCCACAGTTCACACAACATCGCTTTTTATTTACTGTTTCTGTTTTATAACACTGCCACCTCGCAATATTTGTTGAGTTGCCATACCAACATAATTCTTTTCGAAATCTGAATAGAAATGTGCATAATGACAGTAATTATCATAGAATTCTCTGATACAAAATATAAAAAAATCTTAGTCGGACGCATATAAACCAAATATAAACAGCATTTAAGGGGTTATTGCACCGTCGTACTTTAAGCCAAGTTTAAGTTTACTCGTTCTCTCACAATCAAAATTTAAGTCGGGTCACAAGCAACAACAAAAAAGCAAAACCTGGCAACACTGCCATGGAAATACAAGTAGTACTGTTAGTAAATATACTATACATACATCATATACCGTCACGGCATTAACACGTGCAAATCCTGTAAATATAGGCGCTAAGCGGCGCTCCCAGCGAGGCATTAAGGAAAGCTTTGTTGTTAAATTGTATTCATTTTGTTTTTATGTGATGTTGACTGAGAGTGCTTTGATTGATTTCAACAGCAGTATATCTGATTCTGATAGGTAAGGATTCATTTTTTATCTTGACGATCAACACAACAGTGTGTCAGGGTTGACAACTGGCTACTCATCATGTAAAATCTTCATTTTTTTTATCGATTTGCATTAATTTTTCTTTGTCTTCTCGTCTAATACGACAATAGAATGCTGGCCAAGAAAATCAGCAAGCAAAAAATTTAAATGTGTGTGTCTAAACGTATGTTTTGGCTGTCTGTTTGCTTTGCAAAGACAAGCCATGAATAAAAAATGATTAAAGCAGCAATCCAAGCAACGTATCACTTTTCAAGTTTTGAAATAACATTTGAACCACCAAAATGTGGTGGAAGCTACCAATATGTAAACCCAAAGTCTAGGAGTCGTACCCGCACTCGCATTCGGTTTTTTTCTATGAGTGCGAGAGTCCACCAATATGTCATTGGAAAGTGATACGTGTGATTTAAGATGTACTTACAGTTTTGACTTCTTTCGACCAATATTGGTCACAAGTAATGTAGGAATTATTTATACATTTGGGAATTATCGCCAATACGAAAAATTTAAGATTGCTCTCTGATTTGAAATTTTTTTTATATACCTAAGTTAGCAATGCCTCCATTTATTTTAAACAAATATTTTATTATTATATTTTTTTTTGTGCAGCTCAGACAAAATGGATAAACTGTGCCGTCAAGTGTCCATAGAATCACCAGGGCCTGTCATAAAAGACTGTGTGTTCAGTTTTGAAGTTCCGGTTCCAGATGTGCCTCCAAAAGGTGCCAGAATAAGGGTTGTTTGTGCTGGGGCTTGTTACCGCATGCGCACTCGCAGTGCTTCAACTTCTAGTGTGTCATCAGTTGAAGACCCCAGTTACTCTCCTGCTCATCATGGTGTAAGAGATGGGGCTATTTTTCCTGGCTACGAAGTAGCTGGTGTAGTTGACGCGTTAGGTTCGGAAGTTACTCCTTCAGATGTGAGTTTTTTGCTTAATTGTCGTATAGTGTCTAAGAGAATCTGATTAAAAAAAATATTTTTTAGGAAATTAAAATTGGAGGTCGCGTAGTATTGTATCCTTACGATGGTATACCCCACGGCTATGCCGAATACATCGTAGTACCGTCAATCGATTATTTGGTTTCTCTGCCTGATAATCTCCCACTCGGGGTTGCTGCAATGCTTCCCACTGGGGCTCTTTTGGCTAAAAAGGCGGTCTTGTCAGCACATAAGCATGTCCTAAATTTATTCGAAGACCGATCAGCCGAATATGTCGTACGCATTTTGATTGTGGGAACTGGTGGTCTTGCCCTCTGGGCATTACGCATTGCCCAGCATCATTTTAAGGCTCCTGAGTATGTCGATAGAGTAAAAATTACTGTCGCTACTTTGAAAGACGAGGGTCTAGTACGGACTGCCACTGAACTAAAACGGTAACACCAAATTATGTTTAACTTTGGCTATCAACTGATTTTAACACATTTTACATTACAGAGTAAACATAGTTCAGTGGAATGAAGATTTATACGAAAAACAACTAATTGAACGGACTAAAAATGCCTGCAATGGACTTGTGGATATTGTAATTGACTTTGGAACAACTTCCAGATCTTTGCACAGATCATTGCAGTGTCTTAATTCTGTAAGAAATGACTATGCAGATGTTTAATAAAACGCAGCAATAGTTAGTGGGTGAACCCAAAGGTTATTTTATATACAAAATACGAATGTCTACTGGCCTAAAATAAGTATTACAATTATTAAAGTCGCAAATGAGTGGCTTATCTGAATAGTTTAGTGGCCAGGAAAAATCTATCCTAACCTTTTTTTCTTTTGAAAATCACTAAAATTGCAGTATTTTTATCTTTTCTGTTTCGTATCTGAAGTAGAATTCAAAATTTTGCTGACCTATATATTTATAAAATTACCTGAGCAATCAATCTAAATATTGCCGCTTTTTTGAAGCACCTCGCAAACAACTAATGAGAAATTGACTTTAACTGATTTTTAGGGTGGGGTTGTTTTGGTCAGTGAAGAAGTAGCTGAACGTCTTCTTCCTAAATTTTCTCGATTAATCCAGCAGTCAAATCAAAAAATCGAAGCTGTGGCAAATGGATCAATAGAGCAACTCAAAGAATTGGTCAAAAATGTTGCTTCAGGTGACATTGTTCCTCCTCCCCACACAGAGTTTTCAGCCGATGAAGCTTCGAGAGTAGTAGAGAAACTTTGCCATTCCGAAATACCTGGTAGAGCTATATTACGCTTTCATGATATACAATAAGTTACATTTAAGTACACAGTATTAGATTAAATATCAGGGATGTATGTATTGTAATTCACTTTATTCTTTATTTATTATTTCAACTTAAGTATTATAATTTTTTATTAGTATTTCTTTGTTGTGCTTTTAAGTGCTATAAGTTATAATAGTTATTTGTTATTCAAGACCTAATTAGATGAATTAAGTATTACTGTAAGTATCTGCTAGTCTATCTTTAAATTGACTTGCCTGTTGCCGTACATGAGTACAAGTTATCTAGTGAAAATAAATAAATAGTAATTAGATTCCTTTTTAATATCATTGTACTTCGTAACTCTTTTGTATATAAATGCATTCATTATTGCAAAAAAAAATAAAATTACAATAACTGACATTAAAAGTGTTTTTGATACATTATTATCCTCAAAACCTACTGGTATGTAAATATAATAATTAGGAGTTTGTTCATTACAGGAAATTTAAATTATTACATTTCTCTGGCTTCCAGTTCCTAGTTCCTGCGACGGATTAAGTAATTTAATAATTCTTAATTTATTTACTAATAATATAATTTATTAATTAAGTAATAAAAAAGTCTCCAACAGAAAGAAAAGATTCATAACTTTTCTAACGTTGGCTAAAAGCAGTAAGACGATTTTTTCTTAACAAAACCTTACAATGTAATGTTGTGGTCAGGGCAAATTTACTTTAATAACGTAAATAAACAATAAATAATAATTTAAGTCGTAACAATATACATACCTAACCTATACATATGTACATCAGGGTGGGCCAAATTGGACGTATTTAAATGGGAAGTGCTCTTATTAATTTAAATACGTCCAATTTGGCCCACTCTGTATAGGGTGTTTTTTAATGATTGCGAAGAAATCTTTATTTAGATAATTTACAACCCTTTTGATAGCAACTTCACAAAATCTTACTTAAATCAAAACTAAACATAATCGCACAGTTTTTTGTTCTTTTATAATGCTAGCCAAATTTTACATCCTTCTATACGCAAAAATTAAGATGGAATCAATAAGTATGACATTATTTTTTTTGCGATTTTGTTCATTATAAAAATTGGTAGCACAATGATTATCATTTGTTTTTCATAATGGCCGCGTCATTTTCCAAGGCCAACTATAACAAAACTACCTAAATAATACCTTCATCATTGAAAAGGATTTTTTAAGCGCTTTCTAAAAATGCAAGAATTCAAGATGGCGGCCGTAAGAATTTACAAAGTTATCATCCATATCTCGGAAACCAATAACGATAGATTTTTTCTAATAACGTCATCGTGCTCTACGTAAAAAAGTGCCTTAATAATGCCTTAGTTTCAAAACTCTCCTTGGTTTTGTTAAAGAGATGTAAGCAATTGTTTAAAATGCAGCCTCTGATGCTTTCTCAATTTTCCGGAAAACGAAGAAAGATCATTTAATTTGCAAACCGGAAATAAGTTTTAGATAAAATTTTCTAAAACTTTCCCTATTTAACCGACTCTGTAGCTCTTACGGTTACCGAGATCCGAATACCGAATACATGTAGAACCAATTTAGGACACACTGTATAGCAAACTGGCATTATTTTTCGATTAGAATTGATGATTCAAATTGTTTGCAATCATTAGAAAACACCCTGTATAAGTAATATTACGTAGGTACACTAGTTCAACACCCGCATGGCTTTGTTGCGCTGCATCTAGGGTGAAGTATATAATATTGAGTGCGCATCCCTTGAATCAATTTTTAAACTTTACACCCATAGAGAAGTGAGAAGTGTGATGACCTTCTTCAAGTATTGCCACATTTCATGGATCGGCAGAGTCTGGCATCTTTCTATGTAGTAACTACCTTTCATTAGAAAAATATTTCTCGTTAACTACCTTTTATCTTATAGTGAATTTACAACTGTGTTGTTATGGAAATTAGCTTTCGATAATTTCTCTTAATAAAAATCTGGATGCGACTCTGGCAAATGGGTTTGGAAGGGAATTGTGGCAACTGCGCTTTCAGGCAATTTTCAGACCGCTCTGTTTTCTTTTCAGTCAGTTCAGTTCACTATTTACGTTAGTCGTTAAAGCCATGAAGGGTGAAGATTTCTTAGTCTATATGTTTTCAACATGTGTTGCTGATAAAAATATGAGCTTTGATTGAAGGTTTTTAGCTGAAATGGAATCTGGGGTTTCTCTTCTAGTCTTATTATTGTGTTATATCTTTCCCATATTGCTGCAAGCTGAGCACGGTGAGTAGGTATTACGGGTATTTTTACATTTCATTTAATTTTGGATTTCTATCTCCTTTCTTTATTTCTTCGTTCAGACAGGACACATATTATTTAAAAACATAATTTTAACATAAGTCGAATAGATTTTTGGTGGTTTTCGATTGACTGACTCTGATGAAACAAGGATTAACCTATCTATATAAGGATATTAATTTAATTTGAAATAAAGATGCTATCGCTAGTAAGTAATACTTAATAGTTTTAATATACGTTTTATAAAACTACTGAGAGAACACCTGGAAAATAGCGACCTAGGAAAGCCTCTAGTTTTGCTATATTTTATCTTCTACCTATATTCTAGGAAACATGTTGCAAACTTATATCAAAAAAATCTCATATCAAATCTAACGCTAAATGATTGCCGTACATATTAACTGAAAAGATTATGGAGACAAAAAATTATACTTTTTTCTAAACAGGACTAATTTTAAATATAAATAAAAAAAATATCTTTTTGTGTGTTTAATCAAGCATTTTAGACATTCATTTAATAAACATATTTTTCCAGCATCATTTTATGGAAACAGTTATATATCAATCCCATTCGAGGAATCAAGAACTTCCTTTGATATTAGCTTTAAGTTTAAAACGCGCCTCACTGACACTTTAATTCTCTTGGCTGCTGGTGTAACGGACTATTGTAAAGTGGATCTAGAAAATGGAAAAGTTCGAGTGGTGGTCAATTTGGGTTCTGGAGAAGCTGAACTCATCTCCCATGGAACTACGAAATTAAACGATTTCAAATGGCATGATGTGATCATCAGCAGAAAAGAAGGAAACTTATCTATGATTGTAGATAAAGCCAGAAAAATACAGTGAGTGCTACATAGTTTTTATTTAGACATTTTTCATCAAGGAAGATGATTTATTTTTATTTGGTTTTTTGAACTGTATATATTTCAATAGACTTTAAAATCTCTTTCACATTTTACCGACTCTGTACCGTTATTACGACAATATATATTCATGCACTGATCATAATTCCGACCACTCTGTAAAAACAATAGATTTCAGTCAAAATGTTGTATATTACATAAATGTCAATATGTTGGTTTCTATGACATCCGACTTCTAAATACAGGATTAAAAAATGGTGTTGAATCCAAAATGACATTAAATAAGTAGGTACCACCAGCTTACAAAACCAGCACAAGAAAATGAAATACATATATATTAATTACAAATCTATTTTAATACTTATTTTAATAATTTTAAACTTAAACTTTACAGAGCAAAAATTCCCGGAAAACACTATGAATTAAATATTCATTACGGACTATTCGTCGGGGATCACAGGAACAAAAACAACTCTGATTTGTTTTTTGGACATATCAAAACATTTAGAGGATGTCTCTCAGGGGTAAGTTTTCCTTTCAGTCTTCACATTGACAGTCCGCTCGCAAACATTCTGTTTCAGCTGAAATACAATGATATAGCTGTTCTTGAATCTGCTAGACAACGACGGTCGCATGCTATCGTGGAAGCTATAACGTGGAATTGTGCCGCTGAATTCGAGGCGTCATTGGATCATCCAATAAGCTTTGTAGAGGATGATGCTTTTCTAGTAATTCCCCAAAAAGATAAATTTAAAGATTTTAGTCTTAAAATGGAAGTTAAAACTATGGTAAGCATTTCTGTAAAATTAAAAAGTCACAACTTTATTAAATTTACGTTAGGTCAGAGACGGTCTGATATTCTATAACCCTGGGACCTCCAAACAGGACTTTCTATTACTAGAAGTATCAAACTACAGTCTGACACTTACTATAAAGTTGAATGAACGATCTGTGAAACTTTATGTACCTCAAAAATCTGTAGCTGATGGAAAATGGAACCAAGTAATCAACACATTTTATTTGCTATAAAGGGTAGTTGATCACTAATAGTTGTAGTTGATCACTAATAACATACTAATTTAATATTAAGTAAGGTTGCAGTAAGTAAAAATAACTTCTTAACTTACAGAAAATAATTTGTAAACAAGGTTTTGACCATCTTAGTATTCTGTATAAGATTTACGTGGTCAATTACTGACGAGTTTATTTTTATCGGCAATTTTTAAACCTTTAATACTCATAATAATTAAACGATAGGCATGATACTATCAAATTCATTATAGTATTGTACGTTGACGGATAACATGCATATACATTTTGATCAATAGATTGGATTTCGGCTATCTTCAACAACAATCGAACTGTCTGTGAACGACCATGTAGAATTTGGTAGAAATCTTCATGCAGCTTTAATACAGTTATCTGAAATTTCGTACATTGGAGGTTTGGAAACAAGTAAGAAATTTAGGGCAACTCAAAAAGGTTGCGGGATCTCGTGCGATGTTGGCTTTAAAGGCTGTATGAGAAGTCTTTACATTATGGAAACTAAAAAGGGATTGCCTGATGCTCAAGTATGCTTAAATTATATTTTTTTTATTAGCAAAAAATTTAATTTATTAAATTGTCGAATTACATACAGGCGTCTGACGGGTTGTTGCCAAATTGTGTCTGGAACTTTCCTTGTTTGCGGCATCCTTGCCAGACTGGTGCTATGTGCCTTCAAAAAGGTTTAGACTCATTTCAATGTATCTGCGAAAACAGTATTGAAACATGCGTTCAACGAAACTACACCGAAGGATATTCTGTATTTTCTAGGGCTTCCAGTTTAGCTACAGAACTAGAACTTTTAAGCGTCGAACCTTTAGAGGTACGTTTCTGTTACGTACCTATTAATTAAAATAACCTTACCAAAGACAAATCGCAGGTTTTAGAGGGCAGTAGTGAGATAATTACAACTATCAACTTACATTTGGTTCTCGACTACAGGAAGTATGGAATCAAGGATGACGGAGTAATTTTTTCAGTTCAGCAAGGTCCAGAACACGGAGTTGTAAATGTGGATGGTTGGCCACAAAAACAGAGCTTTACCCTATTGGATGTTGCTCGTGATAAAATACATTATGTCCACGATGGGTCTGAGGTTAGACGTGATAGCATAGCTTTAGCTGTCTCATTTTCTGCTGTAGACACTTTTACTTTACCGGTATATTTGCAAGGAAGCTTCAGGTAGATAAATCTTATAGAATTTATAAACTAGCCACTAAATAAATTCACTCATCATTTTAGGTTTACCATGATGGTAAATGTAGTACAAAAAAATGACGCCCCTGTGTTTGACACATCTGAAACCAGAGTATTAAGAGTGGTGCAGGTAATAATATAGTCTAATTTGGCATGAAATCTCAAGTTGTTCTAGCTTTGTTGGATTTGTATTAATTACTGCGCCACTGTTTGAGCGAATTTGATCTATTATTCTTTGACTATCAGTAGTTTGAAGCAAACGGCTCCTATACTATATTTTAAGATGTCCGCTTTTGCAGGGCTGTCAAAATTATTTTTAACTTAACTAATTTGAAATTACAAAAATTTGTTTCTCAAGGATAGTTACACATCCAGTATATTTTTAAAGCTTTATCAATTGACGAACTTAAACGTAGTAACGTAAATGCAGTTATTCGCATAGTGGCTTTCACACTTTACTTGAATTAACGTAAGAACATATCACAACTATCATGAGCAGCACCAAAATGAATACCATGTACACGATATGTTCAACTATTTATAGGTAAATAAATAAAAAATAATTTTTTTTAGGGCGCAAAGAAAGTGGTCACTGTTGACCTGTTTAAAACGGAAGACCCAGACAATTCTCCCTCCGAACTGATTTACCGAATTATTCACTGTGACATTGGATATTTCGAGCACTTGCGTAAACTGGGAGCCAAAGTGGATTCTTTCACTCAAGAAGATGTAAACAACAAAAAAATTATTTTTGTTCAAACTAGCCCCAATTCGTCGGACAGTTACATAACGTTAGAAGTGTCTGATGGAGTAGAGGTGAGCCCTCCATACAAAGTTCGAGTGTCAGTAACGCCACAAGTTTGGCGGCTCGATAGGAACACTGGTCTGCAGTTATTGCATCAAACGTTTCAAATTATAACTCCTTACAATTTAAGTTACGTATCAAACGTTCCAAATTCCGACTATACCGTATTGTTTAAAATTGTTAAAAAACCTATATATGGAAATGTTGAAGTGGATAGAAGTCCCAACATATGGGAACCTACTAACAGCTTGAATATGTGGGAAGCCACTGACGTATTTTCTAGCACTAGTTTGAAACAACATAGAGTGAGATATAGGCATTACATTGGAGAGCCTCAGTTTGACGAATTTCAGTTCAGAACTGCTCTAAATAAAACCCAACTGTACACGTTTCGTCTTACTTTTGTGGAGTGTAAGCTGCAACAAGCATCCTCTAAAGTTCTGGAACTGAATAGCATATGGGAGGCCCCAATTACTACAAAATCGCTATGGTTTGAAACTATTCCCAGCAAGTCATCTGCTTCAATAGTATATGAAATTGTTAAGTACCCACAGTACGGATATTTATTTTCCGCCGTATCAAAGTATAAAATCAAATGCTTCGGAAATTTTACTCAAGAAGACGTTCTTTCAGAAAATATTCGTTTCCGACTCCATCAAAAAGCGTTCTCAGACGTAACTGATATATTGGCGTTGTCCGTGAAATCTCCAGGATGTGGCAATAGTACTGCAAGCGTCATGATCAAGTACTACCCTTCAAACGAAGATAAATTTAAAGTTCAAGTCAACATTAAACAACTGGATGTAGAAGAAGGAATGTCTGCAGTTATAGATCGGGCTCACTTGTATATTCACGCTAATTTCGTGTCGGACTTGATTTTCAATGTAACGTCTTATCCTCAGCATGGGATTCTGCAAACTGTTAATGGGAACGAAATTAGAAATAATACTCGCTCATTTTCGGTCCAAGAACTTAACGATAATTTGATCTACTACATGCATGACGGCTCTGAGACTGAACAAGATAGTTTTAAATTCATGGCCTTATCCAATGCTGACGAGACATTTCAGTATGTCGGTCAACTTTTAATTAATGTGCATTTGAAGAATGACCACAGCCCTATCAGGGTGGTAGATAAAGTATTTCAGGTAGTCGTAGGGGGAGAGAAACTACTAACCGGTAAAGATTTGAAATACATTGATCTAGACGTTGGTACTCTTCCTTCGGGAATTATATATACGTGCAGAGAAATTCCTAACGGACAACTTTTTTACGTTGAAGACCTGTCGAAAAATATTACAGAATTTACGCAGGAAGACCTAGACCGCAAATTGGTTCTGTTTAAACATAAAGGTCCGGAATACGCCAAAGTACGACTATGGGTCACGGATGGTCAGTTTCACGTTAATGGAATCCTGGAAATTCAAGCTTCCGGTCCTTTTATCCACATTGCCGTAAACAAAAGACTAATAGTGCAAACCGGAAAGTCAGCTGTGCTATCAGCGGAACATTTATACTACTCAACGAATCTTCACACTATGGATTCCAAAGTGTCGTATGAGCTTTCAGGAGGATTGGCCTTTGGAAAAATAATTGATCAAAGTAATCGAGTTCTGAAACACTTCACTCAAGAAGACGTAAACTTGGGCCGTGTGCAATACCAAAACGATATTACAAGTGGAAACGCGGATGAAGTAGGACTGAAAATACGGTGCAAAGATGCAGTAAACGTGGCTCAAATAAGTGTTCTAATTTTACCAGCTTCCTATTGGGAACCGCTTCAACTAAAAAGACTTAAGAAACTAGTCATGGAAGAGTCTACCAGCGGGCTGATTACTAAGGATAACATTGAAGTGAGTCAATATTCAACGTTATGAATATCTCGTTTACTTTATTGAAGTTATAATCGTTCTAGGTAATGCAAAACAACGTTCCGGCGTCAATTATAACATTTCATATTAGTGAAAGACCTCAACACGGCTATCTTACAATCCTGTCAGAAGCGAAAAATGGCAGCGAAATTCTGAATATAGCCACATTTTCTCAAGATTTATTAAACGAAAATCGCGTTTTATATATTCAAGTTGGAGTGAACCAATCCAGAGATACTATAATATTTAATGTGACCAATGGCCTGGTTTGGTTGAACAATATTCGATTCGACATAATAATAATTCCAGAACATTGGTACTTAGGAAGCAACGATATAGTAGTCAACGAAGGTGGTTCAATGCAACTGTCGTCTGTTAACTTATACGTGGAGACTGAATATTATCGTTCGATGACAGTTACCTTCACCCTTATGGAAAACTTTGTACATGGATGTATACAAATTTACAAACAGTGTTCGAAATCAAAGTCGTTTACATCTAACAATCTTACTGCCGGAGTTGTGGAGTATCTCCATGATGGCACAGAGCACCATACGGATTTTGCCACTTTTATTGCTCAAATTGGAACAAAAACTAGTGAACCCATTCGAGTTACAGTTAGTGCGTTACCGGTTAACGATCATGTCCCAAAGTTGGTCAACAACACAGGACTGGATATGTGGGAAGGTGGGACTGCTTTTATTACAAACAGCATGTTAGGTAAGTTACAATCAAAAATGTTGAAGCATCAAAATCTTTCAATCCATAAATTTTCAATATATATAACTTAAACATTATATGAGCCAAACTGTTTCACGCAAACTTTAACGCTAAATTCAATTTATTATATAACTGATGAGCTATTTTTTTCCCTTTATGTTTGATAATTTGATTAAAGTTGTACCCGCGATTTGCTGATACAAACTTATGGATTTCGGTTCATGTCTAAACACATCTGGTATTTAAAAATGATGTTGATTTTTACTTATAAATCAGCTGATAAGAGACAGCCAGTAATAATTCTGTTTTTAGCCGCAACTGACGAGGATAGGCCAAAGGAAACTTTGAAATTCTACGTTCAAACCTGCTGGTGGGGAAATATATCTTTTATAACAGACAATAATATAAATCCTATAAATTATTTTACTCAAGATGCAGTTAATAAGGGACTCGTTGTATTTAAACATCACAGTAAGTTGCCTTTATGATAGAATTTGCTTTATAATTGCCCAGTTCTAAATGGAATACCTACTTTATTTCAGATGGTTCTCGAGCAAGGTTTATTTTCAACGTCAGTGACGGTATTCACACAACCAAAGCCTATATGTTTGAAATTAGAACAAAAAAAGTGCAAATTAAGCTTTTTACCAACAGAGCATTAAATATATTTCCATTGCAAAAGAAAGTAATTACTAACGAAAATTTACTAACCAAAAACTCTGACGGTAGAAGAATTTTATACGAAATAACCAGGCCTCCTACTTTAGGAAGATTAATGATGAATTCGAACACTAGAGAATATAACAGTTTAGTATCTAATTTTACTCAAGCTGACATTGACAACGGAATAATATACTACGAACATTTGCATCCTTTCTTGGATCTCTACGCTAATGACTCCTTTCTGTTTACTGTCAAGTCTTCTCTTGCTCGACCGTTAGAAAACGAAGTAAGTACATATTTTAAATTGCCAAAGATAATAGACAAACGATTTTATTATGTTTTATAGATCTTTAGAATAGACATTTCAGTGTCATCCGGTGGTCTAGACTTGTATGTACAAATACCTAAAATTGTTGTGGATGAAGGCGGAATGACCACTATCCACATGAACCTCTCTGAAGTTGTAAACTTCTTAGAAATGCATGCAGGTTTTAAATCACCTATTATTCATGTGTCTGCTGAAAAACCACGTCACGGTCGAGTTTTTCTGCAGGCCGATAGAGATAGTAGTCTAGTGACTTTTACTCAACAACAGTTAGAGTCTGGACAAGTTCTTTACGAGCACGACAATTCCGACACACTCTCAGACACCGTCAAATTTTCTTTATATTTGTTTCCAAGATACATAATGTTGTGCAATCTGACTGCAAATATTACGGTGAACCCAGTTAATGACCAGCCTTTCAGACTGGTCACTCCTGCACCAAGTTTCCAAGTGGTTCAGGGAGAAAATCATACTATAACTAGGAAGGAGTTATGCACCGAGGATGCTGACACACCTCCTAAAGATATCAAGTATGACTTAGTTAATGGGCCTGCTAGTGGGAGGTTGTTATTGATGCCAACTTTTGAGCCTGTTAACCACTTTACTCAAGCTGATGTAGACCAAAATCGTTTAGTATACATTCACGAGAGTGACGTGTTGAAGGACTCCTTTCATATACGAATTTGGGACGAGAAGTTTAAACCTGAGTTTACTTTTTTCAATATTGTTGTAATCCCCGTAAATATCACGATTAAACCCGGCCTACCTGTTCAGGTAATGCAGGGGTCCAATACTGCATTTCTTAATAAACAAAACATTTTTGTGGAAACCAACACTGATCCAAATAAAATAATGTATTTGGTGTCCGACGGTCCTAAGCACGGAGTCATCTACAAAGAAAAAGACAAAATTGTCAAATTTTCCCAAGTCGACTTACTGAGAAATCAAGTCATGTATCTACAGTTTGATATAACTGCTTCAAAAGACAGTTTCACTTTATCCGGACAAATAACCGTAGGAAATTTGACTTTGAAACAAAATGTAGAAATGCACGTGGAAGTAAAACCGTTTATGCATATCCAGGATTGTTTTGTGAAACCTGGAAAAGTCACCAAGTTGAGCATTAAATATTTAGATGCCACTCCATTAGCGAATTTAACTGGGAGCAACCCCAGATACACTATCAATTACCTACCAAGCTTTTGTCAAATTAGAAAAATAATTCGGAGTTCTGGAGAAAAGCGTCACGTACTGGACAATTTAATTAAAAGTTTCACGCACGAGGAAGTTCAAGGAGGTTTAATACATTTAGACATAAAATTGATTCAAGTTTCTTCGTGGGGACTTACAGAAAAAATTATTTTTACACTTACTGATAACCGGTTTCAGCCCGCTCAAGGAGAGCTAAAAGTCATTGTAAAACCGGAAATTGCAAATGGTTTGACAGTTTTACCCGAACCTGGTGACCCTGAAGGGCACGAAGGCGATGTTTTACTTACTACACCGAGCATGACCAGAGATTATGTCCTCATAGGTATGTACGCTTGATAAGTTCAAATTAGTTTACTGTACTTTTTTTTTATTATATATGAATTTGAGTTTTGTTGTTGTGCTTTGTAATAATAGTAAGTCTCTCGTAGCTGTACCACTTTTAACAATTTTTCTCAATTTCAGTATCTATCATCCTGGCAATAGTCATAACGACCATAGTTATAATAATTATAATCAAGTGCAAGGGCATTCAACGAGTAAGCACTCGTAAAGAAGATCTACCATTGGCCCCTCTACCTAGACCTCCTGACAGATTATTAACATCACCAGTTAAATCTGTACGCTTGACTCCGCCTCCTGCAGCGCCTCCTCAATGTAAAGTCACTCCTTTGGGGATGACCGAGTTCGATTCTCCATCTCCCCACGCCGGATATCCTTATGGAGTGACGGACGAACTGCCCGATGACTGGAGTAGTATCGACAATTCTTCAGACCAAGCTTCCAAAAGCATTATGCTTAGACGAAATCAGTACTGGGTTTAAAAGTGCCAAAATCTATTTTTGATTGTTACCTATTGCTTCTGTATAAAGTCTAACGGTTGTTTGTTATCACCTGCACTTTTATCACTGTAGAGGTGCGCACAATTAATTAATAATGTCTAGCTCTTTCCGCAAACTGTTCTTGAGGTGAAAGGAATAAATGTTAAATGTGTTTGGGGTTAATTTTATAAATTTGTTTCTGATACAGGGGGTATCCAACGTAAAGGATGCACTGAAAATGGAGATCTGCGAAACCGTAAAATAAATAAGTCGCTTAAAGTATAGATCATATACACACACATTAAGTATGTGTTTTTGTGAGATTCAGAAAAAAGGGATTTTTTAGATTTCCGTTTTTACTCAACTTTCAAATCATATCAAAGAACTGAAACTTTCTCGCTCCATCCTTTCAACGATGCTCTTTAAGACGGTGTTTATGTATATACTTTCTCCAACGTTGAGTTTCTTAGAAACCATTATCACCCTCTTGTTTTTTATATGAACCGAAAAATGAAATATGTATAATGTATTAAATGGCTCTAATAGTGAATTCAACAATGTATGTGTTTTTTTACCGTTTTTGGGTTAGAAAAGGAATTTTTAATAAATTATGCTTATTTTTACTAGAAGATGATGACAAAAATTGTACTTGTCAGGTCTAACATGTCAGAAAATGTCTTGTGTGTGTCTGTGTCATGTCAATTTAATTTTCAATTGTAAAATTACTATCCGGCATAATAAAAATCTCTTGAGAAGATTGACAACAGCTACTAAAAATACCTTATAATGATTTAATAAAACTTAGTTTTATAAGATGATTAAAAACCGGTAAAAACTATATTGCGTTATAAATAAGGTTGAATGCTCTATTGAAATGGCTATTTAAAATACATTATATACTTATTTTTAGAAAGAGAATGAGCAATGAGGTAAGTATTTGAAATAATTACTTTATTTTCGAAAACGTCATGGCATTCAACAAACTTTTTCCTTTGCGGTTTTGAAGATTTCCATGGAGTGCGCCCTGATCTTCGACACCCTGTATATCTGACAGATCTGCCAAAAAAAAAGTAGGATGAAAACAAATTACATATCAATTAATAATTATTACCCGAACGGGGGAATAACACACAGTTCTGATATTAATACTCCACTGACCACTGAGAGATCATGAACTAAATAAATATTATTTTCTATTAAAATTCAAGCAGTTTTCATAATAATATAATATAGTAATAAGCAGTACCTATATGTATACTTAATAGCATAATCGTTACATTTTTGTTAAGTTAGTATCAAGTAAATTTTATCTGTCGAATTGCTTGGCTTGGTCCACACTCTTGATTTGTGCCAACGAAGTTTATATGGGACTGACCTGTTGTTTTAAAACGAGATGTAAAATATTCGTTGTAATGCCTCACTATAATATAAAAATAACACAATTGGTAATCTAATTTTAATGTTATTAGAATAAATTTTATACCATTTTAACTAATTAGCTTAATTAATCCGCGTTATAGGCTTGTGACAAATATTTTTGTAAAACATAGATGTGTAATCAAATCTACAAAAAACGCAAACATATGTACCTAGCAGGTTGAATAAACCGCGCAGAAAATGTATTTGTTTCTGTTTATTACCTGAAATGCACCACGAAGGTTTGGTTCTTAATTTATATTTTAGTATAACTTTAATGAAATAAAACTTTATTCAAATAAACGTAGTTACTTGTTTGTTATGAAGACGTTTCGAGAAGACTCTTGTTTATCATCACCTTATGCAGTTATAGTTAGTGTGTAGAAATACACAACGTATACAAACTCAGCTATAGAATCAGTAAAAGAAAAAAATGATTGCAATTCGTTTTCATATCCAGACCAAAATCAAGCTAAACTATACAGGGTGTCCGGTTAGTGTTAGTGCGTGCATATGTATGATAATCACTTGAGAGCAGATAGGTAATCAAACTGAGACCGATATGTCAATATTTTCTACTAAACGTATAGTTTTTTAGTAGTTCTGGATCTTTCCAAGAAAGGTCATCTGTATTTGTGTAGATAAACTTAACCAGTTTCCAATACTATGTGAATTTGTACTATCGCGAGATCGACCAAAATCGGAAAATGTTATTTGACTTCAAACGCGCAAGCATGAAACTCAAAGATTGATGAACAATTACTAAAGTGAAAATATTTTGAATTCATTTTATGAAAATAAATTAAGTAGGTATACTTGTTTTACGTAAAAACAATATTTGTAAAAAAACTAATAATTTTTGACGAAGTTTGACCCATTTATCTGCAAGAACCAGTCCGTTGCTGGTTACTTATAAACGCCTCAGATTTTGTTACAAACATATTTCACCAGGCATTTATTAAGATTTTAGAAGTTGTTCAAAAGTAAGTACTAAAAACGTACATTCTAAAGTTATCTTTTTTGGACGAGATATCTTTGTTATGTATATGAACAAACCGTATTATTATTTTGACCATTTTTATATGATCCTTAAAGATTGGCAACTCTCAATTTTTTATATAGGTTGCAAAAACACATAAGTAAACGTTTACATATATTTAGTTCATTTATTAAACAATAAGTCTAAATAAAATGAATATATATGCATAGTAATACCAGAGACTGGAATAAAAATAGTGACAAATTATTCAGAATACTTAAACGGTAATGGAGGGTTTAACTCCTAACATTATCACATGTTTTTATATCACTTTAAGACTATATTTATACGGTCAAAGTAAACTTCTTATAAACACCCTTTGTGGCGCCAATAAGAAACGTTGCGCTAACATAAAAATATACTTAAGTTACTGTAATCACAGCTCTTTCCAAGTTATTGGAATATATATGTCACAATAAGGACAAAAAAAATTATTGCAAATTGTCATACAAAAAAGTACAAGGAATGACATAAAAGTTAAAATAACGACGACGACTTAATAATATATACCAAAAAGATCAATGCTTCTTTCATAATCGCAATTATTAAATTAAGCCTTAAAAAACTTTTTCAGACTATAATGCTGATCATCCGGCATATCGATATCGTCGCCTTTGACAAACGGATTCCTGGCGCGTATTCCTATAGTTGTCAATCTTTTATTAGGATCGGCATCTAACATATTTTGTAGCAACAAAAACTGCGCAAGTAGTGATATGTTAGAAAACGTTCCATAATGTCAACATTACTTATTACCTCTGCAGGATATCTTGAGGCAAATTCATCAGGAAACTTGAGACACTTCAAGTCGGTCAAAGTTTTGATGCGTTCCATAGCAGTTGAAAACGGTACCAATAACTCAAACAAAATAATTCCCAACGAGTATATATCCACTTTGTAGTCGTACATACGGCCCTCTGACTGCTCAGGGCTCATATAAAGCGTTGTTCCAACTTCCTTTGTATGGCCCTTGTAAGGGCTAGTAACACTTCTTCTGCTATGGTCACAGTCGAATGTGCTTTCTATGTCTTTTACTAAACCAAAATCGCCCACTTTAATTAGTCCATCTAACGAAAAGAAAATGTTGCTGGGCTGAAAATAAACAATAAAAATATACCATTCAACATTTGACAATAACATTACCTTGAGGTCCCGATGAATTAACTTTCTCAGATGTACATACTCCACAGCATCTAATATTTGTGAAAATATATCAAGCATATCTTTGTAAACACGCTTTTGATTTAAATTTAACCATTCCTTTAAACTTTCTTTTTGACACAGCTGCATCTGGATGTATAAATACATTGGGGGCTCTCTAGTCAATAGCACGGGGCTGCTCTGAGTTGAATCCCTTGAGTGATGTTTTCTCCCTGGTCTTCGCCAGTCAATTTTTTTCTGAAAATGTGACACACCTAAAGCGTCTGTGGCTACAATTGTACCATTGTCGGTTTCATTGCAGAAAACGACCGAATCGTCCGTTTTAGTATCATCAGTCATATATTGGTCATTTTCAAATACGACGAACGAATCCCCACTGGCACTGTTTTCACCATCGCTGCAACAAAGTAATGGAATGTCAATCCCTATGGAATAGGATATGGATTTTTTCTGCGATTTTGCAGTCGGAGCTGATGATATGGAGGGTCTAAAAAACACGTAATAATAATGAAAGTCAAACATTGAAAGAAAAATTTACTCAATCCAGTTTTTGTCATGTTCTTCTTCCCAGCCTAAAGGTGGTTGTTCTTTCCAACAAGAAAAATATCTAATAATGTTTTTGTGATCCAATTTAGCCAGAGCTTTAACCTCTCGCAACACTCGAGCTTGTGACTTGTCCCTTAACATATACACAACAAATAAAATCGCGAAATATCTACATAAAATAAAGGTCTTACTCATTAGGAAGAGTGATTCTTTTAATAGCATAATCACAGTCGTCATGCTTGTGTTTGACCTGAAACACTATACCAAATCCACCTTTTCCCAGGCATTGGATTAACTTAAAATCTTCAAGAAATCTGGAGCTAAATCCTTCTGTACCATTTTCTGATGGCTGTCTTTCGGTCTTGGAAATTTCAGCCTCCACAGGCTTTTCTACTATAATTATTTCGCGACTTTTCTCGGCTGTTTTATTCCAAAACTTGAACACAAAGTAGCCTATTCCTGTGAGCCCTGTAACTAGTGTGACAACCATCACAATTAAGTTCTTGCTGCAATTAATACCCCAATAGAAATTTTTTTTATTTGACTCAGATAATCTATGAACTTACCAGTACTTGCCAAAAGTGGCGACAAACGATAAAACACTAGAAGTTAAAACTTCCTCTTCCACAATTACAGGCTCAATAATTTTAGAGTCATTCTTCTCACAATGAGCTTGATTTTTTTCTTCAATTGCTTGCTCAGAATATAAATAATAACCATTCCCATTTACATATTCTGAATTGTTTAGAACCGACACAGCTGTAGAGTCATCTTCAGTGGATTCTGTGGAAGCTGCTATTGGTTTCCAAGGAATTTTTGTAATACTACTGCTTTCAGCTGGAGGAATTTCCACATTAGGCTGGCCACGTAACAGGTGTTGCATTTGTAGTGATTCATAAATATACAACTGATAACCACAAAAACATATTGTTATAATATACAGTGTGTCCCGTTTTTCATGAGAACACCCTGATATCTCAGTTAATAATAATGCGATTTTCTTTAAATTATAATGGTGATTGTCACAAAAATTAAGTATTTGGTATAGCACTATATTAAACATTTCTATTTACCATTGACGTGCGGCCCCCGGGGTAAAAGGGATTGATTTTTCGTAAAAAAAATATTAGGGCCAATTTTAATTAACTTTTTCTACCAGATTTAGAATCAGCAAGTCTTATAACTCAACTGCAATAAATAAACTAAAATGTAATTTAGCTATATCACAAATAAAAATAAATTTGTAAAGTAGACTAAATTTTATTTATGCTAAAATCAGCTGTTGAGATTTTAAAAATATTGACTGGGGATGCTGAATCTAAATCTGATAGAAAAAGTCAACTACTATTGTGGATACCCTAATACTTTTTTCTCGAAAAATCAACCCTTTTTCGCCAATGGTAAATAATAAAAATGTTTACTATGCCAAATACTTCATTTTTGTGACATAGAATTACCACCATAATTTAAAGAAAATCTGAATATTATTAACTGAGATATCAAGCTGTACTCATGAAAAGCAGGACACTGTATAAGATAGGTAACAAAAAGCACATTTTACAAGGTAGTGTCCCTAGGTTGTATTCATATATTTAAAAATATTTGAAAACCAGTTGTGTAGGTAATGTTTAATTGTAATGGCCCTTTATTACAACTGTCAATGCTTATCTACTGTTGAGATAATTTTATTGCTCACTTGACTCACTTATCAGACAATAACATTGCCTAAATACTAAGGCCGCATTCGTTTTCAAGCTCAATGGAGCGAGCAGAGCGTTTTTAACGTCACAATGACGTAATTTGACAGTTAATTAAATTATGCTTTTGCTAAGTTACGTCATCGTGACGTCAAAAACGCGCTGCTCGCTCCATGGCGCTTGAAAATGAATGCGACCAAAGTTGAGAAAATTGTTCATTTGAGGACAAAAAAACCTTCCTGCAATTTGTAACAACATAATTTTCAGTTATACGAAAGCCATTGAATAAGTGCTCCAATGAAGTTAGTGCATTAGATTAAAATTTTAACTGTACAATTTATAGCAATTTGCAATTTGCTAGTTAGAATCAAAAACTAAAAAAATAAAAAAATAGGGCTTTTTAAGAATGAAACAACTGGTATATTTATATTCTTTAAACTGTGGCATGAGCATGTTAATATTTCATATAATTCATCATGAAACCCAACTTACCTGCTTTTTATGCATGCCAATATAAATTGAAGGTAAAATTTCAGGAGTCACCAATCCAGGCATGTTTTTTGGTTCAAATAAATTTATTTCTTCTAGACTAGATCCATCCCATTTCCACACTCTCACTATTGGAGAATGAAATTTATACTGCCAGCTCATCTCTCCCAAGTTGTTTTTTCTTGCAGACACTAACAACAACCCTTCAGGTACAATTGCACTGATATTAGAATTGAAAGCTTTATTGTCAATACAAGACATTTGTGGTAATTTGATATTATGGAGGCCCACACTAAAATTCCATCTTTCCTGTCCAGTTCTTGATTCTACGGCTCGGATAGTCTGAGTACTCCTTTCAACAATTACAACATCATCCATTTCATCTTTATAGTGATGGGTGCATTTTTTCTGACTACAGTCATATAAAAGTTTACCACTGTGAAAACCTACTCCATAAGTTTGAACCTCTATTCCACCTAGAATATTTTTATTGAACAGACATATTAGATATAAATGCAAAAACACAAATACCTGCAATAACAAGGTCATCAGAATACCTAAAAGAAGATTTAAGCAAGGATTCAGCAGATATTGATATAGGATCAATAGTATTTCCATCAAATTTATATAGTGTTCCTGTTAGAGAGGGAATAATTCTGATCCATTCCCCATTATTTGTGAGCTATGGATGAAAAATGCAAAGTAAATCCATTACAAGTTTTAGAAGAATCCATTTTACCTCTAGCTTATGTATGTTTGATACTAACAATGGTCCAGGAGCAGTTTCAATTTCCCAAGACAAATGACCTGATGAGTTTATAGCAGATAGTTTTCCATCTAGTGTGCTTACAAGCACTGTCCTACCAGAAAAACAGCTTTTATACTAGAAAAATTATAAAAACCAATAAAACAATACCCTGAGCCATTCTTGTTACCACAATAAGGCAAGGATTTAATATCTTTGTTGCCTGTATTTGAAGCATTCACTACACTACACATAATTTTAAAAGTTACTAGTCCTATAATTGTTTTACGCCACATTTTTCCAGTTGGGGTACCTATTTTACATTTTAATCAAAAATTAATTCTGCATTATACCACCAAAACTACTACGAACACTACATGTTTTCAACACTTGAACTATTTGATGCTTAAAATTTAAATATTTCACAAAAACAAATTTTGTTGGCTCTGTTAGTTTTGTAGAGCGGACTGTGGACCATATACACTGTAGACGTAGTTGGTACTACTGTAGAGCAAGAGCACTAAGAGCAGACGACCGTAGACGTAGCAAACAAATGCACGAAGCACGAACGGTACGATTGGTATTGGTACGAAATTACGAAACGAACCATCCTGGAACGTCATATGCATTTGACAGTTGGTCAAATGCTTCGAGCAAAAAGAATCAGGAGGTAGCAAATACCCCGTTTGTGCATTAAGCGACCGAGACGGAAGTCGCCATCTTTGTCCCCCACATTCGCCTACTGCGCAATTCAATGAAACTTCCGAAATTAGTCGTAAAACAGTTTTGTTTATATTTGGTGTTATGTAAAGTTAACTAAAAACCGCAAAGATTTGTTGTTTTTGTTTGTTTTGCTTTTCGGTTCGTTAAAGACTAATTTTTGCAAACTTGAATTATTATTGACGAGTGGATTTGTAAATAGTGGGTAACAGCAGATTGATTATCGTCACTGATTTTTCTAACAGTTTACGGCCGCCATACTGAACGATTTTTGTCCCCCTCTGTGATTGCTATTGCTCCTTCCTGCTATATTTTTTATTCATTGGTCAAATGAAATGATTTTTAGAGAGAAGATTTTTAATAGGTCTGTTCGCAGAGGCAATCCCTGACTGGTTTCCACTCAGAAACAGTAAATATCAAGTTTTATTGGTTGAATGCTCACGTGACTATGACGTTTTCTGACTTGTGGCCAATGGACGTATCTATTTCTCTGATTACTGGTTGGAGATTCCCTCTGCGAACAGACCTATTAAGTAACAAAAGAACCAAAGCTTTGTCAGAGTACGACACACTTACTCCCCAGAATAACTACCAGTTCTCTTGCTCACAAAAGAATCAAACCGTTTTTCCGAGTTTTTGAGTAATGGGACGGGAATGATGCGAATGTCTAATCAACAATAAGTCAAAACTCACAAGGCACGAAATGAAAAAAATGAAATGCGAGCTTCTTCTTGACAAAATGACGTTCATAAAATCTTTTTTTAATCCATTGAGAAGAAATCATATAAACAATGTTTTTGTTTATATTATTTCAAACTGTTATTTAACGTAAAATCAGAGACAAGTAAACTGTAAAATTTAATAAATACTACTTGACAACACGCTGTCAGTGCTGTGTGCTGCCTACGAAGTAGCTGACGCTGACACAAGTGACACTGACATATTGAAAAAACTGAAAACTGAACAGTGTCAGTGAGTCAGTGGTACAACACTACACTGTGAATGAACACTGTGTATGAATATTGAAATTGAATAGTTGTAAGAAGTGACAGTTGTGTGATGGTGAATGGTTGCATCTTTGTTCCTATCCAGTGACTAGAATCCAAAAATTCTGACTGCTGACTGCCCGTAATCGATTAATGAACTAAAACCTGATCTTCAAACATACATTTTAGGTTCCAACCAAGTTGCGATGGCCGTTCCTGCTAGGATATTAAAAGTTTTGGGTGAGTAGTATTGAACCGGCCATGGAACTTTACCTTACATAATGTAGCTGTGCAGCCTGTGTTTAAAATTAAAATAGAACTTTCAAATTTTATAATTTTAATAAACCGCATTTATTTTATTTTTTTTATTTTAGAGATTAATTAGGCATTGTCCTGATTTGTAGGGTATAAAAAAATAGTTATCTATATAACCTATAAATGTTAAAAGAGCAAAGTTCAGCAGGATTTTGTTGTATTTTTACCCATGTTATTTGTAGTATTTTTTAGATGAGCACATAAAAACAAAAAAATATATATTGAGATATGTCATGTACTTTCATCAAACTGTAATCACAATGTTGATGTTTCTTATACCTACCTACTCCTAAGCAAAAATAAGAGGATATGGTGTTAAAGGACCTATGACCTGGTGACCACATAAGATAATATCCATTTCTTGATACTATTTTAAAAGCAGTTAAACTAGCATTTGATTACAAATAATATGATATATTACAGAAGGGGTCAAATTTGGACAGTCTATACGTTTTACAAGCAGTTATGAAACAACAAGATGGAATTTGAAAATAAATGCCAACACCAAAGTAATTTGTCAAGGGTTCACAGGCAAACAGGGTACTTTTCACAGCAAACAAGCAATTGAATATGGCACTAAAGTGGTTGGTGGAGTCTCTCCTGGCAAAGGTGGTAAGAGCCATTTGGATCTTCCAGTTTTCAATTCAGTTAAAGAGGTAAGCATAGGTATTTTAACTAAATCTTTTCAGTTTTACTTATTGCGATACTTGGTGCTGTGATAGTTGTTTTTAATAAGTATGATGTCACATTACTTGACTTGATATGTTTGTTTTGTTACAATTCAGAATTGAAGTAGTATAAGCACTTAGGATACTATGTTAAAAATCCATTTCTTTAAATAAGTAGCAATTTCTGTTACCTACATGAGTATGATTGTTACATTTGATGTCATTACTGTAGTTAGATATAAACACAAAATACTTTACACTTGTTTTTGTTAACAGTCACATAGCCGCACAAGGAGCAAAGCAGCAAAAACATCTAAAAAAATCTACATAACACATATTACATTTAGGAACTTTGAAACAATGGGAAAACAAATATAGAGGCGGGTACTCACTCATTGGTGAAATGTAACTGTAACCAATGAGTGAATACCTACCTGCCTATAAAATCATTACATTCATAACCCCCATAAAGAAAAACTTTGACACCCTGTATATTGAACAGGAGCAACATTTTATTAAAGCATGTTTGGTGGAAACCTAATATTTTGACGTCTAGAATCTAGCCTTCCTTTTTGGAGCATTCTTTACGGAACACCCTGTATAATATATATGTATAATTTCTGGTGACAAAATTGAAGCACAAAAAATTGAAAATGGTAATAATTAGAATGAAACCTGAAGTAATTTCTGCTTAGGCCCGTGATGCTACAGGAGCAGATGCTACCGTAATCTATGTGCCACCTCCAGGCGCCGCTGCGGCTATAAACGAAGCAATTGATGCAGAAATGCCTTTGATTGTTTGCATTACAGAAGGTAGAGTCACATTATAAACACATATTTTTTGCTGTAAATACTTTAAGTTTGTAATAAAAATAAGGTATTCCACAACACGACATGGTTAGAGTTAAACATAAACTTCTGAGGCAAAATAAGTCGAGGCTGATTGGACCCAATTGTCCTGGCATTATCGCTCCTGAGCAATGCAAAATTGGTATTATGCCTGGTCATATTCATCAAAAAGGTGTCATAGGTGTCGTGTCTAGATCTGGTACTTTGACATATGAAGCTGTTCATCAAACAACTCAAGTTGGTGGGTACTGTACAGTAATTGCTTTCTGTATTTAAAAAGTTTAAGTTATCTAATTTAGGTTTGGGCCAGACATTGTGTGTAGGAATTGGAGGCGATCCGTTCAATGGGACTGATTTTATTGATTGCCTGGAAGTTTTTATCAAAGATCCAGAAACCAAAGGCATAATTTTGATTGGAGAAATCGGTGGCGTAGCTGAAGAGCAGGCCGCGGATTATTTGAACAAGCATAATTCCGTATATTTAACTCTCGCTAAATTTAAAATAGCATAATTAAGTGACATTTTGTTGCAGGGCCCTAATGCTAAGCCTGTAGTATCTTTTATTGCTGGAATATCTGCTCCTCCAGGTCGTAGAATGGGTCATGCAGGTGCTATTATTTCTGGGGGAAAGGGTGGAGCTCAAGACAAGATTAATGCTTTGGAAAAAGCTGGAGTGATTGTCACTAGGTTGGTCTACGTGAGATACCATCTGAACATCATGTAACTATTTTTATTTTAGGTCACCAGCGCAAATGGGTACAGAGCTGTTAAAAGAAATGCGCCGCCTTAATTTGGCATAAGAAAATCTTAGAACTATTTATTGTTATTACTTTCTGTATTTAAGAAATTATGATTTACCATGCACAAAATTAATCTGTGTGCATGCAATTTAATTTCCTTTTACCAATAATCGTAATAAACTTGTACCCTGGCCTGTTAAGTTCGTAAGTTTTTGTCAGCACGCTTTACTAAAATTGCACTGTCAAAATGTCAAGCAATTGCATGCTTAAAATGTTAAAGTTTTCGAGTTGAGTTTAAGTTGAACTTTCCAATAGAAACCTTATAGAAAAATAAACGAATATTGAACTGTTGTTTGTATAAACGTACTATTAATTCCTTTTTTGAGACGAATACCCGTTTAAATTGTCTTCTTTTTTATTTCTATAGTATAAACACTTCTATAAAGTTTAATGAGTCCCAAAGTATATATATATATATACTCTATGACTATTCTGAAAAGGGAAAAATAACAGGAAATAACGAAACTCCAGTTAGAATTCACAATATTTTTTATAGAGCAAGTGGCAGATTAAATACACAATCTTAGTATTCTATTTATCATGATTTTGATTTACAATGTTTCTTTTTATTAAAATGACCCGAGACTATCTAAATCTAGTATTTTAGGTGATGCCAGTGAAATAAAAAAATGTACGTTTTAGCATTATTTGTAATTGAAATTAGCTTAACAAAAACAAATAATAAGTCGTGTTCAGACCCACCGCAAGTTCTCTCACCTTGCTCAATTGCTAGAAAATGTCTTAATTACAAATAACATTGTTCTAGCTAGTATATAAAATTTATTACAAACATTTAATAATTCACATAATATGTCTACAGGGAGCATTTATCGGATGGTTCGGAAATAAATTGAGCTTAGTGATAATTAAAATACAGACGGAAATAATGGAGCTGAGTGTTTCTTAAACAAGTTTTTAACAAGCTAATATAGGAGAATGGATATATTGGTTATTGTATTTTTTTTATATCTTCCTTATTAAATTAATTCACTAACATAATTTCGAAAGTGTTACAGTAATATGTTTAGTAGCAGCAAACAAACAAAACAAAAAGTTTCTTGAGTACTACGGTACTCAAATGTCATGCTCAAAAATAGAAATTCGCATGTCACCCTGAAAAGTATAATTGTGTCCGATCAGACAGGAACACTGTTAAAAACAACCGAATTCAGAAGCAATCCCTGCTCAAATATTATCCATATAAGTTGGTGCCTAGTACCTATAGTACTACCTATAAGCACCTTTTAACATACAATCTTTGCATTTACAATAGAATTACATAGCCACGCCGAGACGTCTACTGTAAGATACAGTGTCCGGGTAAATATATATATTTTTTGAACCCATGCATGCGTTATGGCGTACAAATAAATGCGAGTATTTATTTTTTAATATAAACTTGAAAATTGTTGCAATTGCATGTTTTGGTTTGAATTAGTACACATTGTAATCAAGATATTGTTGCCAGCTTCAATTCACGTTTTGATAGTGGAACCAAAAAATAGAGCATAAGCAGGGTTCAATTATTTACATTACACGGCAGTATACATAGGTAGTATTAATCAGGTAGAGACTATCTAATTCCTTTTTAAATAAATAAAAGGATGATTTTTTGCGATATTTTTATAAATACCTATAACTTATTTTATTTCTTAGAGGTCGAGTATAATAAATATCTTCAAATACTAGCTACTTGGTACACTTATATAAATGATGAATTAAGTTGCATGTATAAAAATACTTGCATAAGTATAGTAGAAAACCACGGCTGTCAATGAATGTCGATTGAACTTGATACAATTTTGAAAGGTATGTAAATGTATCAGAAAAATAATGTTAAAATAGTTATATGGAAACTCTAGATTACCGCGTGCTCTTTATATATAGGTATTCCAGAGTGTTATATCCCATCTATGTACCAAGTTTCAAGTATGCAGTATACAGAAGTAGGTACTAAGCCAGTTCAAACTTTCCTCCCAGAAACATATCGGATTAGAAAAAATAAGTTATAAGCATGAATGTAGTACAAATGTCGATGCTTCAGTTAGAGTCCTGTGATTTCAGCAGGACGGTGCTTCATCCCATCACATTATGTCGCAGTAATGCGAGACATTTTTAAACAAGTCTCTACATTAAAATGAACAGAAAGGACAATTTAAATCACAATATGAACAATAATTGAAACAAAATTTAAGAGTACCTACTTTACGTAAAAAATGTGTCTACATTTGTTTATTTCGATACTTTCCGGCTAGAAAGCTTCAACAGGCATACCTTACATAGAAAAAATGATTATATTGTACCATAAATCGACATAATAACTTAAAAATAGGAAGATCCATACCGTAAACATTATCACTACCAAAAGATAATTGTTATTGGGTTATAGTGATGATTTAGATCTTGACTAGAATTCTTTACATTCTGGGATGAGATTATATCGACAAATAAAAATTACATTATTAATAATTTTACACATCAGGTGTTAACATCAGCGTTACGTAATGCAATGCAATAAAAGTTAAAATTATGGATAAGCGGACATTAAAATTCTTTATAAGCCAACCGACAGTCTTTGGTATTATCTTCACATTCACAGTAAACAGTAACGCGCCAAAGCAGAAGAAGATATGGTCTATCAAGGGGAGGTTAATGCAATTTGGCAATTTTGCTTTGTGGCTTCTCAAAATGAATAAATATAATTTCCTTTTGCGTACAGCAGCAAAACTGCTGAACCAGCCAGTGTACAGAGCGCAGGTCTCGCTCGTATTGTCTTCAGTCTGATAAACTTATATATACTAACCTTAAAAAATATATTGATCTGCGCCTCAGACGTGATGTAATACAAAGCAATTCCAGAGAATCATTATATTTATGATCTACAAGTAGGCACTTTCAAACCATTCATAACAAAACCAAATTAAATGTAAACGGGATTTTCTTGACCGGTCAATAACCGGAACATGGAAGTCGGCATAGTCTTCATTAGAATCTGAAAAAATATTCGACCTGTAATTTCCGCGATGGCAATAACTTACACACTGACTTCTCCTACTGATGTCGCTAACAGATTTACAATTTTTTCATGTGGAACTGCAACAACGCTTTGATTGTTTATTTCAATGATCCTATGACCCACACGAACACCTCCTCGTTCCGCTATACCACCTCGAAGTAAACTGCATATCTAGTATTATGTAAACCATTTAAACAAATATTCTCTAAACATATTTATACAGACTTACCACACCGTTTTGAACGCTGAATCCTAACTGATATTTGGTGTCCGGTCTCTTAATTTTTACTTCAACTACAGGAGCGCAAGGAACTACAGTTAATTTCACTACAGTTTGATTTTTAGAATTCTTGATATAGTTTTGACATGTAGATAGCGGAAGTCCCACGAGGCTGACACCATTTATAGCTATAATTTGATCTCCTATGTTCAGCTGACCGCATCTAGCGGCGGCGCCAGCAGGAGCCAAATTAGCTATAACAACAGTAGGAAGCATCGAACCCCATCCGGACTCTACAATGACCACTCCAAGAATTTCACCTTTTGCTTTTGGTACTACCACTTCTTTTTGCATTTCCTTCTTAGCGAACATTTGCAACTCGTCGCCGAATATCTCTTGGGAATTTAACACTTCTTGATAATCCATTTCTTTAACGAAACTGTGGTCTTCAATTCCATTCGCTTTTAAAAATTCCATGTAAGCTACTTGAAATGCCTGTCCGATAGATTGAGCTATGAACTGAGCTTCTTCACTTTCGAATACGTGGCAAATCATCTTGGGGGTTCTGTTGATTTTAGGGGCGTCTTCGACTTCGTGAGGTGTGAAACGCCTCCTTGCCATCAACACGACTAAATCTCCGATGTCTGCGATGTAAGAAATCGTTCTTAGGGCGTGGTCCATCATAATTTCTTTTAAATCAGTGTTTAAAACCTTTTAAAAATGCAATGCTTTAACGAGAACGAGAATTAAATATTGGAAGTTATACCATTATTTTTTCGGTAGAAATGAAGAGATCCACCTCGGTGCTAGGCTGGGTTTCTCCGTCTGGAGCCTAAGACACGAATAAATAAGTATTTTTTAATATTTTAACAAAGTTATCTTACCAAAGCCTATATGCGTTCCAAAGCAGCGATGAAAAAAAAATGCTTTGTTAGTTAATAAATAATATTAGATGTATTATTTCAAATAATGAAAAGTTATGCTAATGAGCTAAGGATTCCTCACCTTGAGTCTTATTTAAGTATATGGTAGTTATTTAATACCTTTAGATATTATATATGCTTTATCTAATAACCAGATGGAACATACCAGGAGAGCGTGTCAAAGGCGGCTCGCAAGTGTAAAAACTTATATTAATTTTAACCCTTCCGAGTGAAACAACTTATACTGGGCGTATTATAAATATATGTACGTCAATACAAGCCGCCCTTGTGTTCCTTTACCGCGTAAAACATATCAATACTGCATTAAGAACCACTGACATCAAAAACAGACCTTAATCTTAGTAACAGCTACTTCGACCATGTTTTTCTTGAATTTTTTCCGCCGTTTCCTACCACCTTCTTCGTCGACCTCGACAGAACCCAGGAAAAGCAAACGAAACACCGTGCCTGATGCTCCACCACCACCGAACGGGTTCTCATTGAAAAACGGTGATGGATCATCTAGAGAAATGTTTTATAACCATTGATTTTCCTTTATCTTTAAGATTATACATTTTTAGGTAAAAGTTAAAAAAAAAAACAAAACAAAAAGTATTACTATCTATTATGCTAGTCGCAATACACATAGTATTCTCGATTATTTAGAAGTGAGCAGATATTTTATTAGCAACTAGAGAAGATTAGAAATTGTGGGAGCTATAAAACCAAATGAAATACTACTACTTGTACATTGGCTTCCGATACGAACTTCCTGCCTAAAAGTTCGAAGAGTCATGCCGGTAACTACCAGAAAAAAGCTATTGAAAACACTCATTTTTATGATTTCCGTCTGACTTGTTTTTAAACACTAACAAACAAACAATTTTATGATTCTATTACATTTTAAAAATAAATGGTTTTTTTTTTTCACATACTTAAAAAGTGACGTATACTAGAAAATGTTACTCTCAATTCAAACAATTCATCAGAAAATAAAAGGTTGTTCTTGTGAATTAAGATTAAATTAAAATTAAATGCTCGTAAAATATTTTGTAACAATCGCTCTATTCAACCACTGAACCGCCTTAATGAACAACTTACTGATTTTTGTCTCTAGTTTTTTCCGATTAGCTCAAGTAAGATTACCGAGATAAAAGCAATACAGTTTTAGTACGAAGTCAATCTTAATGTAGGTAAAGCCTCGGCTTGCAATAGCCTGCTAGTTTTAACAAGACACGTTTCCGATAACAATTTACTAAATCCAACCAGGTATCTAATCCCAAACAAACCTATTACCTAAAAATTTCCACAAGCAACAAACGCTTACCATCGTTAATTATTGGTAACGGTTGCTTCAAATGAATAACGGGTTTAACAATGCTGATTTCATTGTCTGCGGGTTCATTTTCATTCTCGTGAACACTTTGTGGACAATTAAATGTTGCATATTGGGGTTCGAGTGACTGAATCGCTTCGTTTGGTGCCTCCTGGAATTTTTTTTTAGTCGAGAAAAGCTGCTGTTTTGAAAAATTAAAGCTCATAATACGTATCAAGAGTTTAAATGTAGGTAGCTGTTTATTTACATGCTGCAAAAACCACCTTGTAGATCCAAAACGTACTCATTTGCAGTAACTGATTTAAATTAGTACACCAACAGGTAAGATGGTTGATACAGCATGTGCTCCTATGGTGGAAATATATTATACTAAAGACGAGTAAATGCTACAATGAAAAAAGTGGTGTACAAATAAAAATAAGAAAATACATCCAGGATGTGCTACACAGTAGGTGGAATCAAATCTATTGAAAAAGTGCACTTCAGTTGTCTAAACTAGTATAAAATTTAGTTGCAACATTTAAGCCAGCCGCTTTAAAAACAAGAAAAAATGCACTTTATCCAGTGATATAAGACAGTTAAATCACATAATAAGAAGGCTCTACCACCAAGAGAAAACTCAATAAGCGTGCATTTAGGCTGTGACGCTGTTACAGAGTAGAGAGGAAATAAAGGAAATTTAAGATTTAAGAAATAAACAACAAATATATGACAGCGAGGGTCAGTTTTGTTTCAGTAAGCTAAATAAAATAGCAGCAAACAATATGAAAAAATAAAATGTTTATTCTAAAAAATGCTTCCTTTTCTCATTAAATTAGTATACAATTAAAACTTACATTAAAAAAATTAATGTATGTGTCAAAAAAACAATATAAAATTTTCAAAAAAATTCAGACCAAATATAATATTCACTACTGTTGGAATCCAATATTTCCAACTTTACTCTGCTTTCGGGGTTTCTGTCTAGGTCGAGGAAGGGGCAAACGTACACGAACAGTTTATAAAATGATTTAATGCAATATCATGATTACACTTAGCTTCTAACATCAAAATAGTAACCATCCATATTGGAATTACCGTTGATCGCATGCGGCTGTTGTTGTAGTAGTAGTATCTTACAAGTAGTAGAAGTATATTTAAACAAGTTCCAGCAGATATCAATTATATAGAAGTTCAATTTAAAACAACTTTAAATATGAATATAAACCAACTTTAACACTCAGCATGTGCACAGATTCGCTCAATTTGTAAAAAATGTCTGGCGCAGAGCGCATGCCTATTTACACATATTAACAATTTAGTAGCCACACAAGATAAAGCTATTGGCTTCAGTTTATTAATGGTAACTATAACGACTAGCAGAGATCTTACCTTTATCCGTGACACAGCCTCTTCAGCTTGCATCATTCTTGTAGTTTTCGTAGGCTGTCCTTCACATACTAATTGAGTTGATCCCAAATACCGTGCCCGAAATAAAACTCCTTCTATTAAAACTGAACGTTGAATTACATCTGCAACAATAAACATTCCGTGCAAGAACAATCCACTTACATGACATTTAAAATGAGTTAAGGATCAAAACCACTAATAATCTATAACTTGGAAAAGTGATGTTCAAAAGTGGGTTTATATAACCAATTTGTTTAGTTGAAAATGACAAACAATAACGTTAAAAGTTTGTGTGACTTTGTATGAAAAAAATCTGGTGTCGGGCTAAAATTTCGACTTACCGCGAATTTCCAAACGCAAGTGCGAAAACAAATTACTTGAATTAAACTAATTATTAACAAAGTATACATCTTACCTTCTTTACTCCGTCCTTTCTTTTTCTCTTTGTCCTGCAAGTGAGTAAATAATTAATTAAACACTGTCTCCTTTTTATGACTTTTGCTTAATAATTGATTGCTACAAATTTGGCATACAATGCGTCCAGTTATATTGCTGCTCAAAACTACTTATAACATAAGGAAGAAAAATGTATATACACATAAACAAACATTCTTGATGTGCATAAATATATGAGGTGGTTGAAATCTGCCAATCAACACGAGTTTAGAAATTTCGCTCAACTTTAGGACCTGCGCAGGTGAGAACAATTTTTGATGTTATTTGACAAGCCAAATTCAAATCTGTCATCCGTTTGTCAATATTGATTTCTCGCGGTTGAATAATTATTTAGGGTGAGTACTTTCACTCAATTTCCATAGAAACAGGGAAATCTGACGCTACTATTGGTCAATTCCGTCATTTCTATAGGTATGATTCTAAGAATAAATTAACGGCCCTTAATTTATTTTCTTTAAAACTTAGTAATAAGTAAGCATAGTATTATTTTGCTTTTTGTACTGAAAAATTGTTAGACACAAGCGATGAACAAGGGGAACGGCTACACCAAAATATGGCAAAAATCGAGAACAGATTTTGGGACGGTAGTATGGAAAATCGTTTTTCCTATTGTTAGTTGCATTTAAGGAAAATTAACTCACATCGAAAAGGCTATGCGGTTTCAATATATCCATATTTATTGCCTATACTGTATTATTTTAAGTGTTTTTCATTGAAAAAACTTTTTTAAAAAATGTGTAATTAAACACTTAAATGCTTGACATTCTGCTATTGCTCATCTTCCCAATTATAAAAATTTCTTAAAGATATTTTGAGAATTGTTCGCTTAGAGTTAATTATGTGTGCCTTGCAAAAATGTCTCTAGATCATGCAAAAGCATATTACGTACAAAATTGACCAAGAAAAGAACTCATAATCGCAATTTTCATAAGATAATGCACGGTTGTGGTCGGGGGTCCAGTACGATTCGGCGACAGATTCTATATTTATACTAGAAAGCATGAATAGACAACTATTTTTAAAAAAATAGCCAATATTGGTGGCACCGAAACGGCATCTGCGAACCGGATGGCACGAATCAGTTGTTTTATAAATACTATTCTACAGTGCGTTTTTTTTAACGCGCAACATAGGATTTCACGTGTTAAATTTTTAAGCCCATGTTAGACCATGTTATTTTGGAACTACAAGTATAAAACTTGACGGGTGGCTGTTTCGTACCCTGAAGCTTAAGTAAGTTTACCAATTCGGCCTAAAAAGTGTTAAAAAGCTTGCAAAAAATCATCTTTTTTCGAAAAGGTTTTATCGTTTCATACTGCCTGTATGCATTGTTGTTCTTTGTTGTTTTTGATACTGGCACGGCAGGTAGCAGGTAAAATTTGGCGTAGAAAGTAAAACAGGGTGATCATTAACTTTATATCAAGAAAGTTAAGAACAAAAGAAGTATTTTTATAAGTGAATTGTTCAAAGTGACCTCCGTTTGAAGCCAAACAGTATTCCAAACGATCATAAAATGCCCTTTTGACATTCAAAAGATGTCGGGTCGTGATGCAGTCAAAATATGTCACTTTACCTGCTACCTGCCCTGCCAGTATAAAAACAACAAGGAACAACAATGCATACAGGGCGTATGGAACGATAAAATCTTTTCGAAAAAAAATGATTTTTTTTCCAGTTTTTAATCACTTTTTAGACCAAATTGGTAGACTTACTTAAGCTTCAGGGTACTAAAGACACAGCAGTCAAGTTATAGACTTGCAGTTCCAAAATAAAATGGTCTAACATGGGCTTAAAAATTTAACACGTAAAATCCTATGTTGCGCGTTAAAAAAAACGCACTGTATAACCAGAGTACCAAGACTAGTCAGACAATACAACCTAACCTAACCATAAAGAGATACTCTATATCTAATAGAATTTAAAAATAACTCAAAAATTAAAATAAAAAACATGTACAACACCTTTTAAGTCGTTTTTATTATTAGGCCGCAAATCAACGAGTACCGAATAGTACCACCCCGCGTGTTAGATGTAAATTATAGAAAGCCCAAACTCTAACTATTTTCTATTTATGTCAGTAGTTTTCCCTGAAAGTTTCTGATGGTTTGAAATGCCGATAATTTCCAATTTTACTTAATCTTAACTTTCAGTGAAAAATAACTGATAGTACATGCCAGTTTCACACCTTTTTAGTATTAATTGAAGACACTGATCCTTTTTGACTTTGAGGTGATTGGCTATTGTCAGACACGGCCGAAGGAGATTGAGGCGGGGAAATATGAATATCGGACGCTACTAAAGGAACGGAGCTTTCATCAAGCGAAATGAGCACTTGTTTTGGATTGGGATGGCCAATTTGCGGCAATATTGTTCGACTTTTAGGTTTTCTCCAATCCTGGTAATACAAACAACATCAAATTTAAAATCATGCTTTAAAGTACTGTACCTACATACAATACAATCTATATAGGCCATGAACCTCTCTTATCATAATAATTACTCAAATAACTAGTACTTATTATAAAAAGCTCAATTTAGACCAACATTTAGAGGATATATGATTATTAGAACCACCTCTAAATTACTGATGTTGATATAGCTACCGAGTAATCAAAATAGATATAAGTTCTATTTAATAAATACGCTAGAATGAAAAACACTACAACACTACACGTCAAAGAAAAGTCCAAAAACCTAACAAAAAATTTTAAATTTAATTCATGCAATATTCAGAAAAATGAAAACATCTAAACTGTTCCGGTAGTATTAACAAATAGAACGCTAATTGAAACTTTGTTTCTTTATACCACCCCATTTAGACAAATATATATTACTGTATAGCTATATAAGACAATAACTTACCTTCTCATCGTAAAAACCCTGGTCGTCAGTTCTCTGTTGACCCAAAAGTCTATCAGTCTCCAAGTCAGTGTCATTTTCTTCTACATGAACGAGAAATTGATAAGGTTTTTCCGGTTATTTAGAAACTTTTAAAATAATTACCATCCTCCGGACCACTATTAGTGCATTTTCGCTCGGAATCGGCACTCGTAGTGGAAATGCCTCTTTGCCTAAAATGGCTGAAAAAAATTATAACCACCATTACCATTATGTCAATTAAAGTATTCTATTATATGTTAATGCGGTAAAATCTAAGTGTTTAGGAAATTTGTGACACATAATAAATTTATGTAGAAAAAACGTGAAGCTAAAGTACTTACCTAGGAACCCACACAGGACTGGTGCCATTTTCTTCACATTCTTCCCCTGAATGCCTTTGCAACGGAAGCGTTTTAGTTCTTTGAAGCGTCAGCCGAATATCTTTTATAGCAGCTTCAACATCGTTATTTTTTTCAGTTCCCGGAACCATTCGATGAGGGGCAGGTGCCGGAGGAGGCGGAGTTTTTTCTATTCCGAAAAAATGTCAATGACAACTCCATTTGAAAAAAACGTTCTCATATATTAATCATACCTAGAGAGTCGGTCTGTGAGAGTGTTAAAGGTTCTTCAATGCTATTTACACAATTATTACTAATATCTGTCGCAGATTTCGAGAAGCACTCCACTTGTGTGTCCCCCACGCCGTTCTCGCTAGGATTACTTATCGACTTAATTTTACACACCCCTGAATAAGACAATTAAAATTTCAGAAATTAAAAGTAGAGTAAAATGTACCTTGATTTATTTCTCTTTCGATTTCAGTTATTTGCTTTTTCATAAGGATGACGGTAGGATTATTATTATCGGTGTCACTAGCGTGTCCTGACGATAAACCATCTTCCAAAACGGGCATGCTCGAGTATAGCCTTAAACCATCGCCGCCGGGCACCGTCAAATCGGTGTTTGAACCTAAAGTCAGATCCCGTCAGATCCCGTTATATAAAATTTGCTAAGTTTTGTAACTTGCCCAAAAAACCACTTGAAGGCGCAAGGTCATTCTCCATGAGCATTAAAGACACTTCACTATCCAAGTCACCACAGTTCGAGTCACAGTCGGTGGTTTCTGGAGATAAAGTAAAATTTCGACTGTGACCCACTTGTAAACCAACCTCAGTTTCACCTAGATCTCCGCTAGAACCAGTACCGATGGACAAATCAAGAAAATTATTTTCGTGTTCTGGGCAATCATGATCCTGAAACGAAACACACCACATTCCACAGACCTTCATTAAATTATAAGCAAACATGCACAAAATGTTTCAGCCAATGTTTTTCAATTCTAATATTAAAATTTTCACTCAAAAACTAAATTGCCTGCACGCAAAAAGTTCACATCAAAGCCAAAAACCGTTAATAAACAGGAAAAATAAAACCAGTCAGTTGTCTGTTGTCTCCAATCAATTAAAAGTTTTTCATGCAACTGAAACTTTCCTTAGAAAAATATGCATTCAAATATGGAGTAATATCCGCGAATAATGCGATAATCCTACCTGCAGGGAGACATTGGATAATGGAAAACATTTCGTTGTTGAATCAATTCGCATGCAAAAATCAGGTTCACTGCCGAGACCTTTAGCTAATCTTTTTCCTACATATGAATTTCCAGATTCACTTGCCTGCCTTCTTAATTCGTATTCTAAATCCTGGAATTCGCTTCCTAATCTATTTTCTTCTTCTGGTGGACATTTAAAAAATTCCTCTAATACTTTTCTTGTTTCAGAGAACTCGTATAAATAATCGAATGTAGTATTTGTTGGCGGCGGGGAAGTGTTTCGCTTCTGCTTTAAATATAAATTTGACATTTAGGAAATTTGAAAATCAAGACAAAAAAAAAACAGATAAGCATGCAAAAAAGTATTAATCAGAAAATTTAAAACTCCAGAATGAATCGCTTCAACGGAAGTAATTACCAAACTAAACTATTCAACTGACGCACTAATAACCAAACTTACATTGTAAGAGTTATTTTCGGCGTTATTTATATTATGCTCTCTCTCACTCAGGCTAGGACTAGTCACAACTCTCTGAGGAAACCCTGGCCGTGGAGGATACACGCTTGGAGAAGCAAGTAAACTTTGAGCGCTAGGCAACTGTAGATGAGGACTATTGAGCCCTGTTTGCCTCGGACCATATCTTTTAGGTGAACCTTCATAAACTGCTATCGGCAAACTGCCAATTACCTATATAGAGACATTTACTGTGAAAATAATACCTGCCTGGTGCGGATAGTTCGTAATTACCTTGGCTACTTTATCACTATCGATATTATTTGAATCATATGTGTGATTGCCAGTAAAACCACTTGATTCAGGTTTATTATGTTCTTTCCAGCTCTCACCAATGTCATCAAAAACAACAATTTCTTCTGGAAAAGCCATGCCAGTAGAACTTTCTTTCAGAGGACTGTTTGATTCTTTTCCATGAATCATTGGATGCACTTCTGATGTCAACATCATTTCAGTGAATTCCCGATGGTGATCATTTGCAATCTAAAAAATGTCCTCAATTAGGTTTAAAAAGCTACAAATACACTACAGAGACCTTTTTAGCTTCATTGCTGTTGCCATGAAACTCCCACACACTCTGCTGCTTCATTGAAGATCTTTGCATTCTCCTCTCACCATCATCACTTAAATACTGACTGCTCCTTGACTTTCTGACTGCTTTTATTCTACTTTGCGAATATAATTCTCTTCCACCTGCTATTTCAATTATCCTTAAATTTGCCAGATCACTTTGCAAACATACACCAAAGTCAAAACGTTCTATTTTACCTAGAATCTCTTAACTTATAAGTTCCACTAGACGATTTTTGATCTGATATACATTCATCATCAGGTGAGTATCTGGAAAAGCTCTCATCTCTACTAATATTACAGGAACTATCTGCGATCCACCTGGAATAATTTTATCTCAGATTCAAAATTTTTGAATCTAGGTGATTCATGAATAATAGTGCAGACTGTCTCTTTATCTTTTTTTACTACAGAACCTGCTGTATATAAACCAACAAAAAATAAGAAATACAAACTGCTAGCTGCTAGGCTACAAATATAGGAATTACAGGGGGTTGGTATTCATTACAAATTAGTAATATCTTATGCAATTATGACTGGAAACAAATTTCATTGTTTGAGCAAGTTCTATTACCTATCTTAGTGGTTAATTAATTACACAAGAAATATAATACCTATTTTGGTCATAGTATTAACCTGAGATTTAAGCTGTAGTAAAATAGGCCAACACCAAAATATGTATATAGTTTTGTGGTCTGGTTCAGTAGAACCTACGGTACAAAGTTGTTACATTACAAACATACAAGGTGTTGAAGTTTGAATAAAAAATAAGAAAAAACTAAAGACCAGTTTTTACATACATGAGAAAAAAACAATGGATTAGCAATATCCTTAAATCCCAAGAAACAAGCAGTACCATACCATTTTGTGTTTGAATAAAATTGTATTGATTAATAAACATATTTCATATTTTATTATTCAGTCAGGTACCTACATAATCATGAGTTTTCATTTTTAATTCAAAAACTAAACATTGTACCTTAAAGTAACACAGAAGCTCTTTCTTTCTAAATTGAATGAAAAATTCAGAACTGATTTGAGTTTTATAAAAACCTACTGACATACCATTTAAAAATTATATTGCATAATTGATCCCTCAGGATAAAAAAACTCACCCCTCAGTCACATCCTGTAGATTCATTACAATGGTGTTAATAGGGGTAGTCTCAACACATTCATGCTCATTGGAAGAAGTCCTGATGATTGGATTCAAATTAATATCACTCCTAGGTCTGCATTTGGGAAATAACTTGCTGATTTGTTCTGTATTATCACTGACATCAATATTATCCAAGGGTAGAGTCAAACTGGTCATTTCTGATTATATTGCTCCCATGGTTTTAATATCTACATATTTATTTAGGTTCATACCTATTCGCAAATATTTCAAAATTATTTTTGATGACTAGTTTATAAAGGCATTAATTGTAAAGTGTAAATTCTTTGCACCCTCTACCCATAAAAAATATAAAAATTTGGAATGTTTTTGATTGAGAATATTTTGAGATTCAGATGTAAAGTGTCAACTATGTCAACCACGCCGTGCACGCTCATTGACATTCGATTTTGACAGATGACAATTGACCTTTTCTTTTTGTCTATTTATTTATTGAATTCCTATGTATTATAAATCGTATAAGTATAAATTAGAATTATGAATCACACTGCACACATAAATAAATTTGTAGTGTGTAGTGTGCACATAACAATCATAACGTCGCAGTTGTCACTAATCACAAGCCAATTTAATGCCGATAACTTTTTTGTAAACAGTTTTGACCATTAATAACTATTACATTAATGTGATTTATTGGGTTACTCACTGGTTATGCTATCTGTTGAACCTGAACAATAACCAGCAATAACTATAGTTTTAACTACCATGGATTTAGTATTCCCATTAAAATGGGCTAATGTCATGACACTCACACAGTAAATGATCCAACAATTTTTTTTTCTTTACTGGATTGCATTCACATCAAACATAACAGGGGGTTTTTCAACTGTGATTATTTGATTGTACAACCGGGATAAAAATATTCATGTAGTATAAAAACTATTCAGTTTGTCTTAATATAGGATCTACATATCCAAACAGGTATCCTAACTCTGTGACGAGTTCGAAATATTTGTTAGAAAAAAATTACTGTTCAAACTGCAATATAAAATAAATATGCACTCACCTGTGACGACTTCCGATGCTGAAAATTATGCACTCAGATGTTAGCAACAAACTAACATTTTTCTAATTTGGCTTTTGTTGCAAAACCACACTAACCAGCAAGTCCATTATTTCATTGAGATCAATATTCTTGTATTTCTTGTGGAGCGAAAAACGCAGAAATAGTCGTATATTTCTTCAGTAAATGACGCGCACTACAATAATATTAATCTTATTTTAGTACAATACAATCCTAAGTATATTGCTTATATGGTGGTGATCGCTTACTGATACTGAATTGTTTCTCATCTAGTATACTAGAGTCAAGCAAAATATACGTACGAGTCATGTCCACCAAAAATCAATATTCCAACAGAAAAGAGAGAACAAATACCATATTATTAAAGGGCGTATCGAGTGGAAAGTTTGGCAACGACTGCCACACACATAATATTTACTTACATAACCGAAGTACTTAGATATGATAAAAAATAATCCAAAATTTGAAAATCTTTTCGAAAAAACAGACGTCATGCGTCGATTTTCGCGACATCGCAATGTTTGGTTGTCCTACGAAATTTTCCCTTATCAACGCATGCTTAAACAGTAGCGTACACAGAATGCAATGACCTTTCTCTTTAAACTACCCTACTGCTATATCTATCTTTTTTCTTTCTGTATGTAGGTATACCAATAATTGGGCATTACTTCTGTTATTTCAACTTTCTTTAGATACTATAAAAAAATCTTTCTTTATTTTAGGATCAAATAACAATATCTGTCTCTAAATACAATTTACAGTTCTACAGTGGTGTCGTGTTTGTGTTGTTTTAAATATTAATAGAGTTAGCAAAAATGTATAAATATTCCAAAATTAAAATACTGAAAGAAAAACTTTACAAAACAGATAATTTTCTATCCTAGATATTATTATACAGGAGCAAAATACTAAAAGTAGAAAAAGACGATTATTGCGCTGAGCTGAAAAGATTATCCAGCTGAGTGGAGCACAATTATCGCATATTCTAAATACTCTTGTATAACATATACCTACTTTTTGTTTTTTTTTCAAGCATAGTGCCACTATTACTTTCGCCTAAACGTCAACAAACTGAAAATATCAATGCCACGGAAACTCGTTCATCGTTTGTCAAAAATGACATTAGCAGGTAATGCCAAGTGTACACGGAGAAGAACACAGGGTAGTTGAGAAAAAAGCGTATGCTACGTGCAAATTGTTTATTGATCCTTTGTGAACCGGTTTCGGCATTTTAGGCCATCATCAGCACTCAAATCTGCCGATAGAGAAACAAGGGACAGCTCAAAGAGGTATACTTGCTGTTTATAGGTTGGAAAAGAAAGTAAAATGCCAATGTTACACACTAACTGACAGCTAACAAATATGGAAAACATTCCGCGGCACTGTTTCTTGACATACAAAAAGCTTTCGACACCACATGGCACAATGGCATCCTGATGAAATTACAATGCCCTCCTTATCTTCTAAGTGTGTTGGCTAGCTTCCTATCCAATAGACAGTTAAAAGTAAAAATTCGAGATTCATATTCTTTCGTGTTTCAAACAGAGCAGGGTGTTCCACAAGGTTCGCCCCTTTCTCCTCCACTGTTCAACCTGTATTGCCATGACATCTATCACCAAGCAAGAAGACTCCCAGACGTTATTGACAAATCATCATATATTCTACAATTTGCTGACGACACGGCCCTAGTAACTCACAGCTATTCTCTCCAGAATACAGTGGCAAAACTACAACAATTACTGGATTGCATCGTTCAATGGACCCAACAATGGAGAATAAAACTAAACCCCACAAAAACCCAGTTTAATCATTTTTCATCATAGAATTTCAATCTCCTCTCCAAAAGTTAAGATATATAACCTTGATATTACACCGTCATCTCAAGTCAAATACCTGGGAATAAGCATAGATTCAAAACTGAATTTCAAACAGCAAGCCGCTAGCGCTAAAGCCAAGGCCGTAAGCAGAGCCAAACATTTCAGACAGTTGACATACAAAGATGAAGGAATAAGCACCCAGGCAGCAAAAAGTATTTATAAATTGATTTGCCGTCCCATGCTGGAATATGGCCATGTCCTCTACTGGAATTCCAGGAGTAGTACCACCAAAATTTTGGAAGTTGCTGAAAGGCAATGTCTGAGGATAGTCACAAAGATCAGACACCCACGAAATCCAATGCACCACCCTTCCAACGAATTATTGTACCAGAGGACTGGGATCATCCCCATCGTGAAGCGTCTGCATCAACTAAGCACCTCATATGCACACCAACCCCACAACATAGCAATTATGCAGAACCTAATTATTCAACAGGAACCGGATGCCAGAACTAAAAGAAAATACCCTGAAGTAACCTTAATGGAAAAAATCATTGCTACAAAAAATACACCAATAAACAACTGAAATGAAGAACCAAGTCCCAAAACCTACTTAAAATTTGTAAATTGAACCATTACTGTTAAGTTAGAACTAGTTACTCAAAAAAACATGTTTTTTTTTTTTTTTTGTATCACCTTGCAATATGCAGGAAAATGTTGAGTTTGGTATAAATTAAGTTAATAAAATTTTTGTATTCGGGCAGGAAGACCCCGGTCGTTAGCCCTTTGACAGTTGTCAATAAAGTATGTTTGTTGTTGTTTAAGACTACTTGAAAAAAATTTCTTAAAAGTCATAAAGCAAAAAAAGTTAAGTTTATTAAATCACTTGACAGTAATAAATGATTTGTGGTCTATCATGAAGATCCAAATTCATTCATCCATTTATCATACTTGTCTAAATCTTCCTTTGAGACACTTTTATTATTCTTTGCAATTGCTTCTTCAAAATCCTGCATAGTAACGGGGAGGTCCAGTTCTTCTTTCGGTAGCTGTCTAATTTGATCTGGCTTCAATCCACATATCTTTCTTCGCATGGACATCATAGATGCATCTCTACAGACATTAGTTACATCAGCTCCAGAATATCCATCTAGCTTTCGGGCTATGATTGTCAAATTAACGTTTGGGTCAAGTTTTACTTCTCTGAGATTGATTTTAAGAAGAGCTTCTCTGCCTGGTAACGTGGGTAGGGGAATATAAATTCGTTTTTCTAGTCTTCTCCTTAGAGCTTCATCTATATCCCATGGAAAATTGGTGGCTGCAAGAACCATTACAATTTTACCTGGCTCATCATTGTTTGCAGTAATTCCATCCATTTGCACCAATAATTCTGATTTAACTCTCCGGGATGCTTCATGCTCTGATTCTGAACCTCTTCGAGAACATAATGAATCTATTTCGTCAATAAAAATGGTACTGGGAGCATAAAACCTTGCCTATTATTGGGAACAAAATAGAAAAAATCAAATCAAATTTTATTAAAGATTACAAAGGACACACACCATTTCAAAAAGTAAGCGGACCATCTTTTCTGACTCACCCCTATATTTAGAGGTTAAAGTTGAGGATGATACATTAAAAAATGTTGTACCACACTCAGTTGCCACAGCTTTAGCTAACATAGTTTTGCCAGTTCCTGGAGGCCCAACCATTAAAACCCCTTTCCAAGGTCTTCTTATTCCTAAATACATAATTTAAGATAAACTTAAAATAACTTTCTTATTTAAAGTGAATTACCAGTGAAAAATTCTGGCATCCACATAGGCAAAACTACAGCCTCTTCTAAAAGCCTTTTGGCTTCTTGTAAGTCTGCAATATCATCCCATCTGATATTTGGGTTTTTCTGAACAATATCTCTTTCCAGAACATCAGCTAATTCACGCTCCATTCCATTGCATTCAAACTTTTTTTCTTCAGGTTCTTCTTTAGTTTCATTTTTTACATCTGTATCAGTGCCTTCTGTGTTTCTACAATTCCTATGTAATTTAATGAACTGATACATTGCTATAGTTAGTATGTCACCTTTCAGACTTAGAACTGGAAGGCCTTTCTTCTTTCTTGGTGATTTTATTAAATGTTTTCTGAATATCTGATCTGCGGGATGTATTAGAAGAGCTTGCCCTTGTATTCATTTGCCCTTTCTTAACATCAGACCTTCGGCTATTCACAGGCTTAGCTTTTGGTCTTGTTAAGCTTCCATGATCAACTGGAGTAGGAGCAGGCCATACATCTGGATCACTTGGAATATTGAAATGATTTAAATCTGGTGGTAAATCTCGCCTACGCACTCCAATAGGAATATCCCCACTGCATTCGGTTTGTAAAGTGTCTAAAATAACTTTCAGATCTTTCAGTTCTTGATATTCTTTGCTCACTAGCAATTGCATCTGTAAGATGTTGTTGAAAGTAAGAAATATTAACAGATCTCTAATGCTACTTACTTGTTGCCATTTGCCTTTCCTTATTGGATCAGAAATTTGTAATATAAATTTTGACAACAGTTGAAGGGACCCCTGATAATAAATGATTGCATTTTCATAATTGGACAAGGCAGCTAATTCTCGTGCTAGGGCCACATTATCACAGATTTCCTTCACGCTTCCATTTTCACCTCCATCTATGGTTGCCATACTATCTGTTTTGTATTTGTATATTTCCTTAGTAATACTAATTCATCACAACTATACAACAGAAACTATGCAAGTAAAAAATAAGAAGTACAACTATAATACAAAATAGTCAAACCAGAGTATAAACCAAAATTTTTAATTTTTAATCAAGCCAAAACAAGTTAATACATAGTTCCGCCGCAAAACTCACAACCTGGCAACCAATGAATAAAAAAATATAGCAGGAAGAAGCAATAGCAATCAAAGAGGGGGACAAAAATCGTTCAGTATGGCGGCCGTAAACTGTCAGAAAATTACTGACGCCCACTATTAACAAATCCACTCGTCTATATAACAATAAGTCAATTAATTTAAGTTTGCAAAAATTAACTTTTAACGGACCGAAAAGCAAAACAAACAAAAAAAACAAATCTGTGCGGTTTTTAGCTAATTTCACATATCACCAAATATAAACAAAACTGTTTGACGACTAACTTGAAAGTTTCAAATTCAATTGCGCAGTAGGCGAATGTGGGGACAAAGATGGCGACTTCCGTCTTGGTCGCTTAATGCACAAACGGCGTATATTGTTACCTCCTGATACTTGTTCCTTTTACTCGAAGCTGTCAAAACTGTCAATAGTGTCAATCTGTCTTCAATTAGTTTTAGTTTTTTATTTTAAGTTTTTATAAAAAATGCCTGAGCAAGAAACTTTCAGATTTACGTGTAGTTGATTTAAAACTAGAGCTGAAAGACGGGGGTTGGATAAAAATGCCGTAAAAATCTCACTTATCCAGAGACTCAGAAAAGTAAGAATTTTAATAGCTTCTGGATTTTCTATAGTTTATTTTTTGGATTCCTTTGACTTTGCTTGGTCTGTTTTAAGTGAAAGGAGGTTTATAATATTAAACTAACCTGTGAAATCTTTATGTACTTCAGTATGAAATAAATATTTGGTACCATATTAAAAAGCAGTGAATATTGGCATTAATAAGAATAATTTTCTACTTGCTAGCTACCTAGTCAAAAAGCTATTTCAAAAAGTCAAAATCAATTTAATCTGGGTATAAAATTATGACATTATTTTAGTCATTAAAAGATAATGGTGTTTATCCAGATGACTATTCTTTTGATGTGGCAAATTCTAAAAAAAGCAATAGTAAGTAGTTATAGTAAATATGCAGCCAAAAATTTAGGATAGGGAGAAAATCATCTGATGAGAGCCACTATTTAGAACTTCTTGATAGGAATCAAGCAGAGAGTAAAAGTTCTTCAAAACAACAACCTAATACTTTGTCAAAAGAAGATTCAAATGTAGTTTCTGGGAACACAAACCTGCGGAACCTGTGCTCGTCAACCGGATTGGTCCAAATTCGGGTTGCTGACATATTTGACAGTTGCCTTACTTTTCGGTTTCGGTAAAAAGTTAAATTTATCCCAACTTTATCGCCGAACGGTCAGGAAAAATAATACCGTTAAGGTTATTACTTGAACTGGAAAATAAATGCAGTTAAATAATTTGTAATTGTAAATGCACCAATGAAAAATGATATTCCGTGATTTCCATTCGGACGATCAGTGGAAAATTGCAGAATTGAAGAAAAATTGTTTAATGCGATAACTGACAATACATGTGTCATTCTGTCTTGCGGAGAGTCCAGTCAGAGCAGATGTGATTAAAAACAACTTTGGTAGGAAGAGTCCATCTCTCTCTAATTCGCTTTCTCTTTTCAACTGTCTCTTGTTAAATAGCTATTCTTTGGTTAAATGTTGTCGTTTAATTCTGTGGGTAAATGTCAACTTCAGGTCACCAAATGGGTGAAGTACAAACTGTCACTACTGATTATACCACTATTATCAGTCCCAGGATAGTTATATTGTTACCAAACTACATGTTACCAGTTACCTACCACCTACCATAGGGAGGTACATACTAATCGCAACAGTGAACACTACCTACTTGCCTGAGTTCTTTAAGCTCAAGTATATTCGAAGCCACACGAGGATTTCTTCAATCGTATATTCAATATTGTATATTAGCAGAAGTAGGAAATATTGTAGAATCCTTTGATGTTTATAAAAACAAGCTTTATTTTAACATTGTAGACACAACTGAAAAGTTAGATATGTTTAGTTTCCAAAGCATTTTCTTGTCACATCCTTGTTCAAGCAATTCAATTAGAACGGCTATAAAGTTCAGACGTTCGTAGTACAAGGTATGAAGGCAGAATCGATCGAATCGGAGTATCAACTTCAATTAAACATCCTCTAACCATAATGTATACACGCAATTCCAATTATAGTAAAATCACTTATACTTTATAGGATACGAAGGACGTGTCTCTACAAAAACAATGCTTCTACCAATACCAAGCTCTATTTCTATAGGGAGTAAAATATACAACACGTAAAATTGCACTGAAATCTGTATACCATTTCTTAGTGAGTGTGATAACAATATTAATTGATAACAAAAAGTGGTTTAGTCACTATTATTTAAAGTCAAAAACAACTCATTATCCAATACTTACATACCTGCCTATATACTTATACATGGCTATTAAATTAAGCCAATACATAAAATTAAACACTGTTTTTAATCGGTTTTAAGAGCATCTTGTACGCGCTTCAATATGTCGTCATGGCTAGGCCCTTTTCCATACCAGCTAGAAAAAGGTTGCTGATAGCTTTGGAAAGATCTTTCGTGGGGCGATTGACTGGGAATCCCATATAATTGATTTGGAATTCCAAAGGTCGTACTTGGAGGTCCGTAGGGCGATGGATATGGTTTAGATCCAGCATAACCCGAGTTATCGTAAGAATGACTGGTAGGACTATAATTGAAAGAAATTGAAGAATCGTAAGGATAGCTTGGAACCCATTCAACTAGAGGGGGGTATCCGTTAGATATTCCTGGTACTCCATAAACAGGTTTAATAGACGATGGTGGACCATAAGTTATACTGATGTTGTCATTTCCGGTGTTAGGACCATACCCTAAAACGTTTTGTCGGATTATGTATGATAAAGCTGAGTTCTAGGAACAGTTAATGCTTACCAAAAACGTTAGTCACTGAAGTATTGGTGGTAATGGTACCGTTAGTAATTACTGTTGTCTGAGTTGTAGTCGTTTCCGTTGTAGTTGTGGTTGTTTCTTGTTGTCTAGGCTTTGGAAGTGCAGTTACGGGCTCTATATCGTCATCAACATATTCATCACTGTAATAATCCGGATCTCTTCTGGACTTATTTCTATTTTTTTTTCTTTGCTGGTTTCTATTAAGCCCTCCACCTCTACTGAAATCGTAGTCGTAATCATAATCATAATTTAAAGCAGGCCTACGCACTTGATGAGTTCTCTTTTTGTTTCGCTTATTGCTATTAAGTATAGGATAATTGTAATAAGTATCGTAATCTAAGAAATGTTCCGGGTTTCGTCTTCTAATATTATAACGGTTTCTTTTATAATATCTCGAGGAGGCAGCTCTTTTAACTTTTTGAGTTTCAGGGACAAATGGTTCCAAATACTCGTTATAATACTTGTCACTATCCCCGTACGTTTGTATAACTTCAGGATTACGGGGGGTAACTTTCGTGAAATGCAAAGTACTTTCAGTTTGTTGCATCTGAGTATCTTCAGGAATTCTTGATGATGTTGCAAGGTGTTGTTGGTAAATATTAATTGAAGTGGGAGGGTTAGACTGATTGATAAGCGGCGCAGGATCGTATTGGAATTTGATGGATCCATTTTGAAGCTTTCCCAGGGCTAGACTTGGAAATACTGTTGCTAAAAGAAATCCTAGCAGAGTACCTATAGATTTTCCTTGGCGGTTGGTTGAAAGACCTACAAACATAAACGAATATATTGGTTGGAACACTTGATATTCTAAGTATGAATTATTGTTTATATAAAATTGCTATAACTTATCTCTCGAAAATTTTCTTGATTAAAACTGGGAAAATCTTAGAAATGTGTTTAGAGCATGTAAGTGCATACTCTGAAATCTTAACTGATGTAAAAACACTTACCTAATAAATGATGGTAATCAAGTAAAAAACTAACGTTTTATCAAAATGGTATTAATGAATATTTATCATCGATGAAACAAAGCACATGTCGATTTACACATATACATACTTATAAAAGTGTAAACTCAGTTTACACATTTAAATATTCAATACGGAGTTAGTCCTCTCATAATTTGTCAAACACTTACCTCCTGAATCAATAAGAGAATTATTCATATTGTTAAAGTAAATGAACAAAATATCATTGGTTGTATACCTTCGTTGTTGTTGAAATGAAACTGAAAAGATTTGCTAGGACTTGGGAAAGTAAATTTGCATTAATGCGGGTGCCTTTTAAATACCCTTATGTAAATGTTGATTACTTTTTTGTTGTGTAGGTATCTATTTAATGCGTAGAGGTTACAGGACCGTATTTAAGGTAGGTATGTAAGGCCAGGCCCTAGGCGGAACGTGCGGTGCGGTTCCTTTTTCAAAATTATATAAATATAAAAAATGATGGTGCTGGCTAATTGCCCAAAGCTTTCAGGAGAAGAGTAAAAGAACATGTTGAAATAATTTAGCTGTCTAATTGCTCAACATTTTCAAGAAAAGACCCAAAAAATTTGTTAAATTGATTGAGCTGGCTAATCGCCCAGAATATTCAAAAAAAGATTAACTGATAAACGAAGAGTGGAACACCATTGGAAATGATTGACCTTGCTGATGGTCTAGAAATAAAAAAAAAAAAACGATAAAAGAAGAGCCGAAGACTGTATTGATATAATTGATATAGCTAATTGCTCGGAAATTGCAAAGGAAAACTGACAGGGCCGTATTTACTCGCATAGGCATAGGCTGCAGGACATTATCTGTAATACTCGTACTTTTTTTTTATTAGTGGTGCGGACTCTTCTCTTAGGCTGCAGTTTCTCTGTGCAGTCTATATAGCCTGTGCGTAAATATGGCTCTGAGAGGTTATCTGAAATGGCTCTAAGTTTATTGGGAATATATATAATATATACACCCCCGTAAAGGATGAGGAAATATTCTTCCATATGCAATATTTATTTATATAATTGACTGTGAAACAGATTTTACTAATGTAAATTTATGATACCCACAGATTTCTTTTTGGGTTACAGTTCAATAGTATGACAATATTAGACTGTACTCCCTTTTTTTTTCTATCTATAACGTATATCTTCATTTTTAATCTAAATTATATGAACACGAACTACATGTAAACTTCTATTTTAGTAGAATTCAGTAATTATTCTTGATATTTAAATGAAAGATATACGATATGTTGTATTTTTACTTTTACTGATTCTTATGGAAATAGATATATTCAAGAATATATAGGTAATCAAGTAACATACACAAACTTTCATACAAATTGAACATATAGATGTTGATGTACATGAAAGGGGGTATGTGTAACATGTATGAACATTATTGTGTTTATACATTTATCAGTGTTTTGCAACAAGACAATAAAGACTTCTAAGTAGACACGTGGTGCGTGTATTCTATTACTGCTTATTATTTTAGGTAGTAAAACCAATGTAGTACATACTGAAATATAGTTTACTAAACGCACATTGTTGAACAAATCTTGTCGGAATTAAGCGTAAAACCCTTATTTCTAGTTTTCAATACCCTTAAACCCAACGAAAATAAAAAAACTTTTGTCTTATTTCGTTTTTCATTTTGTACGACCTTCCAGAAATAGATGTTTGTGGAACTTTGTCACTTGTTTTTGGCTAGTGAGTACGATTTGATCGTATATTTTTTCCACCAACGATTCTGGAATTTCATGTCCTTTAGTCAATTGGATGATATTGTAATAGTGAGTTAAAGCATTTCAGTCGTAGGACTTTTTTAGACACATAAATTAAAGTTATGAGATACTGAGATAACTTTTAATTTGGCCAAACGACATTGATTTATCGCTGGCGCAAATATTGAGTCGCGTTTTATTGTAATCATTTAGAAGTTACTTTTTCAAATTTCTTACAGTCGTCATAAAAGTTAAAAGTTGCATTTTTGATATGATGTTGGCACAAACACAAAATATTTAACAAACAGCAGCAACCGAACTACTATTGTTACGAAAATAACATTTACCATTCTATGAGACAACCATTTAGTCGTATAAGTTAGATGCCTTTTAAATGAGCGTCCAATTTTTATTGTTTAATAACTAATAATAAAAAAAAAAAAAATAAATATTCCTAAGGAAACATTCTCATTCTTATTAATAAGTTCACATAAACTAATATTTTTTTATTCAAAGCCTCAAGTTATTGACTTATGCGTTCTCTAGCTCACGGATCTTTGTATATAGCATGACACACAGTGTGCAAGAAGAAAGGTGGAAAGTTCTTAATTAAAAGACAAAAACTGTAAAAATAAAATTAAAATAAATCTTAAACATGTGGCGTTTCGTCCGAGGAGAAGCTGAAAGCGCAGCGTGAGCTAATTATATGGTTTATTCTGAGATGCATTTAAAACGTATATCACTTCTCTAAATTAAATTATATTTGATGATTGAGTTCCTAGCGAAATGGTGATTTAGACAATAATATTTTATTTGTTTTTTCAATTTTATAAAAGATGTCTTAAGATCCATGCAAGGTGCTAATGACTTACAAATGATTTTGTTTAATAAGACTTAAATTTGTAATATCGAAAATATAAGTAAATTATTTGGACAAAAAATAAGGATACGCCGCTGAATGTTACCCCATAAGTTGTGAGTTCTATTGTACGAGTGCCTTATAGTGAACACCTGGCTATAGGGAACCCTTCTGCCCTCGAATATATGTACCCTTAATTATCTGCAGCACGATTTTTTTTTTGTTATTTGAATGCATCCGTCTATTATTTTTATCACGTCGTGATAAGATGGTCCGACGTCAGCCACACAGTATGATTTTTCTACTAATGTAATATTTATTATAATATCTTTAGAATTTTGAAAAACTAATCTGTCTACAAATAGACAGTTCAAAGATCAGTACGCATTGACCCTCCTCTGTATCGTAAACTGTTGGGTTCATTACAACTAAAACATTTGTCGCTTTATCAAAATAAAGTTACAAGGTTTACGTACCTCATTTACGATATCAGATTCTATACTAATGTATTTTGTCTAACAAAGTAGCAACCCTCAAATGCAATCAATTGTTTTTTGTTTTCTGTTGTTTGCAAAATCGTGTTTGTCACAAAATTCAGATTTATATTTTAAATAAAAAATAAAGAATATACTTTTCATTCTGATCATTTCCAGAAAATTGCATTGACGGGGTCTAACTCAGATGTTGGTTCAAGTTTTTCTTTTGTACAATGTACGTACCTATTGAAATATTTTTTTTTGCGCAGACGTGTACTTGATGACCGCATAGAATTGTTTGATTTTTAATCATTTGAAAAACAAATCATTAAAACAATTATTAAATGTAAAAAACCATGAACGCCATTGGAGCGACTAGGGGGTTACGTTACGTACTACTGTGTCTCGTGCAGTTAAGCACAAAGTAGGGGGCGCAATACCTAAACTAAACCGGGATCCCGCGTATGTATTCCCGTATTCGCGTTTGAACTGTGTAAGCTGTTACACATTTGGTGTGCTCGTTTCGTGTTGACAATCTACTCTCTGCTCCCTTCACGGGCTCTTATAGACCCTCAGAGTCCTAAACAGCTGGTGCCACAGTCTAAAATTAGTCGACGGTGGTTCTACACTTTAGTTAGTACGCGTCTGGAGACTAGTTGAATACGCACGTGGCCTACTAGACGTAGTAGCTTCGTTCTCTGGAGCGTTAGCAAATTTATGTGCAAATCGAACAGACCTGCTCCCCTATGCGAGATCGCCGGAATAACTTTACCAAAGAATATATAAATAATATTGTAAACCCCTTGGGAAATAGGCCGGCAAGACCAACTGAAATCGCGCGTGCGAACGAAGAGCGCGCGGCTACCGTTTTAGAGCCCGCAGAAGAACCATCAAAGGTAAGTCATGCTGTCGTGTCGATCATGCATTGGGAATGATCAAACACTAGTGTCATCATTCATCATTTATCATTATTATTACCAATATCCAGATACTATCTACTATATTATACAACCTTCAAATCTGATTTTTTTTACCTATCAAATCGCTATCACGTTTTGTTTTAAATTCATTTTTTATGAAACACATAACTGAAGTTTGTTTATAAACTGATATGGACTACTTTAGAACAAAAATACAAGTACTATTCGATAAATAGTTTGTAACACTAATCGCATCATATATATTTTCAGCAGTGTAGAGTATAGATGTAATAAAAAAACAGGACCAATTACCAACGCTATTTGAATTGAATTTAAATCTATGTAATAAATCTATCTTTTTTTATTCTATTACCAGTTAGTTAATAATGATGTATAGCATCACTTTTAATTGTTATAACTTCTTTGTGAATCGTTTTGAAAATTGAAGCAACTTTGAAAACTTTGTTCTTTGTTACTTGAAGAGTATTTTGCAGATTGTTTAACCATAAACTGTGAGGTGTGATTTATTAAAATCAATCCCAGTTCACTGACGCGTTTTGCCATATTATGGGTATAATCAGAGTGGCGTTAGGGCTTGATAACCAACGAACAAAACCTTCGTTCCAGTGGTTCCAGTATTTCAACCAAAACAGAAACAAATTTGTTGTTTGTCAAAATACCATGCGGATAATAAAATATTTATTCCTACACACTACAACAATATTCCTAGCACGTTTAGTATTTTTTTACAAATTTTCTAATAGGAATTTAATCTTTAGTAATAAAAAATATTATTTTATCAGTATTATTCTGTAAAAAAATCTTTTAAAACCGTTGTTCATTATTAACGGACATTTTTGTAAATAGAAATAAGTTTTTACACAAAATCCGCGCAAATACGTTCAGAAAAGATGAATACAGACATGTGGTTTTGTTGCCTTTTTAGGAAAAGTTATTATTTTTGGTACAAGTCTGAAGCTTGATGGAATGAACGCCTCATTTACTTACTTTGAACGAGGCGAAATCTCGATATTTTGCTTCACATGACAAATATTGATAAAAAAATGCTCAGAATATGTTTTTAGCCCCATGTACTGAGTTTCCAGAAAACACTCGCAAGTGTCAAATTATTATAATACTTTCCATGTTTCTCTTTTTATTAAATTAAAAAATAACCTTATTACCGTAAATAATAAATTACTCAAAAATGAGGTGGGCAGAAAGATTTTATTGTTATGAAATAAATGAGTTATATATAAATATATTTTAAAATTGAATAGGTAGGTATGCACAGAAATTATTGATGGCTTAAGTTTAAGTTAGGTTTAGAAACTGAATATTTAAACAGCATGTACCGCAAATCTGAACTTGGCTTAGACTTGAACCACCAAAATGACTTTGGGACATTTAAATAAGTTCTATCAGAGTCAGAAAAGAAGAATGGTAGAATGACAGCAGTCAAATCAGTATTTATTTATTTTTATTTATCGTGATTTTTACTTAAAAAATGAGGGTTTTTTCATGAAATTCGGTATATGGAGTTAAAATCAGATTTGTAGCAACTTTATATCGGCAAAATAGCAACCAGTTAAATTTTGAATGTTTTCCAGGTTGGGTTATCTTATTCTCTATAGATAGTAGAAAGAGTTCAGGAAAAACTAGGTACAATAAAATAGAAATAAATATATTTTTTATCAGACTGTGAAGGTTTTCACGGCCGGTCAAAAGTGAAATATGAAAGTTAAGAGTTAGAAATTCCATTGGACCACACGGCTTATAAGCCCGGATAACTTTCATATTTCAAAGATATTTTTGTTTTTTAAAATTTTTTCGAAATGTTTTAACAAACATTTTGATTTTACCGATACAAACTACATTTACTAGTAAAAAACAATTTGTGATTTGTGGTTTACGATCCTCGGTGTGATGGTTTATAGTGGTTTGTTTTTGGGAGCTGGATCTGTTCTACTCGTACTTTGAATCAAACTTCAACAGTATAGCCGACGTTTCACAAAATTTATTTCTGAAAATCCTCAGAAAATTCTTTTTTCAAAGTAACACAATGTGTATACAACTGTATACAGGGTGTCCCTGAAATGACTGTACAACGCTTAATCACAAATTTTTTGGTCAAAAATAAGGCGATCTAAGCAATCATACCTATATCCAAAATTGCTTAATTTTGCCGCTACAGGACGCCAAAGTTCTCAAACTAATATCGTCAAAGTGAGCTAGTAGCAAATAAATTATTAAAGTAATTGATACAGGGGTAACAAAAATACAAACTTTTATTTACGAGCAATAAGTGATTTTTATTATTTCCTCTCATTGAAAAAATAATTCGTTTAGGTCAAAACGTGCCAATTAATATAGTAATTGTTGGTTCCAAATCTCGTAAAAATCGATAAGCCCGTTTATAAATTATTTCGAAAAATCGATATTAATTCGAGAACTTTGACGCCCCGTGGCGGGAAAATTAAGCAACTTTGGATATAAGTAAGTCTGCCTAGATCGCCTTATTTTTGGCCATTTCAGGGACACCCTGTATATGCACTTATTATTGTCTTCATCTATCTAACCCATGACATAAAAAATCTAAAATTCTGTTTTTTTTTAGAATATGCTAATGCCGACTGCAGGCATAGCGTCACCAGATGCTGACACTCTTGGACTCACCGGACTTGGGGTTCTAAGCACAGCTGGTACTATAAATGGTACTGTCATTCAAAACAAAGACACAACATTTACAAAACTGTTCGTCGGTGGGCTGCCGTACCATACAACCGACAAATCTTTAAGAGATCATTTTTCGGTTTATGGAGAAATTGAGGAAGGAGTTGTTATAACTGACAGGCAAACTGGCAAAAGTCGCGGATACGGATTTGTAAGTATATTGAATTTGAATGTTGGAAATAATTAGACACTTGCCTTACGACAGTATGAAATCATAAAGGAACTGTTCATGGGTAACTGAGATTCCTTCAAACCGATTTAGAAACACAGTGAAGTTGTTATCGCTTTATACATTACCTAATATAAACAAGATTATGGAAGTATTCGAGGATGATGTAGATTTATCTGTCCTTTGATAGCGGCATTGGATTCATTCAGTCTCGTAAAGTCAGAATACTTATAATGTCAATACCATCGGTGTGGCTACAATGTTGTAAAATCAAAAAGTCTGCAGTAATATATAATATAGGTATAGATTTTTAGCTAATCAAAAAATAATAATAATAATTAAATGAGGTAATAATTTTTTATATAAATTTTACTTAATAATCTAGGATAACACTCACTTTGTTGTGTTTAAAAAAAACACTTTTCAAATCACAATTTTGTTGTTGGAAAGTACCCCATAGTTCATCAGTATCATCTAATAGTTTGCATCAAAATATAAATGAGGGCAATCTTTTGAGGTACCGTTAATTCAAAAATTTGCATGTCTAATACGATAAGGAAATATGTTTGGGCTGGCAAGACCCCCCTGTTATTTGCCGTTATTCCCTTTTGAATATCAGAGTGCAACAACAGCTGTTCTTTCGTTTCATTCACCCCGGCTACCTCCAGCAGTGGTACAAATAACCACAGCTGTCTAAGGGCTTCTCGAGTTTGCTACAATAAAATATAATCGTAGAAAAAAGTCGTCACAATACAAAAGTGAGTCCTATATGTATATAAAATACATAATTTTGAAATCTAATGCATATGTATACTAACTATGTCATTTAAATTTAACTTAGCAAAAACTTTGTCGTAAAAGTGGTCAAATACGAAATGTCGCTGAATATTGTTCTATGGGTCTTGAAAGTGATGAGTATCTAATAAAAAAGTTTATTATAAATTTCTGATAGGAAAAGAAATTACTACAATAATAAAAACTCGTAAATTGACAGGCTTCTGTGAACTATGTCAACATTTGGTCAGTAATGATGGCGGCTTTTCGGTTATTTTAAACACCTTGAAACATTACCGTTACTCGCCCATTTCAGTAATTACGGCATACTTTATTATTTATACGTTAATGTACTGGAAAGGATTGGCAGGAAAATTGCTGTTTTTTATTTGATGGTGTTGTTTGAAATTTTTTGAACTTCCATTAAATGTGAGATGAAAGATGATAATCCTAGCTAGGTGTATTGATTGCATTATACGTAGGTAACGTATAAAAAGTATATGTTAAAATCTACGTCTGTTTATTATAAAAAAAAGTGGTGTCTGAGCTCAAATGTAAAGCTACTACAGCTTGTCACCTTGTACAAGTGTTTTGTTATTGTATAGATTGAATAGAGCTATAAACTTATCTAAGGTAAGCCAATCGTCCATGATGATTTTTTTTTATCATATGTCAACAATATGCTGACATATCAGACAGCAATAAACAAACCAGTCAAAAAGAGATAAGACATTTATTTTTGATCAAATTCAGTTTTAATAATTACGATGCTGTATTCTTGTTTACTGTTCAGAGCTGCACTCAACAAGGTCCGGATTGCTGTGATGGTAGCAGAAGCAGAAGGCTATTCTTTAAATTGTAAACCAAGTACATAATTAGTTATTTTTCAAAAGGAATTAAAGATAATTAGACTCGGATGTTACCCAAAACATGATAAAATACTTTTTAGTGCTATTTCTATTTAGAATTTATTTAAAAACATAAATCATTGAGAAAACAAATTCACACTTGAAAACTTTTGCCTCCTCAGTGGTAAATCAAAAATATGTTTATATTTGTCGCAGGTTATTATGGCAGACAGAGCAGCAGCAGAACGGGCTTGCAAAGATCCAAATCCCATAATAGATGGAAGAAAAGCAAACGTGAATTTAGCCATCCTCGGGGCAAAACCCAGAGGAAATGTACCTGCCGGTAAGTTTTTTTTTTCCAAGTTTTAATGTTTTTGATGTCACTCGTTATTTACGTGTTTTAAAAATAAACTTTCGGAATTTGAGAAGGCGACATCAACGAGCTGAAATCTGTAGTGGTAGCCGGAAGGATAATTTTAAAGGTTTTAAAATAAAAATAAAACATTCTCGGGCAGCTAAAATTGGTTGGGTTTGACCTGAAGCGGATTTCACGCTCCCTTGTCGAACTGACGTGTAGTTGTAATTTTGTCTATTGCTCTGCGTACTACCATTGTACATTTAATCTCAATTGAAACGTAAATTTTATATGCAAATCAAACCGTTTTGATCTATTGATACATTTACGTCTTAGTTTAATCACCGTGTTCCCATTAAAATTGAAATCCGCGTTTATTTTTAGTCCTGTTCGGGGGTTTGCAACGATTTCAGTCGGGTTTGATAACACCCACATATTTTATCTAGATAACTGGTAACCGGTCAACACCGGCACACGTAAAGGGAACGAAGTGACCGTTATACAAAATCAATGCTAGATACCTACCAAATAAAATCGAAAAAATTAATTAATTCTATAGCTAGCTAAGTTCGGTTCACAGTATTGTTTAACAGGCCACTGGTAATTTAACACCATCAGGACATGAGCCCTTTTCTTCAACCCTTTTCTGGTTTCCGGCATACCCGGATACGAACACTTTGTTCACGCTAGTCGCCCAAAACGTGTGTAATGCTTTGCTCCCGTTTTCGGTTGGTTATTTAAAATGCATGTACTCGTATTCTAGAATGAAGTTAACAGTAGTAGTGGTATAACGATATGAGCAATTACGGTTATCAGCCACGATGTGTTTCTCATTTCATAGCCGTTCAGCTAGCTACCTATAATTGCCTACTGGTTCTCCTACTCTCTAAAACGTTGTGAAAGAAATGACAACTATCTTTGTAGCAGTAGAAAAACACTACCTCTATATCCGTTGAACTTGAAAATATCCCGTTTAAGAAGTTTTGTCTTATTTCAGGGTTTCCATTTACCACAGTAAGACCCGGAACCTATCCTGCCCTTTTACCTAGTCAATATGGGTAAGTATTAGTTTAATCTACAGTAGTTCTGCCATGATCTACATATTGCCCTATGATGGATATCAATATTTCACTATAGCAGACCGATCCATAATCATTATTTCATGTTTTCTAGCCACTTAAGCTCACGGAGTTGGTGATACCCAAAACCCATTGAATAATTGTTTAATAGAATTTGGCAGACTCCAGAAACGACTCAAACATAATGTAAACAGTTAGTTCCTTCGATGAGTGTGTGTTTGTGTGTGTGTGTGTGAATTTTAATTTTGATTAGTTACTGAGTTTCACTTATCAATAAACTCAGATGGTTTTTGTCAAGTTAACAGGATTATGCCCAGGTGGTCACTTCACATTTTTTTACTAATTTTATGAAAATGTTATGTATGCGTATTGTTGCGCAACTTTATCGTTCCTACGATTTGACAAGAACTACAATTGTGCACGATATCCTCCAATCACTTGTAGTTCTTATTATGGCGTTTCATATTTCACAAAAAATTAATATGTTAAGTTTTTATAATTAAAAATCTGCGATACTGAGTTTATATTACGTTCATTTGATTATTGAAATTTTTGTGAATTTCAGCATTGTTTTTTGAAAAATATTTCTAATAACAGAAATTGTAATGTATTTTTAAAGAGAAGTGTTACTGAACAGATTATAAAATATGAGTATTTCTAGAAAGATAAAACCCCATTTCCACAAAACCATAATTCAAAACCGATTGGAGGATGGCATTAATACTGTTTGCTGTGGGGTTTCCTTTTGTTTTTTTTTATTTGGGCTGACTATTTTTGTAATTTCTTTTCTGTAACTCACGACTGCAATGTAACACTAATGCGACACTAACAGGATGTCGATGTGCTTGATTGTGTCAATTTACTGCTAATGGTAAAGTGTCATAAAAATGTATTAATTTCTATTGTTAGTTAGCTGCGAAGGACTGCGATTTTTTTATTTGATGCAATTCTTTAAACAGCGGCGATTCAATTGATTGTAACGCCACTGTGTTTTTTAGCCTGGGGATGTGTTACAGTGCAGCCGCTGTAGAGGGGTGGTAGTAGCATTCGAAGTGTGAGAGTGATCTAAATGTTTCGCAATTCTTTTTATCCTTGTATTTTCTAATGAAACCTAAGAAAATTCATTATTATGTATTACGGGATAATTGCGGAATATTTTTGGTATGTTTGATTCTTTTAACGGGTTTTGAAAGTGCCTTTACAATTTAGTAGATCCGTAGACTTTCTTTAGAACGATTTATACACTACTTTAACTTAGATTGGCGCCTAATAACAGCACCTTTACTCTATTTCAGTACTAACTATAATTTTTTTTTTCTAAAAAATCGTACATTAATGCTTTCCGTTACAGCATCTGGTGGCTTTAAGGATGCAAATAATTTTAAACAACGTCAAATATTATTAAAATAATTAAGCCAATAGTTTTAAATAATGCCAAGATATTATTAAAATATTTTATTTTACTGCTAAACTTGAATTGTGAAGCCGGCGTTTAAAATATACATAGACAAATGTGGAAGTTTTAAAATTATTAATCATAGTCTGGTTAAGATGAAGACAACTTTTTAACTGACATTTATCGGACTGTTGACGCGGATGTGACGTAATTAGATAGTTGGTCACAATATATCAATCAGACTTTCTTATGAGTTGTCATGTGACCGATACACCCGTTCCGGCAGACTGATACATATCATCATCAAACAACTCTTACCACTGATGTCCTCTGAATATTTTTTAAATGGTCATAGCCGTATACATTCTAATGGTATTCGGATAAATTAATATTCGAAAAATATCATTGATTTGACTATATCATAGAAGTTGGAAAAAAAAGATCTATGTATGTTAGATGCACAGTGAATCTTTGCGTAACCCAATAAAACCTATCCAGAAATAAATAACTGATCTTTTACTAACAGCTTGAAATTATTTACTGCGTTTGAATTTATTACATAATAAAGTTTGGATTTTAAAATCGAAATTACTATTATGATATATGCTAGTGTTGGGTTTGCCGACAATGGGAAACGTTTGAATTTATTTAGAGTTTGATTGCCGAATATTACTTAAAAAAATTACACTTTACGGGGTTTATTCAACTGAACAATACGATATGCAAAGCGAATAAGACGCTACTCGTCGAGCCTTAAACCTATTTATAACATTAAAGTGCTAAATTAAAACTATGAAGCAATTCTAAATATAAAGCAACAAACCCTGCAAGTTTCCTTAACTCCTTCGGCCAAAGTTGAGAACCTGGAGTAGATTCCACAAGGTTCGAATCAACTGCTAAAGGTTACTTGGGCTTCTTGAACTCGTTTCCGAATTATTGTCCTCGCTGCTTGAGGATTAGGTCGTCGACAGCATCTCTTTTTAGACGATAATAATACCTGTAAATGAGATAGACGACACTCAAAATAATTAGTACGTAAAGTACTATCGTCCAGAAATCGATTTTCTTGAAACCTATTGCAGTGTCGTTGATTTTTTCAACTGTTTATTTTTGACTTTGAAGTAATTTTAGAATATCTTTAGTTCCGTCCAAATTTATTGTAGGAAGTACTAATTGACTAGATCGAGAAAAATTATTAGGTTTTGGTAATCGAAAATCTATATTGGTTTTTCCTACTTTATCAAGATTGTTCGTGATGTTGGGTAAAGGATATTCGTCATCAATACTACGTTCATTAAGTTTACGATAATCAATTACAAGTCGCCATTTTTTTTACGACTGGACGCATCCATTTTTTTTTCGAACAATCCAAATTGGATTATTCCATGGAGAAGTACTGTGTTGGCTTATGTCTTAATCTAACATTTGTGAAATTCGGTTTTTAGTTCATGTTTATGAATAACGATACGATTTTGTAAAAATGGGTTTTTATGTCTAATATTTTATTCGTAGAGCTTAGTGGAATATATTCACAATAAAATATATCTCTGAACTCATAACATAGTTCTTTGATATCAGAGTTTTCTTCTTAATTGCAATGATCTAATCTTAAATTTTTAAAATTTTGTTTTAATTGATTTCATTGTTATTGTGTAAATTATCAACAATTTTTATTTTTTCTATAAAATTTCTTACAATTTTATTCAAAGGTTCGTGAATATCAAGCTTTACTGGATGTTCTTTTATGTTGGTAATCTGTCTCATTAGGCATCTTGTATTTGCTGGAATTTGCTCAATTGCTAAATTTTTAAAAAGATAATTTACGTCTCAAATATTATCACCGGCCATAAAAATAATGAAATAATACTAGCTGTACAATTGAAGGGCACCAATTGAAGCTATCGTCAATTAAAATTATTGTAAACAATTTAAAAAAAATAAGAATTAAAAGAAAATGAGCACTTACACTAGGGTTACATTCTAGCTACCTACATATGGGCTGTACCAGATTTTTTGCCATCATCCAGTTCTTCCGCAAAGTTGCACTTGTTGTTGAGTGGCTGGATGAACGATGTTTGTTCCTTCTTCCTGATATGCATTCAGAAAGTCCGTTCACTACCAAAATCGCGTTCGAATTCCCGATAAACCGTTAAAACACAAGCTGATTTCCGATAAATCACTTCAGGAATCCTACCGACTGCGCCAATTAGTTTTTTTTTTGTCGAAAATTATTTAAAACAAAATACAAACTTTGAAGACGCTATTCGTCGTGCCTTAAGCCTATTTATAATATTAAAGTGCTGAATTAAAACTGTGAAACAATTCTAAATATAAAGCAACAAGCTCTGCCAGTACGCTTCCTTAACATGTTTTCACTTTCAACAGTATGCTTGCTGTCGTCTGAAGTTTTTACGATTTTTCTTTCAGCGTTCCGTTTACATCATTCAACTAAAACTGCGTTGACGAGATTTTGTTCTTGCATGCTTAAGCATTTCGCAAACGTTAATTATTTAATTAGTGATCTTGTGCCCTTATGCCCGCCTTTGTATATTGCTGCTATTTTTCTGGATGGTATCAGTTTCATTACCTACTTTTGGTTAAGTACTAAGTCGTTTTTGAACTTAAGCTAAGTTGACGTTTGAATGTGACAGATTAGGTACAAAATAACACAGTGTAAACTATACTTATCTAAGCTGTCCTTAAAAATATATGCTTGGTTGGTTGAAATTACCTCATATACAGAGTGAAAATGTGTCTTATATATGCCATGTAAAACATAGTTTAATAACTGAGCTATAAAAAGATATTAAAACTTCATTATTTTCTATATACCATATGATTAACTTTGGAGAGCAATGTTAATCAAAAATGAGCATATTGCTCATTAACGAAACGAATACGTAAAGACGACTTTTCGTTGAGCTCAGCGTGATTCATACAAATTGTAATTTACCAATTGACTAATAGCAAACTGATTGCTTAAAGTCATTAGGCAGAAATCAATTTTTCATGGGGATTTCCAAATAAAAAAATAATGAGAGAAAAGTCAGTGTAGTGAAAACATGGAATTTTCTTTTTAATATATTATTGATTATTCTTTATTGATCAATGGGGCACAAATGTTTGTTAAGCAATAATGTGTCTCCTATTAGTCTATGTGTTTTTCAAGAAAATTAGTTTCCGTTTGACCTAATGGACGAACTGGACGATCGTTAAATAACGGTAAATCGGTGTAAACTTGAAATAAATTTTGTAGTAAAAAATATGCGGGGTGGTACTCTTAATCCTCCGTCAGTTTAGATTGGGAGAAATATCTTAATATGGGCAGACTCGTCGGTCAATAAGACCCACGGAGTTTGGATTGCCGGAATCCGGAGTTTGCCCGGAGCGGCGCACTTTACAGCTAAGTCCGGATTTGCGAAGAGATTATCCAATCGTAGGCTCCGACACCGCCTTCCACTTTTTCCTTTTACTGCACTTTAGTAACTCAACATTTGTAAATCAGCTTCTTTAAGATAAACAAACCAATTTTCATATTCTTTATTTTCGTGTTTTCAACTGCACTTCTCGCCAAATGTTTCGTTTGGTAAAAAATATTAACACAAAATTAAATATATTTATTATTTGTTTATGTCTAGAAAAATACTAATGCGACTGCTTCCGGAAAAAAGCAAAATGAATTTGCGGCTTTCTGTTGGGTTAATTCTATAGTTATTATAAATTTCTATAGAAGACTAAAAAATCTCTATAAATATAGACAGGTAACAAAATTTAAAAATTGGTATTTTTTGCTCGTATTTGCAGTTAACCAAAGTGGAAACTGTCAAGTGGAGAAATAGCACAGTAAATTTTCTATTTTTACTTTAAATAAGTACTCTTCATGTTATAAAGAAGCGACGATAGCAAAAGACGAGGACAATTAATTTTTGAACTATTTTTGTTTTGATATATAATTTACAAATACGGCCAAGTCTGACGCATTTCAGTTTTGGCGCGGTATATGTGTGTGTGGTGACAACGTTTACTTTAATTAGAGACGCGTAGGTTGTTATTTCCCGCTGAATAACTTTTCAGCGGGAACACTTTTTTCACGAAACGTTCTAGTTTTGTAACAAACACTAAGGTCCGGTTGTACAATAGTGGTACAAACTTTGAACCTGATGCAAGTCAGATGTACCACTGGGCCTAACTAAGCTTATTAATATTAGTACGCACAATTAGTTTGTAATATTTTAATACATAATACTTTTTTAAACTGGGAACGGTTTTAATCTTTCTGTATTCAGTTCAGTAGGTATTCTTTGCTTGAAAAACTATTAAGGAGACATAGACATCTCGTTTGCTCTTCTTAACGTGCCAAGTCTATTTCTGTCGGCCTATTTAACATTGTTTGCGCGTTTTGACTAATGTATTATTTTTAACTCTTCAAATACAAATAGTGTGTTCTTTCATTAGCAAACGGCACTTTATTTCAACTACATTTGTTAAGTTTTTGACCGATCCGCATCAATTATAAAATTAAATTTTTAAAAAGCAAACGCATATACCTACGGCCGTAGTCATATTGTTTATCAAAATTGTTTATTACAATGTACGAGCAATTTACACAACATAGATACCTATTTTTATGAGGTTGGCCACTTTCTTATCATTTGTTGTATACTACTTGAATATATTCAGCCGATTTTGATATGGTTTTTGCATTTACTTTTTACTGATAACGGTGTGCATTTAAATTTCCGATGTATTTACATATTTACGTTGCAGTTATCTAAAAATAGGTAACATCACGACCTAGTTGCATTTTTTTTTGTGGAAATAAAAATCCCTGTAAAGACAAGCCATCATAAATAATAAACAAATTTGTGAATCAAAACAAAAATTTATTTCACTGTGGTAAATTATGCAGAGTGCTGAGGTTTATATAGGTATAGCAGTAAGCAGAACATATTCTATCATGTCTTTTATGTCCAAAAATATGCCTAAGTTTTTTAAAAAAAATGAATGAATAAAAAAAAAATACAAAGCGTTAAACTGTTTCTTTTTTCAACATGCTCTTGTAACTGGCAACATTTTCAGACTTTTAGTCCATCTTTGAGCATAGTTTTAAGATGTCTATAATTACATATGCTAAACGTGGATAATAATCGGCAGGGAAGGGAATTATTTTTCTATGGTTATGTTCTTTTTTAAGTTCCCGAATTTTTGTATGGTGTTCCACGGAAAAATCATTTTTAGGAATTAAATTGCCAGTCTAATTTAGATGTATTTTTTTGTGTTTTTCACTTTTTAATACTTATTACCATTTTTTAGTTATTATATTTGCCAAATTGTAATTTAATGCTTGCTATTATTATGTTCATTATGTTTAATTTGTAAACTAACCAAAACGAAGCGTAGTTCAAAAATAGTTTTATAGCGAAGTTTGTGGACGTAAAGGACATGGTTAAAAAGTCTTGATATTGGAGTGTTTACATATTTTTATCACCTGGTTGAAAATGAGCCACTAAGTGTAATTTATATTCACGTACTACTAATCTTTTATGGGCTTCGAATAGCTGAATGGTTGCTTGTTTATATGTACAGGTTGACGGACGTTTTCACAAAACGATGTCAGTTGTGGTTAGAACATTCGATTTCGAACATTTTAAAACACAATCGAGTATTCTGCACCAATGAAACTGGTTGTCTTGATTATTCTGGTGTTGCTTGCTGTGGCTGATTTAGCTCAGCATACTGACTAAACTAATTGAGTTTTATTCTTTTCCAGGATGCCACCGAGCTATATGTACCAGTCACCTTACTTAGCAGCTACAACTCCAGGTAGCTTAGTTCCGCTACCTGCTACGCAGATTTCTCATGCAGCTGCGGTTGCGGCTGCAGCGACATCTCAATTTTACGAATATCAGAACGCAGCTGCGGTGGCTGCAGCTGCAGCTGCACCCTACACTGGTCAGTACGCAAATGGGTTTGACGCCTACACACCCTACACCGGTGCCGCCAGTAAGAATTTTTTAGGGAGCAATAGAGTATATTGAGTCTAATAAAAGAATTTATAGGTGCAGCGAATTATATGCCGTACACATATGCAGCTTTGCCACAGACGCCAGGTATACCAACTGCAGCTTCAACAGCTACATTTCAAGGAATACAGTATCAAACAGCTACTCAAACTCCAGCTTTACAAGAAGCTAGGTTACAATAATCCTAATGCTTAATTAATTAGAGCAGTCCTTAACGAACACATTCTGTGAAGTTGACAATATTTACTTTTGTAAGTTTGTGTCGTATACAGATTTCCCAAGTGCATTTGTTTAAGTGAGAAAATCGAGCTACAAACCCATAAAAAATTTTAATAGAAACCAAAGTTAAAATTCGTTGTATTTTAGTGAGAGCACACCAAGATCTGGAACATATTAAGTAATAAATGTCGACTTCTCAAAATGATCAGCTATAAATCTAAATTAGTAGATGTATAGCTATTGAATAATTGACTACACAAATTGATTGTTCAAGGAATTTGGTGCAAATATCTACTCAGTAGCTTTTTCCATTTATAAAATACCCAAAGTAATAAGATAAAATGCTCAATATATTCTTTTTAAAAAAAAATAAACTTGATTGCGGCTCTTTTGCGGACTGTTTAGTTGTTGAATCTGCAAAAGAATGTGCAATACCTAGTTGTATTCGATTATTGAAAGTCAATAGGATTATAGGTTATTACTTAAATCCTATATAGATCTAGTCGCCTTTACTAATAATAGCGAAATAAATTTGTATTAATATTTCGGTTATGTACTTACTTTATATAGAGTGTAAAAAAGGGTCAGTCAGGTTTCCAAGAGAATAAATAGTCAGCAGTCAGCAGTAAATGAAACGAATACTTACATACATGTTAAATAATACTTAATGTACGTACTGCTTTATTAACTCTTTTATAACGTTTCTCATAATTTGTTGTACCCTATATGCCCTTAGATATTACATAATAGTGCGATATATTTATTATAATCATAATATATTCGTCATAAAGTAATTTTTTTTAATTCTTCAAGGCAACTTTATAAAGTGCTGTTGAACTATTGAATTGATTAAATAGATAGTTATTCATTTACATTTTCACTCATTTTGCTTTTTCAAAACTTCTTTACGTGGTGTCATTTGTAACTTGGCTTCTTAATCTTAGTTCAAGTGATATGACAATATAATATGTCTCTAAAGTGAACTGGGACCACATCAGTTTTTTAACTATTGTTAAGTACGGAGGATCGAATGAACTCGTTTATTAATGTTTATTATTGTCCGTCCACCACTTCTTCCTACTTTTACATTTGTCTATTTCATTGAGTAGGTACTACCTAAACTTGGTTGTGAATTTACTCAGTGTAAATTATTTGTAAAAATGTATTTAGGCTGCATACATTTAACCCAATATCTAAATATATTGATGCAACGAACTGTTAAAAATGAGAAAATGTAAATATGTCTTTAGATAAGTTTTTATAGAGATCTTGTAGATATATTATCTGCCCAGGTCGTCTAAACTAATTAATATTCACACCATACAATCAGGTTTATTAAAACTTGCGAAATGATTTCAACTTGTCCTATCTTTACCTAGAATTAAATGTTTATATATAAAATAATATTGACAAAATTTAAATAAATAAAAACAAGACAGCGTAAAATGACTGCAGAAATCATTGTTGCTATTCAATTGAAAGTAATTTATTTTTAGACTACATATAATAATTTATCGAACCTGTAAAGACAAAACAGTTACAACTTTAATAAAACTATAATTTACAAATAAATAAATATTGCAGTTTTTTTTTTCAAAAAAAATTCAGCGCAAATTTAGAATTTAAGTAACATTATTTATTATGTAATTAAATTTGAACATAATAGTTCATATAAACATAAGCAAATACTATGTTGTGATATACCAATGATGAAATGGACTACAGGTTTAACTGTTCGATATAAGTGGGAATTCCGCTACCCTTTTAAAGTTTACACTCTACATTACTAAATAAATAGTCTTATTAACTTTTCTTAATACTTTGTTTTTTGCATTGGACTTAGTGGCGCCCTCTTGTGACCATAGTGCGTGTGCATAGCTAGTGCTTTTTGAAGCTCCATCTATGTGTAAAGGACCTAGCTTTTCTAAAATTGATTAATAACTTAAAATAATAAATTATCTTAGCTTTATTGTTTTCCATAAAAACGCTATACATTAGATCTAGTGTTGTTTAGTTGCAAGTATTGGAGGGGGAGTCAGTGACTTTTTTAAGTTTGAACATTCATAAAATTACTTTGGAAGTTTGAAAACTTAAAATGTTTAATCAAATTAATTCATACCAATCTAGTGACAAATATACTTTAAAATTATTCGGCATCAATATTTATTTTTTTTTTAAGTAGAAAAAAAAAGTTCTAACTACATATTTCTGTAGAAATGCTCATTCAATCGTAATACAAAGCTGTTAAAGAGAAACCTAAGTAATTCAGCTTCATATATCAATAAAGAACAAATTATTAAGAGCACTATTGTAGTTTAATTTTTGTTCCCTATATTCCATCTCAAATTTTAACATATTCCCAGAGGTATTCGTCTAAGTTCAGCTTTGAAGGGATTATTTAATTGCCTCTACCTAAATTTCCTTAATACGGTAGTTAGGCAGGCTGCATAAAGGAAACTCTCTTATACCTTTGCTTCATCGTATAATATTCTACAGAGTAGGAATTGGAAATATTATAAAGAAAGCTATGTGCCTAATCTATAATTTACTTTATATTTTATAAACAGGAGCTTATCTGATTAGTTAATTATAATTAAAACACTTTGTAAGGTTGATGAGTTACAAAGTCAAACTTATTAAACGAGGGATTTATTAAAGGTAACCGTCTCTGTACGTACGTCTTAATATAGTTATTCAGGATCGATCAACTTTACAGTGTCTCATAGTAAAGTAGTTCATAGTTTCCACTGTAATACCTGACGGCGAATAGAAAAGTTTCAAGACTGTTTAAAAACTTGCATGTCCTAAAGTTTAAAGCTGGCGTTTGAGAACCTAAAACTTTGGTCTTAATCGATGGTATTAATGAACAATATTTATGTAATTAGTTTTTAAGTTTGAAAGCCCGATAATTCACTATCAATGGATAATAATAAGTAACTGCCATGCTTGTTTTACATTAATATTATCAAAATTTGATATCATAACACATTGCAACATTTATAAAATATCTTTAAATTGTGATCGCAGTGACTAATGCAAGTGATACATAATTTACTTTATTAGGTACAGTTTGAGCTGATAAGACGACTTGTTCTACCTTATCTCTATCAGGCTTTATCTAACCAACAATTAACCTATAACGACATCAAAATTTCAACAGTTTAAACGTAATTTCAGTGGGTTAAAATGAGAAATGGTACACCCTTCCGAACTTTTACGAAGCGATTCTGCAGAAGATGCGGGTAGTTTTGCAGCTCCTGTAGGCGATTACAGAAATGATGTAGACTGTGGATGTATTGCCTTACCATGCCTGGCAGAAAAACTAAACTTGGAGAAGTATGCTAAACCTGGGTATTTTATTGCTATAGTGTCAGTAGTCGGATTTCTTGATGGAGTTATTGTTAAATATTTTCGCGGGACTGCCCAAATTTGGAGTCAGCATTACGACATTTCTCAGGATATTATAAGTAACCAATAAGTCAACGTGTTTTTCCTAGGCCATATTATTAAATGTACATAACACTTGCAGATTGGTTAATTTACGTAAATGAGGTATTTGTTGGCATTTTCGGTCTTTTATTGGCTTACTGGGGGAATAGAATTCACCGACCAAACTCGTTGGGTGCTGTAGTTATATATCTTGGTGTTGCCTGCTTCCTTTTAGCCATACCTGAAATTTACCATCCAATTAAAAGTGATGAAACTGACATAACAATCGTCAATGGTAACATTTGGGTGCAGTTCTCTTACTGCCGTAATGTCTATGTTGTTTCATAAATTTTAGGCCGCACATTATGCCAAGTCTTGCAGTCGTTGGAGCTAGCCGATCTATCACTAAGCATCAATAACAAAGTTGTAGCATTTGGTGTTTTATTCATGTACCAAATCGTATATGCTCTCTACACTATTGCTTTTATCACCCATGGTGTGTCTTATGTTGATGATAATACTTCTCCTAGTCAAAGTCCGCTTTATATTGGTAAGGATAAAAAACTAACTAAAAATAATCACCTGTGTGTACAACGTTTACACTGAGTGTGTCTTTTTACTTGCATTTTACTCAACGCGCCGAACAGAAAAAATATTTTTTTATTGTGCGCTCTGATACATATACTGGGTGATTCTATATTACAAGTATCAAGAGAACGGCGGAAATCCATGTATACTTTTCCTATAACTAATAACCGTTTCTGACTTATTAGCAGTTATTCTTAAAAAGCGCATAAAATCGTAATCCATACTAATCTGAATACGCACACCTGCTTGTGCTGAATGACTAGTTGTCATCTCTCTATAACTACAATATGTCCGGGCAGATATTTGTCAAATTTAAAACTGTATCAAACTTGTTTCTTCTGTAACGAAATAACTTTGGACCATATATAGCAAACTTGAGATATTTTTGGACGCACTATCAAATCCTGAAATATGACGCATTTATGGTGTAACACCTTGTATATAAAAAAGTGTCATAACTTTTAGTGTAAACGGTTCTACAAGTTATCAAAAAATAAATTAAGATATACATTTCAGCTTTGATTTTTGCCGCACAAAGGATGGGAAGACAAATTGGAACTTATGGTGCTTGGATGCCGCTTTTATACTCGAAACAAAGTATTTTCATGTCCATAGGTAAGTAATAACAAATTCACTTTCTGTGCTTTTTCTTACTAACGTAATTTAAAAAAATAAATTTTAGTTTGGTTATCGGTTGCTGCCCTTCTGTTGATACTCGGAAGTATGATAGCAATGTTTCCTAAAATAATGCCTAACACCCTCCTTAAAAAGTCTGTCAACAGTTTACTAAGTATTGCGTCTGGAAACGCCGTTATCCAATACGACCAAGATTACGATGGTAGGTAATCTAATTTTTTAGTTTGTTTCGTCAAAAATGACTTTACCCGGACTTATACTTCTAGGATTTTTGCCTAGTTTGTTTCGCTTACTGAAAAACAAGGTACTCATCTTAACCATCTCCGCAATGATGTTAATGCAAACAGCCATTATCAACTTTAATATTAAAGAGAAATATTTCAACCAAGTCAAGTATCACGTTTCAACAGCTAACGACGTTTCAGGTTATAGTGACCCTGCTTTAGTTCAATTTAGCAGCAATCTACTGAAACAGCCTCTAATCGCGTTAGCTTACGCAACTGTAGGTTTAGTTATAGCAAAACTGAATCCAAAGCCTAAAATGTTGGTGCTATGGAATGTGAAAGTGTTCGTTATAATTTTTTTAGCCTACATTGGTACTAGGTTGTTCAGCTGTGCCAACAAACTTAAAAACGAATTGGATGGAAAGTTAATTTGGCCATATTGTAGCTGGAACTGTGGCTGCTCTCTTGACGGCCCTTTTCATCCCGTATGCCTTAATAATGAAACACATTTTTCACCATGTTGGGCTGGATGCACTTCCTTTGATTCTTCTCTCAGAGTTGGTTTTCCATTTTATTTGTCACAACAGATACAATTCTTAATAGTGTTTTGTAGATATATCAAAACTGTTCCTGCAGCGCAAGTCTATCAATGTTGGCAACAGCCGGTTCCTGTGATGCGGATACCTGCAGAGTATTTTGGACTTTGGCACAAGTCCAAGTTGTCATGTCTTCTGCTTTGCTTGGAACGACTTTTATAAGTACTTTAATTATTATTCTTAGATGTGTTAGCAGTAAAGACAAGGCGTTAGCTTTAGGGTTGTATTTAACTTTTGTCAGTCTTATTCCATATTTGCCGGGCAGAGCCATCTATGATGTGATTTCGGGTAGGAATTGCAAGACACAATATTGAGTCAGTATCTGTATAATGTAAATTTCAGAAAATTTTTGCCAAATATGGGGGAAAAGACGTTGCCAATTTTATTCAGAATACTTCACTCTTTTCATATCCATAATTACATTAAGTTTCAAAGCTTTAGCAATTCTGGTGAATTTGACGTTATTATATTTCATAAAATCGGTTGAGTTATACAAAAACAGCTACTGTAGAAGCGAATCCGACTTGAGTGTCTTACGACGTCTTGGACTAACTACCGGCTTCAGCTTGAACACTGACGAACCCAACGCTAGAAACGAGCAGGAAGCTAGTGAGGAACAATTGAACATAACTATCAGTCCTAATCAATATGCAGAAAGGAATAAACATCAAAGTGATAATGAGTTGAATACCGTTGGTGGTAGATCTTTTAAAAAGGATACAAATAATGCCTATCTGAGTGAAGGAGAATTGGTCTCTCCTTTGCCTTTGAAACCTAATGTGAACATCAAAAAGTCAATTTCAAAATCAGCTATAGCAAACACTGTTGGTGATGACCACGATAGTTCCGACGACGGTTCCACATTACAAATGCATCAGCGAGTTAGCCAACCTGAAGATCACTTGAGGAGAAGACAAGAATTGACTAAATCAGCAACAAGTAACAAAGGGAATAATGAAAACAATGATATAGGTACGAAGGCTGTTGTGGAGACAGATTTTTAAATGGCATGAATAAGTTTTTTATGTCCTATTCTTATAATTCTCATAAAGCAAGTTTTTTTATGCGTAAAAGTAGAAAATAAAACGAACAATTATTATTAATTTTATTTTTTTTTGCTGAACTAACAACTTATCATTTTTTACTAATCCTGTCGCGTTTCTTTCCATCTTCGTAACATCAACTTAACCAATTTTATTTTGGGGTAATAGCAACCGACAGGATAACTAAACAAATTGATTAGATAATGGTAAATTATCGTAATTACTACTAGATATAGTAAGCCTTGTAGTACGTTCTGATTAAAATACATACTTTACTTACCTTAATATTATAGAACTAAAAACACTGAACGCTTTCCAGCTCACTGTAAAATTTGTTATAGACAGACAGGTATTTAGATGTCTAAACTCACTCACCAACAGTCCCAACTATTTATTAAAATAAATTATCACAGAGGTTTTAAGCCTTACACTGTGATATCGGTATACTAAAGCATAGAAAGGTCGTCATGCGATATGTGTTCTTTTTAAAAGAATGTAGGTACTTCTGCTATGGGCTGAGACTAAATCAAATTGAACAGTATTATTTCGTCTGTGATACTACATATGAACAATAAAATCTATTGAAATTTGTGAGACAATCTATGTAATTAAAAGAATTTTATGGTCGGTTGATTAGAGCGTTGACCTTATAAAAATTCAATAAGGGTTTTTTTAAATATTCATTTTTACATGTAGGAGACGTTATCTGTTCTAAACATTGTCGTATCCATAAATTTTTCGTTAAAAACCCCATATTCTTTATGCACCATCTTATTTCTTCAATAACTCAAATACGAAAGTCGGGTTCAGATAATCTCTGGTTTCCCCAGTTTTTAAGTAAATAAACTAGCTATATATTTTATTTGATAACAGCATTGTGCGGGCTCCTGCATACGATATTAGCGGTATCGCGGACTGGGTTGACAGAGTTTTGATTTAGGAGAAAAAAGACGTGCTTAAGTTTTACCCGAACGGAGACCCAAAAAGGAGGATACGATTTCATTAAGTTGTTTGGATTTACTACCACCTCTTTCAGTATCGGCGGCTTGACTTAAGATTTATGACCGAGAGAGATTTGCTTCGTTCCTTCGTAAACCTAATACCTATACCTACCTAATTAGACTCGTTGCGTTTGTTCAAAGGTTGAGTGCAAATATGAGGAGATTAGGTAACAAAAATGATGCCGAAAATTTCATTTATAATTGCAGGAAAAATGGAGGTAAGAGCTTTGACTGAAACCATTAAAGTGTCGTTTTCATTATGAGTGCTTTCTAATATACCTCGTTAATAAAGTAAAAAAGAAAAAGCGATGATAGAGTCCGCTTAAGTGGCAATTGTTATGCAAAACGAAGCACGGAGTCAAATCGGCACCTGGAAAGAGCCTTTATCGTTTATCCTCATCAAGATACTTATTTTGCGGTCGGACAGGGTAAAGCCAATCTTTTGTGTTTTATTCTATTTTGCTGGCAAAGCCTCGAGGAATTACAGGCTTCTTGGCCTGGAAAGAATTGCCATCTAAAAGGTAGTTAGAATAATTGCTGCGATATTTAAGGCAGCGTCTGAAATAAAGTCCTTTTGAATCCATACACGGCACTTGCAGCTACATCTTTTTAGTAAGAAATTCAGTTATTATTTAAATTTTCCTGCGCCAATTTGATGCAGTCCGAAACTTTACTGCTAATGGCTTTTAACCTTTCGAAAAAATAAGCCTTCTTTTTTTATTTTTGTTTTGTCACTCAAACAGCAAAGAATATTAGTTAAAAAGTTAATTGTACTAGGAAACAATAGTAATATTTAGTCGCCCTTGCGTCATATTGGCTTACTCGCCAGATATTTTATATAGGAGGTTTAGTGTCTTGCTCATTTGTTCATTCAGGGTTGGGCGACCCATATATTATAATTATATCTCCATCCTATACACTGTTACCTACTAATTTTTACTCATAATTCTTGAAATACACCATTAATAAAATAAAACTCGTGAAAAGTATCTATTATATAAAAATTGTGCCATTTCTTAATTTTCAGGACTTTAAAGAAAAAAAAACAAGAAAACGTCTTGTCTGTTCAAGAATATTCTGGTTTATGTTTTTCTTTTTCTAAATATTGTGACGTTTTTGAGATTTAAACTTGAAAATTTCAGTATTTGGATATTGTAGCAGCCAAACAGTTGCACATTTGTATCTTACTTCACTCACCCTCCAACTTTCTCACAATAGGTTCGGAACACCCTGTACATACACTTTACGTTCTATTTTATACGTTTTCATTTAAAGAAGATTTGTAAAAGCAATTTTTTTTTGTCAGGAGTCACCTCATTTTTCTGAAATCCTAGAGAATGGTTGAACGGAAACGTAATTTTTTATTACGTGCTGGGATCAAGCCTTGGACGTGATCAGATTTTAGCCAAGTCGATTAGGCGTTAGTCACTTGCGTGTTCTCATAATTACCGGTAAAAATTGTGTTAGAAAGTTAACATCAACTTATTAGGAAGTATTTTGTCAGTATTTTTTTTCGGCTTGAGAACATCTTAAGGTGATATCCTCCGAAGAATAAATTCCTACATCAACATGAAATAAGTTATTCAAATTAAAAATGTAATTTCTCTTGCAGCAAAGTTATTACATTTTAATCCCCTGTCCTTAGATTCCGGCTTCGGTGCGGGACTGGTAAAAATACTAAGTAACCGGAACAAATCGGCTGCTGATGATGGACTCAGTGGCGGAATTAATTCACCCCCGATTTTGTCTCAACTTTGACGTAGTTTTGTAAGTGAAACGAAATGCAAATTTACATAAAAAATTACAACTCCTAGTCGTTTTGTGAAGTAAGTGAATGGTAAATGTTAGTTGTGAGGAATTTAAAAATTACTGGTTAATCGAGCGCCTCTGGATGGAAAATTAAGAAAAATGCTCCAACCAATTATGAGAGAGAAACCTAATGCCCTTCCTTATTCGTCCCCTTCGTCTAAGATCCCAACAAAAAATCTTTAATCCCGTTTTTAATTTCTTCCCTCAGCCACTAAATAAAGAGTTCGAGAATTTTGTACACAAAGCTTTAATTACCAGTAGGCGTTACGACACCCTTCTTTAAGAGCACCAATTTAAAAGATCAGTGGTGTTTTGAGTATTGTAATAAAAAATAATTCTCCAAGGCGAGAATTTTTAAGCCTTCATTACTTGGCTGGTAGTCTTTTTTATTTAATTCGAGCTAACGTCTAAAAACTGTATACTTTTTATCAATGAGTTCTAATTTGAGATTCGAAAATTTGGCACTACCAAGAATCGAAAATAATACAGTCAAACACTCATTGAACTCAACAAGTAACGTCATAGTTACGCATTTTGGCGGTAAGTGAGTTATAGCTATTGCGAAGGTATCGAAACGAAAAAGGTATCATTTATTCAATTAAAAATTTATTAATGCATGAAAGTAATGAAAACTTATTAATAAGAATTCAAAGTATTTCGGAAAACATTGCACATATCTGGAGCTAAATAAAAGTCAATCTGATTTATTAAACATCTTATATATGAACGGTCTTTGATAATTCCATAAGAAATAAGTTTGTTTTATCCAGTGGCACGTATTTAATTCCCTTTCAGTCAGGCCTTATGGCCGTTCATCGTCGTTTACTTTTCCCTCATTTGATGCCAGTGCAGCCAATTAGTTAAGTGCGTCTCTGGCTGGATATACAGCTTTGATGCCCGGCTCAACAAGGAATATTTTTATTCATTTCGAGTGGAAAATTTGCCAGCCCATGTATTTACTACTCAACTAACTCTAACAAAGTAAATATTAGACCAAAGCGACATACGCTGCAATATAAGCAAAATGGATTCATCCCTTGTTAAGTTCTATATTCCAAAAACCGTCACTAAGGCTTTTACATTTTATATAATGAGTTTTTTAACAACGAGCAGTTTATGATCGAAATTTAAATTACTAAAAAACTAAAAAGGCTTCTGCTTAGGAGCTGTCATTTCATAAGTCAATATCTCGAAAAATTCAGATAGATATAGGTTATCATACAGGAAACATCGTTAGCAGTTAGAGATCTAAGAGAATAATATACATATAGGGTGTTTCATTTAAAATAGTGGAGTTACGCAAATACTAAACCCTGACATTTTCAAAAAATTATCTTTTACAGTTTTCGAAATATCGACCGCAGTATTTCCCGGTGGGACACACTGTATTATACCGGGTTTGTTCTTATAATCTGATATGATATTTATCTTTGATGATAAACTTAAGTGCTGCCAAAAAAGACAAATAAACATTGCAAATCAATAAAATCGTTTAAATGTAGATTTATTCTTATAGGAGAGTGAGTATTATTGCATTTTTTAGATTTTTTTGATCCTTCTTTCTTTTTACAAAATTGGCAACATATGTATATTTGCTTAACCCGTAACGAAAAATATTTTAATTAAAAAAATGCAATAAGCGTCTGTTCTTAAGCGAGAACTTGTCTGCCTTGCGCAACGAAGTAATACCTATTTGCTTGGCGATCAAAATATTTATTAGATATTTAACAAGACATATTATTGACATATGGGGTTCAGTTAGCGGTTATGAACAGACTCTAATATCTGAAATATGTATATTACAGCAAACTACTCCCTTGGGGTGGGTAGTTTCGGTCTACGCCATACAACACCAGCGAACGAGAATAATATTATTTCATAACTACAAATCAAATCAATCCTACAAAATCTTCCACAATGCTTTTAAAAGGAAATACACAATTTCAATGTCTAAAATATGGCTTATGAATGTACGAAAGCAGGGGTTCAATTTTGGTTTGATTTACTTCACTTATTCGTTCTTTCAATTGCACGACTCGAATGATACTTTAAGATAGGCAGGCATATGGAAGAAATAATATTTTTCTTAATGGAAAACGTTGTTTAGAGTCGGCGAAAAACCGATATAGATCTGTTTTCAAACAAGTCCTTAGAGTTTTACGTTTTCGTATGTGTCTCTCGGTTATTTAAATTCGCTACCAAAATACGAACTATGGTAGGTAGGTAGATCGAACACATTATTTTATTCAACCTGAAATCGTTAATCCTCTTTAGGAGACGCTCTCGGTGGGTTAAGTTAAGACGGCAAGATTGAGCTCAGGTAAAGCACGATCATGTTAATGCATTTAGCATGCTCAGCACCACAACGGAAGCAAGAATTAATTCGGTATTAAGTCTGATATGCGAGAACACATTTGGTTAATTCGAGAAAGACACGTATATCGCTCCCTTACCCTTAGCGTGATCTCGGCATCGTTACAATAAGGAAATTATAAAACATCCGTTGAGTTTTCAAATAGTATCGAAAAGAATTTTCTCTGCGCACTGTTTGAGCATAACAAATACCATTTAAGTGCATTTTCGAAAACATATTAATACGCTCCGTTCTATGTTACATGCCCTTAGTGTATAATCACTTCCTTTTGTTTAAGAATTTTCCTGTACTAGTTTGTAAGATTTTATTTTTAAGAAACATCAAAGGCTTCAATAATCACTGATAAACCTTCCTAATGATCTGTCCTCTGAAAAATCTCCGTTCATTTTCAGACGGCAAAGCATCTTTTCAAAGAACTAATTGCCAAGATTTCAGTTCACTGCACCTCGCATTTTAGTATCTCTGATTCCATTTCTACAAAATCCGATTTGCGTCTTAAAAAATACTTTGGAAACACTCATAATCGTTCTACTTATATATGTTTTAATAAGAAAAAACTAATACCTTATCACTTTGGTTGCCAACGCTTTATTAAAGGAAAAGGAGTTCTTTTCGAGTGAAGCTGTCTGATTCTATAATAATTTTATAGCCCGCAGAGTTAAACGATCCGAAAAGAACCTAATCAGTCCGAAACGTCATATCCCTGGGGGGAAGTGCCTGTGAATACATTAGGCCTGGCGATCATTGAAGGAAAGAGTTGCTTCGGCATTGCCAAGCTGGAAGAATTACGGAACCATTATACGAGGATTAAAGCGAAATCACGACCGTTCTTAGCTCCGTATTGTCTTGAACGGGGTTGTTTGGAAAAACGAATAAATATTTCTCTGAAAATTCTTTCCTACAGGATGGACCAAATCGTTTTAACAAAATAACACGCTCTTTATTTCTCTTTAATGTCATTAGAGTTTAGAGATAACTATTAGTATTAAAATATGTATAAAAATGATTGGGATTAGTATTAGTAAAGCCATGTTTTACTAACACTATAAGTGTCAATCAAACCTAAATTGACCACCCGGTTTAATATCTACTCTGCCATCTAATTCTTCGGTGATGTGGTATAAGACCATTGCCATTAAAATTTTAAAACGCAGTACGACCGGCGTCTTTCTAGTTTGTTATTTAGGAAGACTTATCGAAAAAGTCTCCATGTTTACTGAAGTTCATTATTTTTCTATTTCACCCCTCATTGAAAACCAAAAATCACAAGTTATCTAAACATATGTTTTTGCGTCTTTTGATGACCAAAATATGCTTCTTAAAAAATTTCAAAAAATCAAGCCTAAAAAACTACACGTTTTCTTTAACACCAAAGGTCAATCCAATGAAGTATTTGAGAAGAAGAAGGGACAAGTTGTAATGTAACAAATCCAGAAGCTCTGAATATTTGCTTGAAAACATTTCTAATTATAATAAATATATCTAATATAGGTAATGTATATTATATGAAAATTAAATGTATTACTTTCATTTTAAGAATGCCTATGATTGACGAATCATCGTTTTTCAAATCTGACGCCAGGATTAACTTGGAGAACTGCTAATCGAAACTTATCTTAAATATTTCATTAGGTCAATTATAAAAAAAATCTAAGTAGGGTAAGATAGACAGTGAGATACCGACATTCGATCAAATAATTACACTTATTTACTGAATCAAATACTTATCTGCTCAAGTACTAGTTCGTATATTATTAGAAAGATTTCGGTAATCATTAATCTGAACGATATTATCTTTAAGTGTGTAAATTATAAAACACTTATCCCTGCCTACATTATAATACGTCGGCAGATTTACCATAGTAGAGAACAATACTTTTTAGTTAAGTTGATTGTTTCAAGTACTTATTTCTCTAAAAATTTCCTACTTTATTAAAAATCCGTATTCCGATTAATAAAAAATATAGGATTTATTATTGTGCAGCTATAACTTTGGCTCATCCACACACTACCATTTTGAACGCAAAGAAAAAATGCTATAAAAAATTAACGATAAATTGGACTCGTACCAAATAGCAAAGGGATAATTAATTCAATTTTAACCAGCATTTTCTTGTGAACTTCTCAAAAAGACCTATAAATGAGTTATCTGGTCCCGCGAACACGCAGTACAGACGTGTAAATTGAGTTTTAGAGTTAAAGCCTTTAGGTAAGTACTTACTAATATACTTAGCCTTTCCAGCTAATTGTTGCATAGGCATAAGTCCCGCTTGGGCTCTTAGATGGTGAATCGCTCTTTGTGATACTTCGGACATTATTATTGAAAGCTAATGGATCTTACGAAAAGGGTTGACTTTAGTTTTCCACATGATACTTCGGGTAAGGGCAAAAGGGACCAGGAAATTTTAAATCAACCCGTTATAAATACTTGTATGATAGGAGAGACCTATGTATACATATGCTGTGAGGCTAGGAAAATCGTGGATATAGGAGTTCAACATGGAATTTTTTTTTGTCCCTGCAAAATTAATATAATTAAAATAAGTTTTAAATTAAAATTGCAGAAAACGGCATTTTTTCGGCTACCGATCTGTCATTTTTCAATACCTGTTTGATACTAGTTATGCCATTTTTAAATAAGCTAAATGCCACAAAATTCACCAAAAAATTAACTTGGCGCGAAACGAATACCTTTTATTATACAGAAAGGTCTATTTCATGAACATATTTTTCGATCCAGAAAAAAATTACGTGTTATATATTTTTTTTAAATAATACACATTTAAAAATATTATAGTATACACCAAACTTTGATGACAATACTGATTAAGTAATTAGTTGGCACTGAAAATTTGACGACGTCATTAAACCTGTGATGTAATATTCGAAACTTTTTCTTTAGTAGAGTAAAATATTCTGTTTTTAAAAGTATACAATAGTTTGTTGGTTTGTATATAATGTATTTCCTCAAACAAATCTTGGATGCATTTGAAAGCTTGTAGAATGACCTGCGGATTAAAAAACTGTAATTTGTAATGTGTAACGTGGTATTACTCAAAAAATTGTCAAGTCAAGTACAAATATATATTTTGTATATAATATTATTTTTTATATTATATATTTCAGTGTTTCTATAGAAACAAACTATAATATTGGGAGGTCAACATGAAGGAGAATTATGCCAGATGTCATAATACAGAAGTCACACTGACTGTAATTACCTGACTTTGCTATCCATTTATCTTAATAGTTATTTAGTTCTAATTATTGTCATAAATTTATATAGGTTTCGTTTTTTTTACATTCTATTCAAAAATAAAGTACTGGATTTTTCAGATTAATATATAAAGCTGTAATTCTATGAGATATGGGTCTATAAGCCATGCCTAATCCGCAATTCGTGTTTTGTATGACAGACAGCCTCTTAATAAGCTAGATTATCCTAAAACTTTTAAAAGCTTAAATGGAGAATGTGAGGTTAAATTAGCGACAACCAAATCAACCGTTGAACGGTGATACTAGATTTTTTTTTAATCTGCCAGCAATTTTTATGATAAATTCAAGTATATTGTGCAATTCGTTTGAAAAGTTAAATTATACTGCTGTGAGGTGTTATTTTCAAATTTATATTGATATTTAACAATGACTTTTTACAAATAGAAGTTGAGACATTGACTTGGCAACAAGTCTTTCTTAATAACATTTGAAACGCAAAACCAACAACACAAATTTATTCAAGCTACGTAAATCGTAAATCTACTTAGCCCTGATTTTTTCCTATAACCGTCTTGTTAAGTTTACTTAAAATTTCACTATTTATTCTTAGGATTATTTTACAAGTTATCACTGTGTTTAGCTACTGTAATACGTACAAGTTCTCATTGTGGAAAAGTCATTTACGACGGCTTTATCTGAATTTGGTAATGTTTGCTTTGACTTACGCTGTGGTTAAGTCTAATCCAAAGGTCATTTTTTTACATAACACTGTTTAAAATTACGCCTATAAATGACTGGATGTTGTGAATTGAAAACTTTTTATACAACTACTTCTACTACGTACTACTACTACTACTTTTGTAAACTTTTTTCATACTTTCTCACTTATTTCGTTTAAATTTTGATAAAAAATCGAGTATGAGATTGCTCCATAAATTCGGGAAAAAGAGGCTGTTAACGGTAGTATTCTCATTAAATTTTTAGTAGTGCATGCATACTAAAAAATTAAGCTGGAAATATCTGTAAAGCATTGCGTGACACCGTTTTGCATTAATGATTTTTTTGTTACAAAACATTAAAATATGCGGCCAAACGGGAATCATATTTTAAAGCACAAAAAGTTTAGTATATTGTTTTAAGCGGCTTTAAAGTACTGATCTCGCGCCCTCTAGAGTTAAATTTACTAATAGAAAGTTTCAATTGCTGGACCCCTTTCTGCAAATTTTTATGAAACTCATATTTTCCTTAAGCAATCTCTTGTTAACGGATGTCCTTACTTTTTTTAACACTCTGTATAAACTTTTTTAAAACAAAATTCTAAGCGAGTAGTAGAGAATTGAAAATAACATTGAGAATAAATTGTGATACAATCTGTAAAACCATGTGATCTGCGAAAGAAGAACATTAAATCTGGAGGAATGAATAATTCTCTTGAACCCTTTGTTGCTTGTGGGACACACCTTGCCGGCGATCCGCCTCTCTCTTGGCAGAAAACTCCGCCTCCAGATCTCTGGACGCCGTCGGGACGCAGGCGTCGGATTACCTTTTCAAACTTTCTTTAAGAATGTATTTTCGTTAAACGATCGAGACATTTAAACTCGCAGAAAAAGTCCGAGAGCGAGAGCGAGAGAGCCAGGCAGGGATTTCACCGATTGATCCGGTTGTCCCATGAATCGGATACAGTCCCGCAGGCGGGATATCGTGGAACGGCCATATTATATTTACTAAAAAAGTGTTGGATGATGGGTTTTGAAAGCGTCAAAAGTCTTGGCGGATTTTTTGCCTTGTTGTAATTTCGAGAAAAACGCATTAAAACATCGCAAAAGCTCGTGCAATATGAAGCACACTAGGATAATACTTACAGCCAACTCGCCTAACGTATTCGTATTACTAAAATATTTTTTCACATTTTCTTTCATTACATTTTTCTTATGTTGTATCAATAAGAAACTATTACTTAATTTCGATCTAAAGTATTATTCTATTTGGAAATAAATATAAAAGCAGAACGTCTCAGATCTTAAAAAGGCTTACGGCCACTAACACACACACACACACACTTACGACCAATGGCAAATAAAACTGGCAAATTTTTATCTAATCTAGTCCATTTTTCTTGGTTTTTGTTTTATTTTTTAATAACAAATAAAACGTCACACGTCACTTTATTAAATGGTGTGTGTATTGTTGGATGGGGGATGGAAGTCAGATCGAAAACGTGGTTCAATGTTTTAAATTTGCCTATTATAACTTTTTTAAAAAAAATTAATGTTATCACTAATTCGACCAATTCGACATTTTTACATACGTATATGTACTATATACATATATAGAAAAATATGTATTTTAGAAAAATACTAAAATGCGTACTTAGTACATTTTGCTTATTTGAAATATTTGCTGTTAATAATTTTAAAAAAACTTTTGACAAAGATATTTAGTGTGTTAGATTCACACCACCATGTGCACATGTGCACTTATTTTTGTATTAAGATTAATCATCTTAGCATGAAAAGAGATAAATTTAAAGTCCGGCAACCCCGAAAGATATGGGGGTGGTGCAAATTCCGGTGCTGTCCGTTACCACCACTGTAGTCGTTTCCTTTTCGATTCCGGTGGCTCCGGCTACGCGGACTCGGATCCGTGATTCGTTTTGTTCAGATGTTCAGCCGTTCAGCCAGTTCAGTATCGCTAAAACCGTCGTACAAGTGGTGTTTGCTCGTTCGCTTACTGAACATAAAGTCACGTTGTTGACGTAATGAAAACGGACTAACATAATTGAAACTTTTCCGGCGTTTGTCACTCAAAATTGCATGGTTTGAGCTATGGCAATGGACTTTCAAAGTGCGATGGAAACATTTGCAGAAGCTTGGGTAGCTGCTAGCATTAAGGGGGCTCCGATTTCTGAGGTATCAAATCAGGTAAAACTCAAAAAAATAATAAAAAACTTTCAAATTCGGTAACGCTATGAGATAATGTATTAAGTGTCCTAGAACACCGAATTTTTATCAACTTTTGTTTCTGCTTGTAGTTAGTAATAATGCCTGTAGATTTTTTTCCGAGAATTAATACAAAGTAATATATTATTTTATAGTTATAGTTAGTTGAAACTTTATTTTATTATTTTCTTGGTTTCCTTTTTAATATTAAACATGTTCGTGGTTCGAAAATTATCTTGGACGGCGATTCCCTCACAACTGATGCGAATTTATTTCATCCTATTTCCTTGGTCTGATTTTAAAATTAACTTACTCAACTAAATATTAACACGCCTGTCTGTACTTATCACATAGTATTCCTAGATATTGTCTTAATTATATAAAGTCATCTATACGCGCGCTTAAAAATAATTATTGCTAATTATTAGAGGGTAATACGTTAAATGAATTACACTTTGCTATAGTTTTATGGTCATGTCATTAGAAAAATGTTGGCATTAACTTCATATCAAATAAAATGGTTATTAACAAGTTATACGCCGTCAATGCTTGACTGCAACGACACTTCTGAATGCATCAGTTTCCGGGTTATACGGAGTGTTATTGTCTTAATTAGAAACTAATGTAGGATAATTTTTTCCTCTTAAAACGAACGAAGAGAACAAGTCACTTCCGTCAACATTTACATGAATATGGCAAAACTTAATTAATGCAAAATAATCCACGTTATTATCTTATTTGACTCTCTGGTTAATCCCAGATAGTAGCAAATTAGTATTGATTAATAAATAACATAATCTAAATTGCTGACCAAATAAAACGGATTGACCTAATATACAATAAATTCAAATTTAAATATCTTCAAAAGCATAGAAAAATAATCCGGTGTGCCAGTTTGCAAAATTTCTTTTGAGCTAGCTTTTACAGGACTACTTAAAAAAAATTAAAAAATGGTTACATGTTCAAAGAATTTAACATTTAACAACCAACAACAACTAATTTTGAGAATACAGTATGTGGTAGATACTAGTATCTATCTATCCTCTGGTAGAGGTACTCATAGTCTAAAAATGCCGCGGGGTTCAGACGAGCTCCGAATAACATGCTCCAAAAACAAACTGCTGTTGATTTATGGGCATACCCGAATTGTAGAACACCCTATACCCAGATGATACTAATCAGCAATTGCTCAATAATAGCATGCTTTTGTGCTATTAATGAGCATATGTGTCCGTAGCTTATCTCAAATTCTGCTTTGCTCCTTTATGTACCGCCAAATTGTTATTCTTGTCATCAAGGTTTTTAATCATATTATCAAAGTCTTACTTACTTGGTACCTAAAGTAATTATTATTACCATCCATTAATATAAAATTGAACTAAGGTAATCATTCAAGGTAAAAAAATAGCTTAAACTTTAAACCTTAGATGTTAGTACTTTACACTTAACGATGCTATTTATAATATCGATATTTGACGTACTTATTGGTATCCTGTGTTTCATATTATGCTTATAGAAACCAATAATTATAAGTATATAGTTGTGCCACCGATATTTTTTTTAGTTCTTATTTACTCGAAACCTATTAGTTATTAGTTACAGGAGTTTAATGGAAAATAAGGCTGTCATAATTAGACCCCTTAATAATCTAGTTAATTGGCTACACCAATAAAAACATGGAAAATTGTGGCGGTAATATATAGTATACACCAGCAAATCTGTGCTGTTTTCCAAATAATTATTATGCTTATTGAAAAAATAATACGTTAAATGCACGTAATTGAGAGAGGTTGATGGCAACTAAAACGGGTCCACTCGTGTTTGACATTACTGTTTTTCTGCAAAGGTCTACTGTTAACAAGCATAATATTATGTTTCTTTAGAGTTTTAATGTAGTTGGTTGTAACAGAATTATGAAAAATAGACTCGCCAACAAGAATGGCTGTAGAGCGTCACTTTTAAGTTTTGTCCTTCATTGTTGACATTTGATTATCATATTAATGTATCCAAGTTTTTATGAAGGTATTTTGCACAAAAAGGCTTTAGGGTCCGTAGGAAATATGAACTGGCAGTTGAAGAAGTTGTTTATTAACTAATAATGTGTATTGAAGTCACTTTAAACTAACAAGATACAAGACAATGATGATAATAAATAATAGGAAATAATTTTGGATATACGGACATAAATTACAACTTAGGTAAAAACTTTATTCCGCATTCAGTTCGACTCTAACCGAATCGGTAGAATAATTTTTCATTTATGGCTGAATGCCAAAAACTATTCACTATCATTTAGTATATTTACAGACGATAAACAGTGATGTTAATGCCAAGAACATTAATTTTGATTTGGACTTAATTTGGTCACAAAAGAGAAAAAATACGACATGGAACTTATACAGCTTGGTCCCTTCAATGTCGGGAGAACATTGATTTCGTATGGCCGCGAATAGAATTATGATATTTCGTACACTGAATGGTAAACAAAGCAATCAAAGAGGCTGTTTATATTCGGTTGTAAGTATAATAATAATATGTAAATCTAAATTTTGCAAAGACTAATTTAGATTTACACATTATTATACTAGTTGACTATTTTTTAACCTTAACTTTATTAGTAATAAAAATAATTAATTTCCTTTTAGATGTACCTACATACTACAATTCACAGAATTTTTTTTATGCGATATCAATATTTACCGACTCGTATACGTTTTAAAATCTCGGATAAACACGGGATATTGATAATATTTATTTTCGATAGCGGACTTATAATTTTTAAATCAACGAAATACGCGACGCACAAAGAAAATAAAATCTGAGGAAACACTTGAAATGCCGATTAAAAGGATTATACTGTAATTATTTCGAAATTTCGTTGGAGTAGTAATACTAGAATTGACAATTATTTATTCCTACCGAAGTATTCAGTAATGGCCTTTTAAATTCTTGTATATCTATTGTGACTTAGCTGTTACGTTTACTGTAATTGGTTTTCGATACTCCTAAATACTACAATTTTGCAACAGAACTGGTTTTATATTTTGAAGTGTATCATTCAAAAGACATTAATATCTAGACGACCTAATACTCATATAGCAGCACTGCTATAGCTCTCGAATGACAAGCTAATCAAAAAATATTAGAGTCAACCTTTTATATTTCTCAGAATCATACATAAAATTTGTTACATACTTTGATGTTTATGTTGTATATTTTGACATCGCAATCGATTGTGCTGAATATATAGCAACAAAACCTACACGTAAGTGAAGTCAGTCAAGTCAATTATTTTCGCAGAACTAATTGACTATTTAAAACAGTGTTTACTTAATTTCTTTAAGCAACTCGATGTTATAACAATACTTTTTAATCAGATTTTACATAGGGTTACCTCTTCGTAATTTAACAAACTAAGCAGTAAGTATGCTAACTATATTATTATAGCTTACGTCAACAATTGGTAGATAAATGTGTTCTTATTTATAAGTAAGTCTTAATGAAACTAGTCGATTATTCATTCAATTATACCCAATGATTATACCAGTACCAATAACTTTTATCTACAGATTGATTTAACTTAACCACTATTTTGACCTATTTTTTCAGTTCCATTATGTATACAATCTACAAATATTAGCCAAGATTTCTTGTTTCTTTCGATAAATCCAAAACGATTAGTAAAAATCAGTCAGATTACAACTTTGTTGTTAATTATTACTATAAGTTTGGTGATTATCTTCATGTCATTCAAACTAATTACCATCCGAATGCCTTCAGTATTTATTAAAACTAAGACATTACTGTAAATACACAATCTCACATATTTTTTTCGAAAAATACTACAAATAATATTATTTAATTGTCGTTAATAGATCCAGAGGTTATAAAGGTTTTTCGTGCACAATGTCGCGCCCCTGAATCGGTTTCAACTTTATTCGCATAGGTAATCATGTTCTGCAGCCGCATTGTAAAATGATTAGCACCGTTACAAAGTAATTCACTTAACATCAATCATGCATTGGGAATAAAAAACAAAACATTGATTTGTCTGAAACAATTTTACCAAAAATCTACAGTTTACTTTAGACCACTGCTGAAGCTGAACTGTGGAAATATATTGAAGACAAACGTAACTGGGAAAACCAAACCATACATACAGACCACTGAACAAATTGCAATAAGACTAATTATTAAAATTAGACATCCTAATAACGCTTAACACGCGCACACAAATGCCAAAAATTTTATAAAGACTACTATAAATCCAAACTACAACTGGACCATACTGAACCCACTTTGCATAACAAGACAAACTAGACACTCCCGATTCCGTTTTCCTTCCTGCACCCTCCTAGAACATTTTAGAGTATAAGAATACAATTTCTTTTTTTTCTACCATGTAAATTTTACTTGCCAGAAAGACCAATAGGTCGATAGTCTATTTCCTTAGCAATAACGATTGATGATTATATACATATATTATAATCAGCTGGAAAGTTGACCATTTAGGAAGTGGCTTAGTTTTGCACCGATTGTTAGGCAGGTTCTGCTACCGGATAAACTAATAGGATGTATTGTGGGGTTAATCAACACGTATTAAAACTATTAAATATAAATATAGTTGTACCAAATGTATATTTTTCTACTTTGAGAACATTCTCATATTCTCAATTAAGAACAGAAAATTAAAAATCGTATTTCTGTACTTCTCGAGTCGAAAATGTCCTATAAACAGGGGTCCGCAAATGCTTCCTTGCCAAGATATAATTTTTTTTAATTTAATAGTGTTATTGTGCCGGAAACTACAATAATTCCGAAATAATAATTTTATTTAACAAAAAAATTACTACTACTGTGAAAAAACGGTTTACAATAATTGTTCAAAGTGTCCACCTTCACATTGTAAGCATAGTTTAGCCTTTTTAATGATGTGGCTAATAGCTTTCCCATTTTTTCCCAACACGGTGGTTATTTTAGGTGGTCAGCGATATTATTAATTTTACGAAGCAGTTCAGCCCTGGTATGTGATTTATCTACATACACTAAACTCTTCATATCTGCTTAATATACTTCTTAATATACTAGAGATAATTATTATTATAGCATTGTACTTTTTGACACAATAACACAATTCAATTTAAAAAAAATCATATCTTGGTAAGGAAGCATTGGCGGACCCATGTTTATAGGACATTTTTGACTCAAATTTATCTAAAGAACACATAGTGAAATGTTGTCCCTTACCTCGCGGGTTACAAATTCGATGCATTAGCATTGCTATCTCAGAAACTATAGTTGATAGCGCTTTAGTTAAATGGAGGCAAAGTTGCGCATTTTATTGTCAAATGATTTGATTAAAAAAACTTTTTATTTCGTTTCTTAGTAGCTACAGACCTTCCGAAACCAATGATGTGTCACACTTGTCAAAAAAGTATACCTACTGTATTACGTACTTGGTACTTTAAGTTTTCTAAATAAATTAAGCTGACTGAACTTGATATGTTGTCATAATGAGTAGATAATTTAGTTTGATATAATTTAATAATTAGGTTCATTGCTCCTTCGAAAAAAAGAGAGAGTTTCTTATGGTACTTTTCGTTCGTTAAAAAAATGTTTTTGGTTAATTGTTTATTTTTCAGATACTCACATGTTTGAATTCGAGGTTGAGTTTTGATGAAACAGCTTGAAGTTTATTTTTAAAACCTAATTATTAAATCATATCAAACTAAATTATCTACTCATCAATATTGAAAATACTGTGCTAGTGCTATTTTTATTTTGAACACTTTTGTGTGTTCCCATATTTGCTAATTTACTTTCCGCTAATATTTTATCACACAGTTCAGAAAAGCTGTTTGTAAAAGGACAGTTTTTTAAAATCGTAATTAAATAAATCTTCAGTTAGAACTAACTCAACATTGCATAGGTAATGTTCATTCACTCTCGGTGTGAATGAAATATTATATAAATATATGTTTTTCTATCACTTTATTGATAATATTCGCTCCGTACACTAATTCTGAAAACAAGACATTATATTTACAGTAGTGGAAAATGATGAAGCTAAAGGCATATAAAACCACTTAAAAGGCTCGTTCCAAAGAAGAGGGGCGATCGCGTCTATTCTTAAAAACGATAAGATAGTCTAACCCTCTCGTTTTATATCCTTAGCGATCCCCTTTTTATTTTGTACGACCAGGCAAGATATAAGAAGATCTGCATGACTCATAATTCGTTTAATCCCCATATAACAAGCATTTGTATTCTCGATTTTTAGGTCTAAAGCATTCTTAGTCTTTGAAATTATTAACTAAGCTGATCAAGAGCAACTTCGTCGTATTTGTGTTATAAAAATAATCTTTAATAAACTCGTTCTCAACGCAGGTATACCTACTTCTCCAGATTAGGTTTTCTGTATAGACGTTTTAAAGCAGACAACATTTATTCTGGCTTTTGTTTTGAATACTAATTAAGTAACTTTATTAAGCTTTTTTGAGGGATTAAGTAATACTACTGGTATTAGGGGAAAACAATGGATAATATTTTTGCAAGCTGCTAGATAAATCTTTTGGAAAAAACATCTTAATCTTCAGTTGAATTATTTATAATGACCTAAAGTTTGGATCTGCGTAAATTACACAGGGTCACCCTTACAGTTTTAAATACTTATTAAGCTCTTTTCACGGACAGTAATATCATAAATGACACAAACTATATTCTCTCAAATCCAACAGTAGATAAAAAATCAATTTAAAATTAAAACAAACGCCTTCTGCTACGGTTTAGAGTGAAATAATTTCCCAAAATGAATTTTGCTGGTCATACTTATAAAATAAAATACATTATATATCAGGATTATCCGTAGTTTGTATTATGCTTCCTGTGAGTGGGATTACCACTATTTCCGCAAGCCTGATATCATTCATGCTGCAGTAATACGTACAGATTTTAAAATGCTTTGTGCGTATTTGCTCAATACTATAGTAAATAATTATTAAAGTGGGCTTTTTGATATCCATATAGGAATATGCTTATTATAGCAAATTGTACGTCTTTATTATTAAAAGAAGGCATATGCATGTGTTTGGTTTTTAGTTAATTTGACGTATCATTTAGACGATGATTAAGCTTAAGAAATTATAAATCTCTAGTATAGGAATTAAAAGAATATGCTGTATTATTAATTTTTAATCAGCAAATCACCAGCGCATATTTTGTTAAGATAATGCATTGTTTGCTACTGTCGGTTTGTTTTTGAAATAAATTTTAAATTGGACATTAAAATCTATAGGCAGATAAAAGGTATACGGTAATCCATTATAACTAGCCAAATGTTAATAATAATTTTGTATTTTGTAATGGCTTTTTAATTACTAAAATAATTTTATATTCTATATTTTAAATGTGTTTCATTAATTCAGGGCTTTAAATCTACTTCCCATATTATGATATTAAAACGAAAAATCAGTGATTATGGAATATTAAAATTATGAAAAGTTTATTGAAATGCGGCATTTACAAGTACATATGTATTTTAACGTTTTATTAAACAGTAGATATTGTATTCGTTAATGGTAAAGAAGATATTTTTTTCCTTTTGTTTTTTGCATTATGGGTATTGAGAGAGGAGATACGATACATATTATAGGTAAACGGTGTCTCCTATAACACGGACGGCAAATTTTTTTTGCGACGCGTATTCTGCCGAAAAAATGTTACCAAGAACATGATGATAAACTGCTCAGTTTAAAAAAAAAGTAATAGGTATTTAGCTACGGTTCCACAATCACGGTTTATCAATGGTTTATCGCTATCATTGGTATAAATTTAATTTCGAGTAGCAGTTGCAGTATACCTTTTATGTGTGTCAGATGTTGGGGTGATTCTCAGAATAGCGCTATACTGTGATTGTCAAACCGGTGCTTAATTCAATTTAGCTTAGCAGAAGCGTACTTAGCAAAAGGATAGCAAAATGTCAAAAAGCGATATTACAAAATTGCGGTATTTCATTTATCGCAATACATATTTATTGAAATCTGGACATCAAATCTTAATTCATTTACTACTCTCTTAATCTAGGTTAATTGAGGTCAAACAATTCTTGAAATAAAAATACATATACGATTTTCAGTTCAATCGTTAGGCTGAAATATATTCGTCCATGTAATTTCTAAATTATGTTGTTCCTATTAGTGTTAAATCACATTTTCTCTTTCAGAATCAAGCACTAGCTTTGACCAGAAACACTAAAACTCCTCCCGTTTTAACTACAGACCGAACTAGCAGAGAATCAGCAGAACGCACTTCCACTCCTGCACCAGCACCTTCGTCAACTCCTGGAAGAATCTCTTCACCCCAGTCTGTCAAAGAAGAACCTTCACCAGGTGAATACTGCTTTTGCAATTTCATGCAACTACTACAGGCTCGGTTTGATTATTTTATTTTTTTAACTAATAAAGCTTGTTCCTTTTCCAATCGACCTGATATCTAAAACAGTATCTAAACTTATATTTTAGGTATATACAAGGTGTATGAATATAAAGCAATGTAATTTGACGTAATTTCACTACACGTATTATTTATATATTTCCTGTTGATTAGGAGAGTAACTTGTCGATGATAATGTCAACCTACTTGTAGAGCGGATACTTCCGAAATATACAGTGTGTCCCACTTTTCATGGGTACACCTTGATATCTCAGTTGATAATTATGTATTTGGCACAGTAAACTTTTTTATTTACCATTGGCGTGCGGTGTTAGGGGGGTAAAAAGGGGTTGATCTTTTGGGTAAAATTTTATGCCCAATTTTAGTTAACTTTTTCTACCAGACTTAGAATCAGAATCCCCAAAAACCCCTTAGTACCCCTTATTGCCTTAAATAGGCGAATTATCCCAATTGAATGGAGTTATTAAAAAACAAAAATTATTTGAAAATATTAATTAAATAAGTAAATTTTTCTTTTTGTCACAGTTAAATTATAAGACTTTAAAATATGGACAAAGAGTTTTTGGGAATTGCAGATTTGACGATTTGATACTAACTTACCGTCTTGACAGTGCGTTTCTAATAAGACTGATTCCTGTTTTCTTCATAGGTTATTGCTTGTTAAGTGTTTTTGGTTATTAATTTAGCACGTTATAGGTGAAAGTCGAATATCCCAGTTAAAAAAGAGATATAAACGTGATTCAAAAAGCATGAAGTTTAGAAATGCCTACGCTACAAGTTGGTTGACATTATCGAAAAGTAACGTAATTGATACTCTCCAGAGGGTGTTTTGAAATGACATCAAATGTCATGATTATTGTCACACACCCTGTACATGAATATAATAATTGTTATGTTTTGAACTAAAATTTGTTTCAAATGGTATTCTTTTGGATATTAAAGTACGATTAAGGATCAGACGAGCCGCTAATCCCTCGATATGTCATGGTCACACGATACTTTAGCCTCTCCTATACTGTATACTATTCAAAACCTGTTTACTCTTAACTCAGGCTTAATCTTTGTAATACAGGATGTAAGAACATTTGTTGGGATTTAACGGACATTTTTAACGCTATAGATTTTTTTATTCCTCTCAAAAGCTAACTGCGTGTTATGCATCAAAAATGTGATTGACTAATATTTTAAAATATTTTTAATTTAAGTAAAATTTTTATCAATCAATCATTGAACAGGATTTTTTAAGCGTTTTTCCAAAAATGCAAAACTTCAAAATGGCGGCCATAAGAATTTACAAAGTTATTATCCATATCTCGGAAATCAATGACGAGAGATTTTTTCTAACTGCGTCATCATTTTCTACGTGTGTCCTAAAGTGCCCTAATAATGTCTTAGTTTCAAAACTCTATTGGGCTTTGTTAAAGAGCTGTAAGCAATTGTTTAAAATGCAGTCTCTGACATTTTTCCAATTTTCCAAAAAACGGAGGAAGACAATTCAATTTGCACACCGGAAATAAGTTTTACTTAAAATTCTCTAATGCTCGGTTTCTGAACGAATAGATATCTTTTACATACGAATATCGATTCGATAAATTGTCTTATTTGTCCAATTTATGTTTCTGAACAAACCTTTCGCTTTCATAAGTTACGAGAAAGATATCTCAGCCAAAACGACCAGCAGTGGAACTATTTGAGGGTATAGAAAAGAATTTTCTTTCTTTATCACACTTTGACTTGCATATCTTACTATAAGTCTTTCTCGCTTAAATCTGTATTTCTATCTCTATTAAGTTACATAGTACCCCTACAGATATCTGATTCACAAATAGTAACGCACGTCTATTGACGGCTAACCTAAACGGACATAACAGACGGTTACGGACCTTCACTTAACTTTTAAAATTCTAGTAATTGGTTGTTTTGTGTATTGTTAATTCGTTATCAAATGGATTTTTCGGTGTTTCCTCTTCTGCTGATGAAGAAGTCATGGAAATTGTTCATGCTATTGAGCGACCAAAGCGTTCCCGTCATACTAATCACAAAAATATCTATTCGAATGTTTATAGGTGGGAAACCCAATTAATGTCATTGGTTAAATAAATTTATGAGACCGATAACTATTGAACCGATAGAGCTTGATGTTCAGAAACCGGGCATAAAACTTTCCCCTTTTAACAGACTCTGTAGCTCTTACGGTTACCGAGATCCCAATACATGTAGAACCAATTTGGAGCACACTGTATACATATAGCTGATTCACTATCTGGAATTATTATCTATTAAACAGAAAATTCTTATATAATTATAACTCAAAAAGGATTAAAGGCAGAAGTGCATTTTATGGAAATACGGTATTAGAGGGGCGACTATTTTACAGCGCCGTGATTATTTCTGCAAGTGTATTCAACAGGAGTGGGAACTGATCCAGAAAGCATTGGTAGGCCAGTTAAAGCTGGATTAGGCTTTAAAGGTAGGGAATTAGAGAAAGCCGGGATTAGAGGGCCATAGCCTTCTCTCCTGCTCGCTCTCTGTCTGCTTTGAGAAGGGAAACTGAGGATTATGCTCTGCGATGGATTAACATTCACCAGGGATGAGATATAAAAAAATTGAAACTTGAATATGCGATCCTCAAATATAGTTTTAAACGCATTGAAACAACTTTTTGATGAGTCGTTGACTGCTAAGATTCTTCAAAAAGTCTTAATAAATGTGCAAATAATTAGTTCAAACTATTTTCAACCCTGAGTATGCACGATCTTGTATCTATCTGTTTTTAACGACAACCCTTTCACAAAGAAACAGATTAATTAATTGTGATATAAAAGCTGAAACCTACCGACTAATCACCAACGAAAATTTGCGTTTGCAAAATCAAGTATTTAAAAAGGTTAACGGATAAGAACTTATTTCTTACAGAAAGAAACAAAAGGTCCCAATAAAGTAAGCGGATTTTTAAGGAACAAGCCATACAAATTAATAAGGAGGATACTGATAAAAAGGAATGTAAAGCACCAACGGGTCTCTTATACGTACTTAATTATGCTTTTCATCGTTTGATTCACGAGTTAATTTGACTTGCTTAAAATCTCATTATCTTAAACGGCAAATAAATATCGATTTTGTACAAAATTATTGTTAAGTATAAATATATAAAAAATTCAAACTTATTTAACTCTGCAATTACTTAATAAAACATATATATATATATATATACCAGGTGTCCAAGAGCACCCTGGACATAGAAGATTAACATGGGAAAACAGTTTTGATTTTTTTGCGCCTGTACGGTTGATTTGATTGAAAAATCGTATTAATGAAAGTTGTAGTACCTATCACGGACTAGTTTTCTATATTTTTTTCATATCTCTAACTTGAGTGAGCCCTTTCGTCGTAAAACACGAACAAAAATGAAGAAATTTAATCTTTTAGCATGCACTGTATAAGCGGTGGTCGAGCAACGGATAAACAGGTCATTGTTGCTGATACTGACTTTTCTAAAAATGTCACAACTTTTCTGGTTCTTTTTATATTTATTCACTTTTGATCAAACACCTCACAAGTCAGCGCCATCAATTTTTCACTGTTATTTATTTACACTATGTAAGCTTTAGATTATGATTAATTAGATCTTCTAACACCACTTATCGTCAGTCTTATTCAAAAATACTCTAACAAATTGTACTTAATTAAGGGCAGATACTTATAGATTAAGTCGATAGATTTAAGGAAGCTAATTTATACTTGTCAGAAGTTTGCTAGATTTTCAGTGACGCAAAGTGAAATACAACAGAAGCGAGTATTCTCCAAGGAAACCAAAAAAGATGACAAATCCAATAAATTTAGTGTTGATTTAGGTAATTACTAAACTTAATCCTTCTAACTACAAAATCCTCATGATTGCCAGTCATGGAGTGGCCAAGCAGAGTTCAATAGGAACGATAGTTTTGAGGACAGAGGCAGACTCAACGATTAGTTATAAGAAGTTTTCTTTGTGATAGTGTGTACTGAGAAATACAATGCAATACAAATATTTTATTTTACAACGCAATTCGATTTATAAAATGAGTTTCATTCAACTTGCATTGATTATAATTTTGAAAAGTTTCGATAGAAATAAATATAGTCCTTCTCTGAAATATTAGCACGTGGCATAAGAAAAGGGATTATTGAATTGCGGATGACGGTCATAGGGCTAAATCTGGTAGTGCGGAGCCGAGTTGTACAGCTCGCGGCATGTTTGTCTAGACTGGTAAAGAAAAAAAAAGAAAGACTAGTTTTGATAGATAATCACGCACCATTGGGGATTATTTAGTTCTGTCTTTTAATTGACATTGCCACAAAAGATAAATAACGTTCGTCCTCACCCCAATGCAAAATTAGCCCGACGAATCCAGGCTGCCTCGGGTCTCTTGATAAGTTCAATAATGGATCCTTAATGAAGTCAGCGTAAGAATTTGAAGGACACAAAACCCTGAAACGCTCCATATTTTACGTGAAAAGGAAATAAGGAAGCCTCCGCTGGATGGCTCCATTAACTGTCATCTGTTCACCGCTATCAATTGATCTGTCTGTCTGTTTTCCTTATCACTCTTGTTACTTCTCCATTTTACACGTTTCTATTAAATTCGTTAAGGGTAAAATATCAAGCAGTAGCGTAGCCAATATCTAAAAGAAAGTAAATCGGTTCTCAATGGTAACAATCAATCAATATTAAATGGTATCATAGTGTTACGAGAAATTATTTATGCAGACTGTTAAGTTTTCAATTGTAGCAAAATGCAAGCGATTTTGTTGCTAAATGAATTGTGAAAATTTCCTTTGGCGGAATCTTATATCGAATCGTCCACATTTCGAATTAATCCTGTATGTACATGTGTATAAAAGACTTCCTCGAAAAATGTAGTTATTATACTCGGTCTTATTATTTAATAAAGTTGCAATATTGATCAGTAAAGCTGGAACAAAGGACCGGAAGGCAATATGAGCCCCAGTTAAGACGGTGGTCAGCCCGGCTGGATTAGAGCCAGTGGGATTAGCGGCTAGTGGACTATAGAGCGAGCGGTGAGCCATGGGATTAGGTCTTGGTCCGGATCCCTGAGATTTGCCGACTAGAGTTACTTTAGTCACTATCCAGGTCCGGATCATTTAAGACTTGTTCTTCGAGTGCAAATTAGCCTAGACGTCTCACTCTTCAGTGACGTGCTTAAAATATTTAACTTAAGGGATGTCGTATTTTTAGGGCTAAACCCGTCAGTTATATCCGTATTCAATTATAAGAGTTGATATGGTTCTTAGGGCAGCTCCGATCCTGAAGACGAAGTTACTCGCAACATCTGCATTGTCGTCCGAACTGGTCTTAATAAAAGGAAAATAAGTCGACCGACTTACAATACCTTAGAGGCCTTTGTTTGGCAGGGTGTGCGACGTAAGCTCTCAACTAATCCTGAGAAGCGCCCGACCCCCGCCTTAGGCTAAAGCTCTGTAATATGCAGAAACCTTCTTAACCTAACAAGATTAGCATAGACAGGGCAGGCTAAAGGATCTAATTCCTCGCTTGGGTTTATTAGTTGATGTTAGGGACTTGCTGCTGTCGTCTTGATACCAGTTCCGTTTGTCTTCTAAAACCATCTTAATTTTACTTATGGTCATTTAAAAAAAAAAAAAAAAACATTAATTTAGATTTTTCTGTAGATTGTCATATAACAAGTTTTCAAGTGTAGTACCGAGTAATCAACTGTGACAGTTACTAAAGGGTTGTACAACAGTCATGTAGATGCGACAACGTTAGAACCACGAAAATATTAACTAAAAACTTAAATTTTCTGTTGGAGACCTATACAATATTATAAGCGTTATTTGTAAAAATTTTAAATGGTTTTCCAAGTTATCACATAGATGGCCGTAAACTAAAAGCGATAAATTTCCATATTCTTAAGTAACTTGAACATCAGTTTCTACAAGCAACTTCTATAACGTCGGACGATAATCCGATTCAGAGAGAACTGGCAAATCCCAAAACGTTTATCTACTTTTCTCATTGATCCGGCGGTCGCGACTTTTTTTTGCAACGGTGAAACTTTTCTCTTTATTAAAAGGACGTGTAGTTAGTATTTTACCTGATACCTACTTATAGTTAATCATAATCTCGAGCTTACGGTGTATCTGCTTACACTGATTGTCAAAAAGTTTTTATAATGTTTGGTGAACGATTGGTCCTGACGTGTTTTTCGAATCATGTATGTCATTACTTTGAATTGAATAGGTGCTGACATAACTACCCGAACAAGCAATTAAGCGTAGATAGAATTATGCCGTACAGACATCTAAAGTTGTTCTTTAAGTCTTAAGTCTTAAGAATTTGTTTCCAGTACTCATAGACAGAGCTTGTAGCAAACATCAGTATTGTGGGTTTGAAGACCCTTAAAACTATATGGAGTTCTTAGCTTCATTGTTACCGACTGTCAACTCTTTCCAACTTGCCAGAATTAAAACTTTAGACTAACAAGTCTTAAGCTAATAAGAAAATGGATAGAAATAAGCCGTGTTCTGTAAGTCGCTTTGGCCTTGTTTTAGCAAGCTCTGCGACATTATTACAGATCTTAAAATAGGCCTTTAGCTCTATAAGTTTCCGGTTTAAAATTCATTTCATACAAAACAATCACTCTAAAAAAATCAATGTGTTAAGAAGCTTCTATTTTTAAATCGTCAACGTTTCTAACTTCTTTGAATCGTCATCAGAGCGCTTTTGTAACACAGCCTTAAAAAGGTGTCCTAAAAATGTTTTATTTTCGAAACGTTTGTATTTGATTTAAATGAGAAGTTACAAACAAGTGTTTAAATGACCGTTTTTCGTGTCCGACATTTATTCCGTCAACGCCAAAAGATAACTCCTTACAGAAACCGGATCAAATTTTCCTGTCACTGACTTGAGAATCCAATACATGTAGAAACAATTTGGAACACTCTGTATAGTTCAGTTCGTATTGTTTGGTACATACGGTATTTTTCTTTTTGTTATTTTATTTTATGGATGTCTCTGTATTTGACACGAGACTTGTTACTAAAAAGCCTTGATGAAAGCTCAATAAAAATCGAGACGCCGGAAATTTAAAACCACAAGTTTTTTAATTCCCACCTACTTTTGCGTTCTGACCGCGTAACTAACCCCCCTATTGCGCACTATATAATTATTAGCTTGTTATTTATTACCTTTTCACAAATTTGTTAATTTTATTTTATTTTTTTTCAGGAAAATCTATCCCTGTGCATTGCATAGTAGAAACAATTTCTGTTCTGGAGGAAAGCCGGTATCACCAAGGAGGATGGAGGCGAAGACCACTAATTGATACTGATACTTACGTAATCATACCAGTCGGAACTCCTTTTCATAACCTGGTACAAGTAGCATTGTTCAGGTTAGGTTATTCTTCAGAAAGTGTAGCAGCAGCTAAAGGAGCTGTTCTAATAAAGAACTGGAAAGCATTAAATTTCGATCAAATATGTGACGACCCTCTGGCGACAGTTGGAGATATTTTGAGCGAACTTTCTACTGTGGCTACTTTACGAATTCAGATTTTTCGTGGAAAACCGGGAATTTTTAGCGATATTAAAGATAAGCTACTCAGATTCCTGTTGTTGCAGTCGCACGGACTTTTGATATCTTCGGGATGCCCTTTGGACGAGGTTAGTTGTTAGTTGTCAGTGGTTTAGGTTATAGTACAGGGCGGTCAACCAAGAATGCGAGGTAGAGTATCTAGGAAACCAAAAATGATACATTTTTGAAACAAACATTTTATTAAGTAATATGGCCATAAGGAATACATCCAAAATATTTTCCAGCGTTGCTGGATGCATGAAATTCACTGGTAACAACGGATTTTTGTTCGACAACCCTAGTAACTGATTCTAGCTATTTACAATCGATTTAAAACCAAAACTGTTCTATTCGATTTTTGCTGAAAATTCATGAATAATCAAGAAACCTGTGAAAAACAAACTTGTTATTTTTTGGCCAGCAGTTTACTGATCGACTCGATTTAGAGTTAGAGTTTCTGAAGGACTGGAGAGGTCAACAGCTTTGTGGATTTTAGGTAAACTGTAGGTAATACCTGTAACTGTTCAGCATTTTTTTCAACGAATCATCAATATAAATAGGTATCCTTCCGAAGAGCGCCTCATTTCATTGGAAAAACTTTTCGAAATTGATTTGATGCCTATAAGTTGTTTAGTACATTTTTCAATACATATAGGTATACCAGGTGTCCAAGAGCACCCTGGACATAGGAGATTAACATGGGAAAACGGTTTTGATTTTTTTGCGTCTGTACGGTTGATTTTATTGAAAAATCGTATTAATGAAAGTTGTAGTACCTATCACGGACTAGTTTTCTGTATTTTTTTCAGATCTGTAACTTGAACCCTTTTGTCGTAAAACACGAACAAAAATGCGAAAATTTTAACTTTTTACCTGCACTGTATAAGCGGTTGTCGAGCAACCGTACCAGCAACAATGATCTGTTTACCCGTTGCCCGACAACTGCCTATACAGTGCAGGTCAAAAGTTTAAATTTTCTCATTTTTGTTCGTGTTTTACAACGAAAGGGCTCAAGTTAGAGATCCGAAAAAAATACAAAAAACTAGTCCGTGATATGTACTACAACTTTCATTAATACGATTTTTCAATCAAACCAACCGTACAGGCGCAAAAAAATCAAAACCGTTTTTCCATGTTAATCTCCTATGTCCAGGGTGCTCTTGGACACCTGGTATATACCTATATCGCAAGAGAAATCTCCTACCAGCAGTCTTGTATGTATTTTTGACATATTTCTGTAGAGCGTTGACTGAAAAAGCTTCTTCAATGATCGCGACACTTGTTGAAATGTTTATACATGCAAATAACTGTCGTTGACTTGGGCATGGCTGATATCGAAAAAGTTAATTTGTTGCATCGACAAGCACCTGCGACTACCATGTTAGTTGAAACTTGTGAGTTTTGTTGATGTTTTACTACAAAAAAAAAATCACTTGAAATATTGACATCGTGGATTTCCTATCTTAACTAGTATAAATTATTCCTTATCCGATGCTTTTCTCAAAAATTCTTTAGTTTGGTTTTTCTCCAGTATCTTTGCCGTCTTAGGTTTATAATTTCTTGATGCAGCTTTTAAATATGACGTTAAGTTTATCATATTTCGAATTACTAATACCTCTGTGCACTTCACTTACTACTACATTGAAGAAACAACAAATCGTTTCTCGACATCCAAAAATCGTCGTTCCTCCAAAAAGTAGGTTAATAGCATCTGTTCTGTAAATGCTTCTCCTATAATACCACTTTTTTTCTCCAGTTGTCGAATTCCACCAATTCCTTCTCGTATATACTTTTGCTTTTCACTGGTAGCAAACATAATGTTGCTTCTTGAGCTTCTTGCTGGATTTCAGCAGGAATAAAGAGATGTTCAGCATTCTCCCTCATTTTATGACGATGCCGATTTAGCAAACTCTTTGGGTCGCTTTTTGACAAATAAACACACGCTTGTTATAGAAACGATTTCAAGGCTTTCTACTTTTCAGCTCAATATAATTTTTGTGAAAACAAATTTGTCAAACTGCTCTCCTACTTCTAATTGGTTGGTTTTAGCCGTTGTCGTAGATAAAACGTTGAATCAAATTCGGGAATCGACGACTTTTATTAAATTATAGGTTAGGCTTGTTAATCTACTTATATATAATAAAAACTATAATTCTGAACATAGATATAGCTGACGATAGTTAAAATAGTAACAAAACTTTCTAGTCAAAAATCATTAAATAACATTTACGATCTATTCATGGTTTTAATCCGACGTGTTAAGTGTGCTTATACCCGATTGATAATATATCAATTAATCGTACCTATTATAGAAAAAAGGTTCAGATATAATAACTATTGAAGTACCTCATTAGGCTGATAGATAAAACCGTGGAGTTTTGAGATCATGTATTTTACTATTCTTCAGATCAGATAATATAAGAATATATTCTATGAGAAGTCGTAAGAGTTTTGAGCACTATTTTCCTTCCCCTTCAGGTTAAGTTAAGCTGCCATACAAACGAAGTAAAGCTCCAAGTTAACTTAAGCTGATTGAAGATTTACTTCGCAACTTCAAATAAAAATACGGATATTGGTCTATAGATACGGCTTTATCTTCAAGCAGTTTTAAGTAGGTACATATATTCTTTAAATCATTGATCTCTTTTTAATCAGTTAGCAAGCATAAGAAAGCAATTAATATAGAAGTTAAGAAAATAGCAAATTAACGATTTTTTTTTGTGTAATTCGAAATTTACCCATTATAAATATGTGTGTTTTGCACCTCGAACCTGATCATACTGTTACTTGTCGGATTCCCATGGTCATAAAAAAGTTTTAGTTTCAGCAAGTTTATATACAGGGTGTTTCAGGTTTTAATACGCAACCTTAAACCGCGTTATCTACTGCTCTAAAAATAACTATAATTTATAAATTTTGATGTATAATTATATAAACTATATTCCAAAAATGCTCCGTTAAGGGTGCTACACATACTGTTTGTTATACGGGGTGTTAAAATTAAAATTTCTTGTTCAACTTAGAAACTTTTTTGCCTCTTCATCTTTTTTCCGTACCTGTCACAGTTTCTCAGAATATAATAATATTATTATGAACATCTTAATTTGGCCCAAAAAAATCTAAACTTGTAAAATTTCACCTTTTTTCGTATCATTGTTGTTTCTTCTTTTTCTTCCGAGTGTACCGTGTGTTTTTGAGGGCCATGCAAGCTAACAGTAGCCTATTTCTTGAAATCAGGGAACGGAATTCTCAAGAGAAGTGTTGATAGAATGTGACTTTCTCTTGATAACTCCCTTCCCTCATTTCAAGAATACGCACTCAGGTAGGGTGTGCATAATATTATCTTTAACGTGTATTTTTGTGTGCATTTTTTGAAGCACTATACGTAGTATTCCAGGTATTCAGTTTATAAAAATCTAGTTCTGTCAACAAAGTCGCTAAACAAAAATAACACATAAAAAAAGTGTCATATATCTCACTTTACGGACTTTACCTCATTATAAAAAAACATATATAGATACAATACACACGAGGAGTAGAAAACGATGAAAAAATTACAGAAGAAAGAAGAAGATGCATTCCTCAGAGCTTATAACATATTTTAAAGCATAATGAGTAAACTAACTTGGACTTCAGGCTGCCGAAGCACAACAGCAAATCTTTAAACCAGTATGGTCTAACATAGAGTTCAAAATTTAACACGTAAAATGTTATGTTGCACAATCAAAAAATGTATTCTTTCTATTTTTGAAAATCTTTTTTGTTTTTTTGCTAAAAAAATTTCATTTCAGTACTTAGTTCAAGGGGGTTATGAATTACATCTTAAGAATTAAACGGGAACGAATGTATTAAGGGTGCAGAGAACAGCAGTAACCTCGCTTTTAATAAGATTATGTAGCATTATTTCGTGGAATTAATAAGATCAAAATCCTTTTGCCTACTATAGAGCACGGCAACTTAATCTTCGAAACATTACGCGCCGTTTAAAGCGTCTTTTATTGTTTTTTTTTCGAATAATGCAATAAAAAATAATTTATGTTGTTATGATATCCATGATTGTGACAGAAAACTATTTTAATATTATTTGAATAATATATATGCACATAAATTTGCAAGAAACTTTTGTTCCAGATGGTGCTTTCCCAAATTTGCCGTAGCACATTCACGTCTTCAAACTACCACGAAATTACGGAAGAAACCCGACGTAAATTTGATTTGTGGTTTTCCACTCAATCGAACTCCTTACCGATAGGCAGATCGCAGTTTATGCCATCCTATCCCACTCAATATTCTGTTCCCACACAATCAACTCCTTCACTGGATAGATCAATGTCGGAGTCACACCCAGTCATGCAGACAGTACACAATCAATTTCCTACCCAGAAAACCCGAATGAGAACCAGCTTCGATCCTGAATTAGAATTGCCCAAGTTGCAAAGATGGTTTACAGAAAATCAGCATCCTAGCAGACAGCAAATCCAACAATACGTTAAAGAACTAAACAATCTTGAGTCACGACGAGGAAGAAAACCGTTGGATATTAATAATGTCGTTTATTGGTTTAAAAACGCTAGGGCAGCCCAAAAACGGGCCGAAGTTAGAAACATAAATCCCAACTTGCATATGACTGTGAACGGTTTTACTAGTCCCAGCCCAACAAATGGTGGATTTCTTATTGGAGATGGTTTTTTGAATTCAGAAAGGCTTTCTGACCCCAGACACAAAAGCAGTATTTCTAGGAGAGGTCCTCAAAATTCTCATACTTCCGATGAGTACTCTAATGTTGGCTCTGACATGGAAGATGACGATCTGGAGCAATCTAGAAGTCCTTCAGTTCCATTATCTTTGACCACTAATAGAAAGTCCGAGTCCAGAGGGGACAGTCCTAAGACTGTGGCTTCACCGTCACCGGCTCCAGATATTCTTCAAGTAGGTAAATGCAAGTCATGCAAGCTTTTATTGCATTTTAACGTCCGCTGTTCAGCTGTTGCCTTAGCTCTCAGTACTAAATTAGTGTACCTAAATATTTTATGTTCCGTTGTTTAGAGTATGAGAATGATTGCTGCCGCCAACGCAAACTTAATTTATTAATAGTATATTATTAACCATGATTTAGACAGAAGCTTTTGCTCCTCGGGATTTAATCTTGACATACGGTCAATAAAAGCTGTCTAAACCGTGGATAATATAGCTTTTTTTTCCACTAAAAATCATATTTTTGATGGTCCTTTTATTGAAAATGTATTATATTATATGAATATAGTTTATTACATAAAATAAAAATAGCTTCACGCACTTCAGTACTGAGCCACAACCATAATAAGAACATCTACTACACCTACTCGATTTTTTTGCATGTTAGAATGATGTTAGTAATTACGAAGATTGAAATAAGATTTGCTAATTATGAGGTCGATGTACGTCGAAAGTGATCGAGAGCCGGAATTATAAAATAAAAATTATAAAACTTAAAAAAAAAATTAGGATAACAACAAAACAACAACATGAAGAGACAACCTAATTTATCTGTCTCTGTTAAGTCAAGTATATTTCATATGTCATATGTCTTAATAGGCATTGACATTATTATTTACCTAGGTCAATAATATTTCGTTTTATGTTGTATTTGTGCCAGACTAGAACTAGAGATTAGACTCTATTTTTGACCTAGATCAACAATGACCATTAAGATAGAGAAAACTAATCAATCAATCAAGTTACACTAATTGGTCAATACTGGTATGTTTATCATGTGAGTAGTGGAAAAAAGCTTGAGATTTGACAGATTTGATTTTATAATATTTTTGATATTAGCTTTTTTTCCATGAAATATATTTTTGTTGCAGACTGAAAGATGCAAAGAAGCACTCAAAGACGAACCAGTGAACTACTCATCTGGTGATCATATAAACAACAATAAAGTTACTTACCAGGACGAGATTGATAGAGAAACTGAAGATGATTGCAAAAGTCATTTTGATGATATGGTCACTTCCCCAAGTAGATCAATTTCCCACCGTTTATCTCCGGATTTGACCAGCCAATTAACAGCAAGATCAAATCATGAAAGTCTCGAACAAATGGCTATTACGGGGTTTCCCATAGTTCCCAATACCATGTTTAGTCACAACATTATGTACATGAGTCAGTATATACCTAGTCTGTCCCATTCAGTACCTTCAAGTTGTCCTGGTCCTTTAAATATGTCTAATTTGACAGTCGATGAACGACGTAAAAGAAATAGGACTTTCATAGATCCCGTTACCGAGGTACCAAGATTGGAGCAGTGGTTTTCCCTCAATACTCATCCTTCTCATAATTTGATCATTAAATACACAGAAGAGTTAAACTGCATGGCATACAGACAAAAATTTCCTCGCTTGGAACCAAAGAATGTTCAATTCTGGTTTAAGAATAGGAGGGCCAAATGTAAGAGACTGAAAATGTCTTTGTATGATGGGCAGCCTGGACCATACCACCACCAGAGTGATAGAGATTAGGCGGTCTTCTAAGAATATCCGTTTCTCATACCTTTTCTAATTTAATTTATTTTATCATAGTAAATGAAAAATGCTCAATAAAACCCATTAAGCTTGTCTGTAAATATCGCTTCTTTTATATTGTCGTGATTATAACCGAAATGTTAAGACAATAATTTACGCCCAGTTTTATTCATCATTAAAATGAAAACAGATTTTAATTTAAATGTAGTATTTCTGTTGCTTTTTGAACAAGTTGAAAAACTTTTTTCTCTATATGGAATGAAGTGCTACAAATTTAAATGCAATAATAGTTTTAAGCTTTGTACCTCAATTTGTTGAATTTAGGTTTTTAACAAATTATAGTGTATTTTTTTAATTGAAAATTAACGTTCCATTTTGTTTGCTACTGAATCCAACAGTATTTTAAAAGTAAAGTAAACCAGTCTAAATATAAATTATGGAATAAATGTACTTGCAATTGTCATTTTTCACAGGTTTTATACCAAAGATTATGCCAATTTGTTTTTAAATAAAATTGTGTTTATTCATTTCATTAATATTATTTGTTTTATTATTAGCTGACTCTTCTGTGCAACAGAGTTTTCAATGACGTAGAACAGCAAATATTAGAATCGCTTAAGATGTAATATTATTAAACAACAAATATGTATATTAGCAGTCAAGATTCACAGTGATTCAAATATCAAAGAAATATAGAGTAGTAATACTGAATTGTAAATATGAATGTTTTGTTGATTTGTACCTTGTTGTAACGCACCCCACATTCTGTGTTGGTGACAAGGCCGTGTTCAAGCCAAGAACGGAGACCATCTAATTGTTTCTCATGAGATTCTAATTAGCACCCATTTGTAATTTATTATGCTTAGGAATCATTAAAATATTACCCAGGTGTTACTGTATTTGTGAATGAAGTGATGTGTGATAAGCTATATAAAGTAAAGTAAAATACATTTTGTTACGTTGTTTTGTTTTTAAGTTTTAAAGAATAAATTTTTGCTTTAAGTTTCAAATTTGTTGTATTTTTTCATAATTACCTAAGTTACCTTTATTACCTTCACTATCTGAATTGATATGTTATCATTATATCTACGAAACATTAAATAGACGAATCGTATGTGATTCTACTGTATCGAACATATTCTAAAATCTAATCTAAATTTTTTTATCAAAAATATGTTGCACAAAATCTAATCAATCTGCTTTTATTCGCGTTAATAGTAAAACTATTTCGCGCCAAAACAGTACAATACTAAATAATAAATAATGGGTAAAGCTTGTCAAAAGCAATTCTTTTATAATATCGAAGAACAAAAAGACAATAAAGTTGAATTTAGCGTAAGGCAGTGTTTGGTAAGTGGATTTCTTGAAAACCGTACTTTGCACTCCATCCGGATAAGCCTTTTAGAGGCGTTATCCAAAGTCAATAGTCAAATAATTTTAATTTTAAATGGGCGTTTGTATATTCATTCAATAAAAGACTTTTTTCGCTAATTTTATTCCCAATAATGTTAATCTTTGCTTCAGATTCCTTTAACAGGCGATTGTATTGTGACAAAGGTTTTTCTTAACGAAGTGATGTTGAATATAATTTTTCTTAAGTACGTTGATTATTCGTGAATTTCTAACTTAATATTCGTCAATCGTTTCGGAGTTGATCACAATAATGTGAATAAATTCATTTTATTTTGGGGTACATTTTACAAAAAAAAAAAAACAAATTAGTATTATCGTAAATTGATAGGAAAGAAAGTTGAAAAGACTTTTTAACACTACCGCAACACCCTGTATTTTGGTAGACGTAGAGTAAGCTGTAAAATAATTGCAGAGTAATTCTGAAACACCTCGTAAAAAGACAGATATAAGATCATATCATTCTAACTAAAAGGATTCCGCTAAATTGAAATTTTGTCATCAGGTGATGATTATAATTTTATTCGCTCAATTCTGCTTATCGCGGTATATACCAGCGTCGGGTTATCGGTAAAATCCAGTGGCTGGAAATGAATTTTGCCTTTCAGCTCTCCTCTTCCCTATTATCCCTAATTTTTATAGCCGTTTTGATCATTACTAAGATTGGAAAGACGTGCGGTGACGAGTTAATCGGATCAGACCGAGGGTTTTGAGAAACTGAAACTGATCAGGATTTGCGATAGACGTTCCAACTCGTTTAGGGAACTAACAAACTACGGCTGAAAATAATGTATATTGTGTGGAAACAAGAACAAGTTGTTACATCAAACATCATTTTGTTCTGAATTACTAATAGTTTCAACGAAAACGAAACTCACTGCTCGAAACATAAAATCCATTTAAAAGGCTGTTAGATTTGAGCTATATACACGCTATCAGAAGAGAGTTTGAAATAGTGTCCTCAAATGTCTCAATTCGTTAGATCAGATAAGTAAGTGACAATTGGGGTATGCTACAAAGCATTTACGTCAACGCAAGCAAGTTTCCACTTTTGCAGGAAACAACTGGCAGACATGATAATCTGTCAGTTTTGTCGTCAGATAAAGTTGTCCATTAAAATGGACCCCGCTAACCCCCAAAGTTAGACAGACACAGGTCTTATCCCCGTTTGATAATATGTACTAAGGTATTTCAATTAAAAGATAAGTTTGGTCACAAAATTTCTGTCTATTTACGCATCTACGTACATTTTCAAGCTAGGATGGATAGAAAGAATTTCGGAATCCACTAACTGCAGAGAAACATCATGTATACATATACAGTATCAGATTTGTGACACTGATACGTTATGATCTAATCTTGTCATTTGCATGACATCATTTTGGTATAAGAGGGAATATTTTTGTTCCCCGAGTGAAGGATTAATTTGCACTTCCCAAGGTGTTTCCGCCGATTTAAACACGCTGAATAAAGCCGCAACATTGTATATTGAGATGTACCGTACATTTTCTCTTTCGCGTTACTGCATGTCTGAATTATCTTTCGTCGCTAATATATTTCCAATGTTCACCATTTGTTATTTTCCTCACAACGTAATTTAAATAATAATCCTGACCCATGCTTGAATTGTTTTCTTAATCCCGAGGCAGAAAACTTCAATGACTAAGTATTCCCCGAACGGTACTTGTTAAACCAAAAATAAAAACGAAACAAAAAACAGAAACGGGCAATCACAGCGCAAGGTGCAAGAAGATGATCTCAACGGACTACATCTAAAAGCTCTTTGTCATGCGTTATAGTAGTATTTCTCGTTTTCCGTCGCTTATGAATAATAAATACTGATACGAAGGCGTAATCTTACTCCCAAAAAGCGCATATTCTCCAGCTCTCCTTAGCGAGAGCGACTTATCAGTTCGCTGCTAAATTAAAGATAAAAAATATACTGTCACGTCCATTCCAACTTGGCTTATTCAATTTCCATCTTCCATCTCGGAGAGTTTGCTTTTCAGTTAGCAGGGTGTTGATAAAGCCATAACGTTTTTATTGACTGTATATAAAAACTTTTTCAACGTCTACAATTGATAAACTTTTACTTTCAATATTATTAGCAAATAATAAAAAATAAATCAAAACTGATGAACTAACGCTTCATCAAAGAGTTGTAATGTTTTTTGCAAATTCGTCCTTTAACTTGTTTGTGATGTGACGACTATAATGATATCCCTTAACAGGTACCTACCTAGTGCAAAACTTGAGTAATTTAAGATTGTAGTAAAGAAAGTGCGAGTGAGCAGCAAATAAAGTCCAAAAAAAGCAGTATATCACCTGGGATAAGGATGGGGTGATTACGAGGTATCGTGCAGAGGCAGCAACGCGAAGTCGGATTAGAACTCCTAGTTGGCGGCCCGCGAAATGCTGATCGCCATGATAAACGGTTATTGAGTTAAATAAACAGTGTACGGCGAAGAGCTCGTAACTTATAAATATCTATCCTGTTTCCCTTGCAGGACTTAGTCTTGATATATAGCGGTATAGCTAAAAGGATTATACATCTACTCCTTTCTTCTTCATAACTTGCTTGCTTGGTAGCCGTTTCTCTCCAAGCCTTAGCATAACTCGATATAGTTTGACTCCCAGTTAGGATATCTTAATAAAATTCATGAGAAAACGCCGTATTTTACATTGCCTCTGCTTTATCTGCTTTATGCCATGTGAATGACTTCGGTTCCTGTTCCTGACCATTACCGCCGCGGGATTTTAGTACATTTAGATAAAGTACCTATTGTAATAAAATTATAAAATTTATTTTTGTGCACACACATCAAAAACGTATTTCGTATTGTCGTCACAGCCTAATTAAATATGTACTTTAATTTCCTGTGCATATATTCTACGAAATATTTAATTCAATATTTAGTTATTAAGTCAAAATTACATTCCTAATTGGAGTAATCGGATTTTGCTTATTATCCTAGTAGAACCAAGTACGATATTTGCATTAGATAACGTAACACAATACGCAATACAATTTGAAATTTACAAAGATATAATTTCTAAGCTTATTAAGAAAGTAAAAGCATGCTGTATCAGTAATAAAAGCCCTTTGATTTTGATTTTCCACTTCCGTTAACCTTTTAGACGGTTTTATACTGTCGAAAGTCGGAATTTTGATGAAGTATTTGAAGATGAAGATATTTTATTGTATCAAAGACAAGTTTCTTTCAGACGAAATACGATCCGAATTTACCGTTAGAAATGATGGTTCGGGCGGTAAAAAAGTACATACTATAATATAAATTCTGAGTTCATAATACACATACTCGAGCATATATAAAATTATCTCCACTTTTTAGGAAAGTTACAATTAGTGTGATGATGATAGGAGATCAACAGAAAGAATTACTTTTTTTTTGCTCCTTTACGGTTGATATATTTTTTAAATGAAAGTAGAGCAATAATTTTTGGTCATTTGCTTGCAAAACGTTTTTAAATTCTGAAAATTAAAGTGAGTTAAGTATTCATGTGTCATATTTTTTTGTAATTTTGTAAATACTTTTATAAGTACCTACTATAGTATGTATTTCTAAAAATATTGAAAACTTCATGCGGGTTCTTCTGATAAGTGAGACTTTTAGTAAACTTAATAAAACTTTTTATTTAACAAACTACTAAAGTCACTTTGATCCCTTCTCACTACTTACTTGATTCTTTGCTTCATATTGCTCCACTACTACAATTCTGTACTGCATGTAATGTGTCCGCATCACCGCATCGGTTCGGTTTATTTATTCGCTTGTCCTGCATTCTGTAAGCTTCTAGAATGTGTCCTCTACGTTTCTCAAGTCAAATTTAAAAAATACTTACAGGGTAATTCAAATTCGATCCTCACCATTGGGATCTCAGAAACCATAAGAGATACGAGAAAGTTTAAATTTGGGCAAAGATGAGCAACATGTGCTTAAAAACACGTGAATACCTATGTTGCGCGTTAAAAAAACGCACTGTATATTACCTAAATGTATAATATTTAATCCTAAAGACATTTTTCTTGACCACTTGACTGGATATGACTTCTTACTTTAATCGGTTGGACCCGGACTTAGTCTTTTCGCTCAATATGGGATTTAAAGAATTTAAATTTGCTGATTCTGATATACTGCAAATTGCCTGGGGTATTTCTCTTTCTACAATCTTCTAATATACAGAGTGTTTCAGGTTTTAATACGCAAACTTAAACCGCGTATTATACGTCTAAAAGTAACTATAGTTTACTGTAGTTATATTCTAATAGTTTACTATAAGTTATATTCTAAAAATGCTTCGTAAAAGAAATACAGGGTGTTGAGGTTACGTGGAATTGCTAGATGATTTTAGAAGGACCACTCTGAACTTAACTTTTCAGAGGAACTTGTTATGTATCGAGAAAACGAAACACTGCGAGAAAAGTGGTTTTACTAGCTAATTTTATTTTTGGTAATTATGAACAAAACGTGGTTATTAGCCAGAAACGTGAGCAAAAACAAAGCGTGCAAAAGCAAAAATGATTTCAACAAAATTGTCATTCTTAACCCCACTTTTCTGTCTTTTTTCATTTTTTGTCTGTCCGAATTCAATTCACGGGTGACAGAGCCGAGATGCCACATCTACCCTCGCACGCCGCGTTGCCACATTGCGAAATGCACTCAACTCACAACATACCGCCTCCCGTTGAAAAGTTGTGCTTTTCAAAACAAGCACAGATTCAGTTGTCTATAGGTATAGGGCAAATTCGTGCTAAAGACCTTTTCACTATATTGCCGTTAGGCAAACGGACTGACACTACCCGAACAATGTGGTCGTTTCCTTCATGAAGCTGGACGACCCGAGCGAGGGACCAACGCAGAGGAGGGTTGTTTTCATCCTTCAATAAAACAAGGGTGTCCACACCAATGGCGCCTTCTTCTTCCGGGTTCGTCTTCCACTTTGTTCTTACTTGTAGACTGGTTAAATAGTCTCTTGACCAAAGTGACCAAAACTGCTGCTGCAGTTGCTGCAAACGCTCGTATCGGTTTAGTCGAGTAAGGGCAATATCCTTCACATCACGTTGAGGCTGGCTCGCCAATGAGTCTCCGATAAGGAAATGAGCGGGTGTCAAAGGGGTATAGTCATTTTTATCGTTGGAAATAGGCGATATTGGACGTGAATTCAAACAACATTCTATTTCAATTAAAAGGGTGTTCATTTCTTCATAAGTTAGTGATGCATTTCCTAATACACGCTTTAAATGGAATTTGGCTGACTTTACCGCAGCCTCCCAAATTCCCCCCATGTGAGGACTGCGTGCGGGAATGAAATGCCAACTGATTTGCTCATTTGCCAAAAAGGTTGTTATTGAGTCTAAATGGGACTTATCATTAATCAGGTTGTAGAGTTCAATAAAATAGTTATTAGCACCGACAAAATTCGTCCCGTTATCTGAATGAATCTCCACCGGTCTACCTCGTCTTGCACAAAATCTTTTTAGAGCGTTTAAAAATCCGGGAGTTGTAAGATCTCTAACCAGCTCTATATGTACTGCCTTAGTGGCTAAACATATAAAAATGCACATATAAGTTTTAACAAGTTTCGAATTACGCAGAGTTCTTTCTTTTACGTAGATCGGGCCAGCATAATCCACACCGCAATAAGAGAATGGCCTGGAAGGTGTCACTCTTGAAACAGGAAGAGAACCCATTAAGAAATTAGCGGGCTTTGGATTTGCCTTATAGCACCGTACGCAGGAATTGATTATACGTTTAACTGATCTTTTACCATTTATTATCCAAAACTTTAAACGTATAATCGACAACAAATTTTGAACTCCTAAATGCAAGTATCGCATATGTTCACTAATAATAATTAGATCTGTAAGTTTATGTTTATAAGGAAGTATGACTGGGTATTTTTGATCGTAATCTAAGTTGGAGTTTTTCAATCTTCCACCTACCCTCAGTAATCCATGCCTATCTAAGAAGGGATTCAAACTCAAAAGTTGACTTGTTCTCGATAATTTCTTAGATTCAGATTTTATATCAGTTATGTCTTTAAAAAACGCTTGGTTTTGAGTCAATTTCAAAAGCAAACGTAGTGACTCATCCAACTCATCTACGGTCAAAGAGTCAGAGGTAACAATAGTTTTCTTTAGAGCTCGATTTTTGAAGCGACAAATATAAGCTACCACCCGACGCAGTTTATGAAATGAGGAAAACCTTTCAAATATCTTAAAATCTTGAGTATCTGACGTCGCAGCATTTGTAATAGTAACACAAGTTTTTAAATCAGGTAATTTATTAGTTAAAATCTCTTCAGTCACATCACAATACATTTTTTCACTTTTCAAAAACTCTGGACCGTAAAACCAGATGTTACAATTTAAAAGATCTTTTGGGTTCAAACCTCTTGAAATGACGTCTGCTGGATTAGCTTGACTGACAACATGCTTCCAATCGTCTGGATTAGAATTTTCAATAATTTTGGCAACGCGATTAGCCACAAACGTCTTCAGATTACAAGGTTCAATGCGAATCCATGACAATACAATGGTCGAGTCTGTGTAGTATGTTATTTTAGAAACATGGATATCTAAAATTTTTCTTATAGCTGTCATTAATTCAGCTAAAAGATGTGCTGCCAATAGTTCCAACCGAGGCAATGTTAATTTTTTGACAGGTGCCACCCTTGACTTCGCTGTCAATAGTCGAACGTCTTTATTTCCTGAAGTATCTACTGAGCAAACGTAAATGCATGCGCCGTATGCTCTCTCGGAACTATCACAAAATCCATGTAGCTCAACCGAGACGCAATCCGAAATGAGAACCTGACGATTAATTTGAATTTTGTTTAAAAGTTCTATTTGTGATGAGTAGTCTAACCAATTTTGTTTTAAATCAGGTGGAATATCCTGATCCCAACCTAGGTCTAATTTCCATAGAGCCTGAATAAGTAGCTTACCTTGTATTATAGCTGGTCCGACTAATCCCAAAGGATCAAAAATTTGTGAAATTGTGGACAAAATAGTGCGTTTTGTAATTTCAGAAATATTGACATTAACGTTTATACAGTACTTTAAATCATCGGTTTCCGGATCCCAAGCGATACCTAGTGTTTTGAGTTGTTTGTCTTTATGAGATAGAATGAAATTATCTTCATTTCGATAATTATTTTCTTTTAGAAGGACTTCTAAAAATTCCTTGCTGTTTGACGACCATTTTCTTAAATGAAAATTGGCTTGTCCTAAGATTTTCGTAAGATCGCGATAAATTTTTACGGCTTCAGTTTCAGAATTGACACTTAATAAGAGATCGTCCATGTAAAATGCCTGACGAATCACTTTTGCGGCTTGAGGATATTGAATTTCATTTTCATTTGCAATTTCAATTAAGCACCGAGTTGCTTGGAATGGGGCGCTAGTTGTGCCATAAGTAACCGTGTTTAGAGAAAAAACTTTAACTGATTCTTCTGAATTCCACCGCCACAAAATTTTTTGAAATGAACGTTCATCTTCATTAATTTTTATACACCTGTACATCATTTTTACATCTGCGCTTAGTACTACCTTGTGAAGTCGTAGTCTTAACAGAATAGAGTACAAGTCTTCTTGTACTGTTGGCCCTGCATTAAGCATATCGTTCAAAGAGACGCCTGACCCCGTTTTACAACTTGCGTCAAACACCACTCTGCACTTAGTGGTAACTGAGTCCCTTAAAACTGCTGTATGAGGCAAAAAATAAGAAAAACTTGGAATAGAATGATCATTTTCTAGAGTATTCAGAAAAGTCATATGGCCTAATCTTTCGTATTCACGCATAAAGTCTACATATTGGGTTTTAAGTGTCGGATTATTTGAAAGTCTCTTTTCTAAACTAACAAATCGTTTCAAGGCCTGGTTTTTCGAGTTTCCTAAAACAAGTGGAACATCTTGCTTGAATGGGTACCTAACATTAAAACTACCATCTATTTCACGGGTAGTCGTCTTTTGAAAAAAATCCTCACAGTATTGCTCTGCTTTAGAATAAAATGTGGTATGTCCAAATTCTTCCACTTGCCAAAATTTTGTCAGTGAATCATTCAACACTTTATTACTGATATGCAAGTTGCAAACTGTTTTTGGTACTCGTGATTCCATTAGAGCTAAACTACCTGAAATTATCCATCCTAGTCTTGTCTCCTGTAAAACTGGTAGCGTGTTTCCCAATCTAAGCTTGCCTGATTCCATTAATGTATAAAATATCTCAGCTCCTAATAAGATATCTATTTGTTTTGGTGAATTAAAATGCTCGTCAGCTAAATCGATGTACTTTGGTATTTCAAGTCTAGATTTATCAAATTGTACTGCTGGTAATTTTTCTGTTAAAGTAGGCAAAACTAAAAATTGTAAGTTGACTTCAAATTCATTAAATCTAGATTTAATTCTAGTTTGCGTACGATTTTTAATTTTAGTTAAAACCTGGCTAATCCCTGATAGTGGAATGTTAACATGTTGAAGTCCTAAATTTAATTTTTCACACAATGATTGACTAATTAAATTAGATTGACTGCCTGAATCAAGTAAAGCGTTACACTGGTGCCAACAGCCCTTGATATCTGCAATTAGAATTTTAGCTGTTGACAAGAGTACTTGAGTTGTATCTGATATTGCATAAGATAAAGTAGTATTTTGAGATACAAGATTTCCATTGTTACCGTAAGTTTCAATTGGTTGTATTTGACTTTCTTCAATTTGAGTTTGACCAACTGCAAGTAAAGCAGATGACGTAGGTTCCTGAGGGCTGTAACCAGCTGATTGACTCTTTACTTCATTTTGAGAAATGTTCCTATCATAATGCAGTGTTGTATTATGCTTTTGATGGCATTTTCTACAACCACTTGACCTACAATTTTGCTTTAAATGCCCCAAACGTAAGCAGTTACTGCACAATTTGTATTTTTTTATCTCATTGTATTTTTCAGGAACTGATAAACTGTTATATTTGGGACAACGATAAATGAGATGGTTTTCTTTACAAATGAAACATTGATAATGTGGGTTTTCTTCACTATTTTCTGGAGATTTACTTGTTACTGCAAAGGTATGTTTTTGCTGGAAAATACTATGATTTTTATTATCAGGTTTTACTCGATTGTGACCTGAAAATTTGTGAAAATCCTGGTTTACTGCTTCCAATGCAAAGCTCTTTTTAGTCAAAAATTCAATTAAACTTTCTAAACTTGGAAGCTCATTACTAGATTGTTTAATTTCCCACTCTCTATTTGTCCGATCATCTAATTTACTTAAAATTATGGGAACTAACAAGGCATCCCAATGTTGAACTGGAAGATTCAATTTTTCTAATGCACATTTGTGCTGATGTACTGTATCAATAAGATTTCTTATGTGCACTGATGATTCTTTGTTAACATTAGGTAAATTAAACAAAATATTCTTAACATGATGGTTAATCACAGCCTTTTTGTTTTCATACCGTTTTTGCAATAACTCCAAAGCTATGGGGTAGTTATTTGCAGTTAAATCAAGTGAATCAATGAGCTTTAGAGCATCACCTTTGCAACATAACTTCAAGTATAATAATTTATCTGTATCCCCTAAATCAAAACGACTATCAACTAGTGAATAAAACATGTCTCTAAAACTAAAGTATGTTTCATAGTTACCAAAAAAGGTAGGAAGACCTAAGTCTGGTAATTTCCCAAGAGGCCCATGGTTATTTTCATTACTTTTTACCATGGAAACAGCATGACTGCTTTTAATGTTAAGTTTGTTAATCAGGCTTTTTGCTGTTGATATAAGATGATAAAATGATGACTCAGTTTCAAGTCTATATATTTTTTCTTGACTATCTAAAAACTCAAGTCGAGTTTGCACTCTATCAAATTCACGAAAATCATCTTCAACACTTCTTAGTCTAATTTCTATTTCAAAAATCTGACATTGTTCTGAGTTATTATGCAAAAATTGTTCAAAACGAGATAAACGATCTATTAGTACGCTTCTAACATGCAAATTTTCTTCAAATTCTACATCAATAGTGTCTTTATTCAAGTCTACCTCCTGTGATAAGGTTTGTGTTTTACTTTTTCTAGCTTTAGGCATTTTTGAGCAAATGATCAAATACAGTTGGAATTTTGTGTATGCAAATACTGCACTTGATATGATAGTACAGGATTATACTATTTGTGTCTTGTGTACGTGCAAAAATAAAATACAAGTATGCACATTCATGTAGGGATGTGTACAAGTTCAACAAATATACCAAAATGAGCACACTTTCAAGTTTTAAAACAACACAATACTCTCCTATTTGAAACGAACAAATAACTGTTTAACAGTACTTGGTAAATGGGAATCAATGAATGGTTAGGAAGTATTTCTGTGTTTAAGCAAGGCAAAAAGGAACGGACTCACCGACTTTGTTTCTTCCTTCGTTCAAGACTGTACAACAGTGGATTTGTTGTAGGTTTTTTTGCTGCTTCAATCACTAAATCTTCACTTTAGTTTGAAGATTCGGCCGAAGTGACCAATGTTGAGGTTACGTGGAATTGCTAGATGATTTTAGAAGGACCACTCTGAACTTAACTTTTCAGAGGAACTTGTTATGTATCGAGAAAACGAAACACTGCGAGAAAAGTGGTTTTACTAGCTAATTTTATTTTTGGTAATTATGAACAAAACGTGGTTATTAGCCAGAAACGTGAGCAAAAACAAAGCGTGCAAAAGCAAAAATGATTTCAACAAAATTGTCATTCTTAACCCCACTTTTCTGTCTTTTTTCATTTTTTGTCTGTCCGAATTCAATTCACGGGTGACAGAGCCGAGATGCCACATCTACCCTCGCACGCCGCGTTGCCACATTGCGAAATGCACTCAACTCACAACACAGGGTTTTTCCCTTACAGTTCTTAAGTCCTTTCAGTTTTTGAGATATTTAGCTCAAATTTTAACTATATGTATTTCATCATGCCCTACTATTGGATAAGCCAACGTTTTGCAAAACTCTACAGGGTGACTGATTACTTATGACTGAGTCTGTCATCATCGAGAGGTACGGAAGAGCACTTCGACCGTTACGACATCGCTTTTGATAGTGTCCACCGCAGATGTGGACGAAACGTCAGGAAGAAATTCCATTGGATCACGGCTTATAAGCACGAGTAACTTTCATATTTCAGTTTTGACCGGCCGTGAAAGCCTTCATATAATCTACAGGGTATTATTTTTTGGGGTTTAGGTAGTAAACCCTTTCTCCTTTCATAAACTTTTTTTCTGGTGCGCCAATGATATTTTTTATAAAATATTCAATTTTTTTGTTCAATTTGAAAACTTTTTTGCCCTCTTTTCGAGAAAATTACAAATTGATCAGAATAAACACCCCAATTTTTCTACCAATGTGCATTATGAAATTGAGATGTCTTTTCTGAAAATACAAATGCAATTTGCTTAAAAACGGTTACAGGTACGGAAGATATAAATGACACAAAAAAGATAAACTAAATCAAATAAGAATTTTGAGTTTTGAAAAAAAAAAAAATGATCTTCAACACTCTGTATTTCTTTAACGAAGCATTTTTGAAATATGGTTCAAAAAGCAAACTATAGTTGCTTTTAGACGTAGAATAAGCGGTTTTAGTTGGCGTATTAAAACCTGATTGTGATGATTTTTTTCACGGGTATAGTTACAGTCTGAACTACCCTTAACTTAAGTTTGGCTTAAAGTATGACCGTGTAAATTGGGGTAACTAATAAGAGATGTCACTTTCGAATTAACTAAAAGCTATTTGCTTTTCCTTAGATCTTCAGTTTAATAACGTTTCGACCTCATTCGGTAAGTCAGATTCCTCATCAAAAAGTTGTAGACGTATCATCCTTAATGAAAAATGCGGAATAAAAGACGGCAATGAATAACAGGAAACCGCCTGATACGGCCTTAAACAAAATATTGTAAAGATACGGCTAAAATAATATTGAGTATAGATAATCTAATATCTATAACGCTTCGGTATATCGTATACAATACGATACGATTTATCATAATAAATTATAATAATAAAGAAGTATACTGAAGAGTTTGATTAAGGACAGTCAAAGAAATAAACTAATTAATGTGCCGTTTAAATTGGAACCTCAAAAATAACATGCCAGATAACATCAGAAGTTCTTCCTGCAAAAAGCTAAATTGAAATCATCAAAAATCATTTAGACCAAAATAAATATAACGATTATTCGTCGGAGAAGTTATCGTAAATGCGAACAGAAGAGACTGATAACCCATTCTTTGAAGCGGTTTTATTAAATGAAATAAGACGTATACGGTTGTTATCGGTTGAGAGTGGCAAACGTCGGACCACTTTGGCAGCTTTCATTTTTGAGAACTAATTTCCTGTTAGCATTCTTTAAAAAAGGGGAGGCAAGCTCATTGCATTTGTTACCTACTTCGAGCCCAGCTAACCGCACATTGTTTGATGTGAATCTAATAAGAAAAATTTCAACCGACTTTTTAGATTGTCTTTATGGAGGAAAGTATGAATATGTACCAATGCAAATTTGAGATAAACCAACTTTTATTTTAGTCTAGATATTGTCACAGAATTTGCTGTAATTTGCACAGCTTCTTAAATAGTGTGTCGTGATCTATGATATTATCAGATTAGATTCATATTTTGATGAAATAAACTGAAAAAATGCAATGATTTATTTAAAAAATTTCGCAATGACATTGAGCATTAACGTTTTCTAAATAAAGTTTATTAAAACAATATCGATAACCATCATATCAAAAACGAACCCAAACATGACGTAAAATACTTCGGTGTAAGGCTTTGGCTACGATAGAAGCGGTAAGCGGTAAGCGGCAAGCGGCAGTGACCAAAAACTAAAATTTACAAAGCACTTAAAAAATACAAGGCCTGAAATTATGATTAAACGGACAAAACACTTTAGATTACTGACATACAAAAACAAAGGTATCAGCACGACAACAGCAACACAAATATACCAATCTACCTGTAGACCAGTTCTGGACTACGGACACTTACTCAGAGCAAACGCTGTTTTACCATAATTAAGGATTGATTTTTTTTCGATCCAATCACATCTATTATTAGAAATAGGAGAACAATGGTTAAAAAAAATTAAACGTAAACAGGAAACCCTACCTAACTATTTTGAATTAAAGCTTTTGGATCAATCGTTCGAAAACTTATAGTAAATTAGTAAAGCCGTTTCTAACAATTATCAGAAGAAAGTTATACCAACGAATGCGGTTTTTCATGTGTTCATAACCTCTTCGACGGACAGAAGATATTCTAGTGGAAACAAGTAATGCCGTATATCACAACGTCGTTATCTCTTCTTGTTCTCTACAAGAAAACATTTTCAATAGTACATTGTCAGCATCTGCACTGCATTTAAAAAAAATTATGTCTTAAATGGAAAAAATGAACATATTTAGCAGATAAAACGAAGTTTCTTCGCGTAGTTTTTAGACGGTGAACCATTTGACGTTCCGTCTGCTGTATTTTATTGCTGCTGTTTGCTTATCAACGATAAACTTTAGATTTTTATTGTATATAACATGGGAGATGATTTTTTTGTAACATTGTAAACTCTTACACCTTTAAATGAAAGTTTGTTTTCGGCTTTATGTTTTTTTCTAGTTATAAGATTTCTTTGCCAAGAAAAATGATCCATCAATAAGAAGCAAAATGCGTTAGTACCTATACAGGGTGATTCAAATTTGACACTTTGATCATTGGGATAGGAGAAAGAAGAGAGAAGCCGTTTTAAAAATGTGTTTCGATTTTCCGAGTACTTCCGAAGAAATTCGAAATAAACTGAAAATTAGATTTTCCCAGCTATTCGATGATGGATTCATATTTGCCGCCCGACGTTTCGTTTTTTGACAGTCATCATCAACTTTTTTTTTTGTTAAAGGCGCCATAGTTTTTTGGGATATCTCTTCAAATAAGGTTAGAAATAAATAAAAACAAAAAATCGAATTTTCAGTTTTTTTTCGAATATCTATATTGCGCAACTTTGCCCCAATTTAAACTTTCCCAATGGTGAGGGTCGAATTTGAATTACCCTGTATACTTTGTTCGGTATATGCAAAATGTAAAAAAAGTGTATTTGATAATAATTTAAAAGAAACTGCTCTCTAATTTGTGTAGGTAAGTAGGTTTCACACGTGGATGAGCCGGAAAAGCAACAGGTTTATCCCGTAAAGGGAATAAAAGGATAAACGTTTAAACCTCGCTGTCGGTAACGTAAAAAGATTAATTTTGCGAAAACAGTATATAGCGGATAGCGTGGACTTTAAAGACTTCTAATTGGCCATTAAGGGTTATTTTGCGATGGAGGCGTCGCTGAAAGTGGTGTGTATGTGGTCAGATAGGCGACCCCATCGCCTTGCCGCAACTGCTAAGTATCCAGGCCTCTCTCTACTTAATAAGCTGGGAGCGGAGTTTCCTTTGGTCTTCTACTTATAACGATCTATTGATGCATGAGTATTATTAAGTCTATCTAAATCAGATTCAAACGGTGACCGCAACCAGGTTTTACTTACCAAATAAGATAAAGCTACAAAGTGATTCGAATTGATAACTTCATTTTGTAGGGACCATGTTGGCGGCATCTTCTATAATTACTTTAATAGCCAGATCATAACTTTACCTGCACTTGGTTAGGTAAAGGTACAACTTAATAATGTTGATGGCATATAGTGAACCCCATAATACTTCTCCTCTTCTATAAACCACTTTAACTTCAATATTAGATAGGTGATGATAGCTTATGATGGTGTATATAACCATACAAAAACTTTTACGATTAAAAAATGTGTCGTATAAAGAACTTGAATCAGGAAAGCGGAGAGAAGTAAATAAATTCGACAAACTGTATAAAACAGGAGAGGAACTTATATTTGCGGTTCAACTGAAGTTATTTATTTGAAAATCCTCTTCACTCCTTGTCATCCTGGATCAGAGATCACCGACCATCGAGATACGCTTTTACGTAAATCCCCAACTGCCTTATTTTATTTAGCCTTTTATTATAAACTACCTAACCATCAGGTATTAAGTACAAGCTAAACATCGTTTTTATTAGATATTTCAGAATATTTACGAATAAAGACAAAGGCTATTTGTTTTTCCTTAAAACTTCAGTTTAATAATGTTTCGACCTAATTCGGTATTCCTCAGATTACATTTTCCTCATTGTTAACCTAAAAACCATTGTCTTAAATAGAGTAACGTTGCAAGTTGGTTTTAACAATTTTAAGATGCACTAAAAGTTTTTTTACTCACCTAGAATGTAAATTTCATTTGCCGAATTTTTTTTTTTACATTACTTTTCTTTTTCGAACAAAATTTCATCTGTGAGATATTCTAGCTTTGTACAATTTATCTAAAATTGTTTTTAAAAGTTGTAGTGTATGGTAAAATAATGAGCTCATATTTATTTCAAAATAATGAAAAGGGCTGTCTACCGTTTGATCTTTCTGCTTTCTGCCCGTTATAGAATACAATCTATTGAGTAATATGAAGAGATTGTCTAGTTGGTCTTGTGAGCAAGAGGGGGTTTATTATTGTCCAGTTGTGGGGGTTGTTTTTCCATTTTACCTCTATTTCCGTTAATCGTTCTGTAGAGTAATTCGTTAGATGGGTTATGTAGCGGGTTTCGAGGATGCCTAATCTTGGTTATTAGTCTAAGTGCAATTTGCTGGTCGCATTAACTCTTAGTATACCTATATGTCCGTATTCGAGTAAAGGTCTGCAAAAAAATTTGTAAAAAAAAAATATAAAAAGGACGACTTCCACAATTTTATTTTTCTTCGGATATCTTCGAAAATTCTCGAAAAGTTGTATTTTGTTTTGAACGTTATGTATACCGTTAAAACTAGTCGGAATCCTTAAAGAAAAGCGGATTTTTAATGTTAACAAATTAGTTACGGTTCACTATAATATTAACTTTTCGTTAACGTTCATTGTGAAAGAGTCATAAATTGTCCAACTTTGCTCTAATTTAACCTACTTAATGAAACAATCTTTCTTCGAATAACCGCGAGATATCGAGATGTGGAGAGATGAAAATATAGGGTGTAAGAGAGTACGAGAAATAGCATTTTTGTACAAGGTTATCAATATTTATACAGGGTGAGTCTGGGTTAAACGGCCAAACCTATACCATGCCTAGAAAATTGGATTTTAAGCAGAAAGTTGTAATAAAGTTGTATACGAAAATGCGTTGTTACCGTTATACAGGGTGATAAAGCTTCAGATTTTTTAAAGGTTTATTTATTACATAACTTCATTCATTCTTGACACAGCAAGATTAATTTTTCTACATACACTACTTAATTTTTCTACTACTATTTAGGCTCTCCACAATTACAGTGTACACATTGTAGTGAAAATGTACACGGTACGATACTTTTTTTGTACTACAAAAAAGTTTGGGAAGATAAAATAGTGATTCACCCCTGGAAAAGTATCACCCTGTACATTTTCACTACAATGTGTAGGCACAGGGTGATTGATTGAATTTTGACCACCCCCTTAACTTCCTTAAATTTGATTTTAGCAAAAAACGTTAAATACAAAACTAGTAGATATTTAGATCTACTTTATTCTTAGATAAACAGTTATTATACAGGGTGTCCCAAATTTGAGTAACTAAATTAACCCTTAATCACATAGTCGAGTCAACATTGTTAAAGTAACAGATGCTGCTTCGGAAACAGTTGAATATCGATACAGACATTTTACATCAGTTAGGCCTACAATTTGACGTAAAATTCAAATATCAGATAAAAAGTTGGTCATTGTATTTAAAAAAAACAAAAGTTTGGTTCGTTACTCAAATTTGGGACACCCTGTAGAATAACTGTTTCTCTAAGAATAAAGTAGACCTAAATATCTACTAGTTTTGTATTTACCGTTTTTTGCTAAAATCAAAAATAAGGAAGTTAAGGAGGAGGTGAAAATTGAATCAATCAAGGACGCTGCTGGGAAAACAGTTGAATATCGATACATACATTCTACATCAATTAGGCCTAGAATTTGACGTACAATTCAAATAACGTATAAAAAGTTGGTCATTGTATTTAAAAAAACATAAGTTTGGTTTGTTACTCAAATTTGGGACACCCTGTATAATAACTGTTTATCTAAGAAGTAGACCTAAATATCTAGAAAGTAGACCTAAATATCTACTAGTTTTGTATTTAACGTTTTTTGCTAAAATCAAAATTATGGAAGTTAAGGGGGTGGTCAAAATTGAATCAATCACCCTGTACATTGTAATTGTGGAAATCCTAAAGAGTAGTTTATGTAGAAAAATTGATTTTGAAATTTCAAGAATACTTGAAGTTATGCAATACAAACTTTATCACCCTGTATCTCGGTAACAACTCATTTTCGGACCCAACTTTATTACAACTTTCTGCTTAAAATCCAATTCCCTAGGCATGGTATAGGTTTGGCCGTTTAACCCTGACTCACCCTGTATATCATAATAATTGTCGGGTAAACTGCAAGCTAAAATCTGCAGGAGCGTTCGGAAGCCAACAATATAATTCCAAGAAGGCAGTAAATCTCAACTTTTAGGAGTGTGCGACTCGGTAAAGAGAGAAAAGCAGGAAAGGAAGGGGATTAAAGATCAGTAATCTTATAGGTTAGATGAATTATGGCGGTATTTCCTGTTTCCATTTCGCTTCCCAAAGCACCTTCTCAAAAATCCTTTTATGTTTGCCGAGAAATTGCCGTTTAGTTGCTCGAGATTATGGAGACGAAATTAATTAAGATTCTATAGCCTATGTATCTTCGGATTTCGATGCCAGGTGCCGGTATGGAACATAGACCCGAGACAACAAAGTCTTAACGGGGGCATGCTTATGATTTATCTCAACCTCTTATTGCGTCCTAGTTACTAAATATACTTTGCTGATTAACTGTGCAATGTCTTCACAGTCCAATCTTACGGTTCGACAAATATTGAAATTTGAAATTCAAATATTTTTGAAATTCATAATTTTAGTTCATTATCACTACATATTTATAATTATTAAGGAACGGTGAAAAGTGTAAGTACATATACTACCTACTCGTAATTGCGTTCAATTTCTCTTATTATTCCTTTTTTTATATTGTCTTTATTATTATTATTTATATTCCGCTTGTGGAAATATAAAATAAATTCCCTTTTTCATTGTTTTTCTAAGTTTTATATCGTAAACAATCCTTTAATATGAAATTATCTTATTAATTTTCCATAGCATCAATAAAGGCTTATTAATTTATTTCAGCAGACGAACCAAGCAATAATTGGGTATTATTGACATTAATACTACAATAGATGGAATCAAATTTATTCAGTTCAGAAATAGAGTCTTGGGAATATGGTATAAATGTAGCTGTTAGTAGGGGGTCCACCAAAACCAGCAAAATATATAAGTGGGCTTTGAGAAAAAAAAAAGTTTATACTCGGATTTATACAATGCAATCGCGGTCAATTTTTATAAACTTTGCTCATCAAGTAATAGCTTTAGCTTCCCAAAAAAATCACACGAAGATCCAAAAACATACGAGGTGTTGCCCACCTCAATGGCTACCAAAATGGAGTGATCTTGGTAGTCATCCTATCGACGTTTTCCGATTTTAAATTGCTGATCGTAGATTATTTTTATGCTACCTTTTATGCATCAATATTTCCATCAGAAAATAAAGGACCCAAAATTCAAAAAAAGATGGAACAGTGTTTACGCGGATGTAATGAATTACAGGAAAGCAATTCCGCAAAAAAGGTGAAGCAGAGAAGAACAAGGATGATAACCCGGCGACAGGTGTTTCTGCTTTTTGACGTCATCAGGCATGTAACTCCATCTGTATGAAAGGAGGTTCAAAAACCAACTGACATACACATACTGATGATATACGGGTGTAACCTGTAAAATCAGGGACAAAAACAAACATATGGATATCACAAACGGCCACCAGCGACACAATTGTGATTTCCGCAAGAAGTTCCTGATGTCCTGTCATTCTTAAACTCTTCCATGTTTTGTACTTCCTTGGGTAGGATCACTCGCAACGGTTGGCTTTAGCGTCACCCGTGCTGAAGCGATATGTTGTCCACGATATGTGGATCTTCTTGCGGAAAACACAATTGTGCCACTGCTGACCGTTTGTGATATCCATGTTTGTTTTTTGTCCCTCCTTTTCCAGGTTACACCCGTATATGTTTAACCATGTGTATGTCAGTTGGTTTTTGATCCTCCTTTCATACAGATGGAGTTACATACCTGATGAAGCCAAAAAGCAGAAACACGTGTCGCCGGGTTGTCATACTTGTTCCTTTCTGCTTCACTTTTTTTTTTGCGAAATTGACCAATAAACACTTTCCTGTAACTCAAAATAAGGTTATTCAAAACATTTGCACCATACGGTATAAACAAGAGAATATTTGGAAAACCAAATTTTTCGATTTTCCAGGGAGTGAATGTAAAAGCGATATCGTAAAACAAATAAGTATTTTACTTTAGAAGTACATTTATTTAAGGAAAGAAAGTTTATGCTTACAATGCAATACAGGCACATTACGACTATTCCTCTGAAAATGACTAGATTTCACCGTGCTTTTAAGGCACGGCAGGTTCACAACATAAACGTAATAATGTATTAAAGATATGTTAATATTAAAAAAACTGTTTACTAATACAATATACCTTAATCTGTGCTTTACTAAAACTTTCTAAGAACAAAGTGATTGAAACATAAAATGTTTTCCTGTTTAGATTGTTGCGATTAGTAATTAAAGCTATAAAGGTGCCAAATGAGAAACACATCAACTTGTGAATGAACTTAATACTAGATTATCGTGTAGGCTTTGGTACTGCGGAGTACGCTTTTAACAATGACGGCTTACTGGCTATTTTCTTCTTTTCTGGATACTTATGATAGACTTGCTTCATTTCGAAATGAATTGGAGGACTTTCTTCAGCGACAGTTTGCCTCTTTCTCATGTTATTTCCTGTATATGCAACACCTTGCAATTGGAATTCTTGGGTGTCATTATTAAAAGTGCAGTAACTTTGAATCAGCTTCTGTAACCAATCATTTTAAATCAAGTCAATACTTAACGAAAAACGTGTTAAAAAGTTATCTTACCTTATATTCCTGAGGAATATAATAATCAATCATCAAATTGGATAATTGCAATTCACGCACTAACAATCGGTTATTGTCGTTTAGTGCCTCCATTTCTCGTTGGTATTCGTGCTCTTTGTCTGCATGTTCGCCTTTGGCGTCTTTAATCCGCTGCTGAACCATAGTAATCTTCCGAGTCAAATCCGAATCTTCTTCTTGAAGTGACGAGTACTTTCCCTCAATATCGATTTTTTCTTCCGTCATGCGGTTGTATTGCTCTTCAAGCGCTTGATGGCTTCTATCCAAGTTTTCTAATTCCTGACCAGAAGTCATCAGTAGAAATTCTTGTTGTTGGGCTTTTTCCAAAAGATTCTCGCCGCCGCAAATAATTTTCTTGGATATTATTGCCATCCTTTCTTCAAGTTCGCGTTTTTCAAACCTGAGTTCAAATACACACTTTTTTATAAACATACTGCTCCATACCTAAGTAAACTTACTCAATTTTTTGCATTTCAGTCTCAGCTTTTTTCATCTTCTCTATATCCGCTTCAGACTTCACCTTCTTCTTTTGCTGCAATAGAAACGACTTGTATGTGCACACTAAAACAATAAATAAACAGTATTTACAGTTTTAGGCTGCTCTGAAGCCATAGTCAACAAAGAAAGTTTCTGCTGCAGTTCTGCAATTTCTGTTTCAAACCGCTCAATTAAACCTCCTTGCTCTACGTTGACTTTAGCGAAGTTACGGATGTATTTAGCTTTATGAGCATAACGTAAAGTGCTATAAGTTTCTTCATAGTCAGATTCTGCTGGACCAACCATTGAGATCTGACAGATTCAAAATGAATTACTGAAGAAGAGTTAGAATTAAACATCTCACCATAGTGGTTTTAGAATTGCCACCAAGTGAATCCTGGAGGAGACGAGTCAGTTTTGAATTTCTATATGGTACAAAACTTTTGTTTTCTACTAAGGCTTGAATTACACTTCCTAATGTTAAAAGGGATTGGTTGATGCTGCCCGACTCCCTTAGACTAATACCAGACACCCCTGTTTTATTTACTCTCTCTGAACCCTAAAAATGAATTGTTACCAATGATTTTCACTTTTATGTGTTACCTTTTACTCACAGCTAAGTCAACAAGGTTTAACTTTCCCACTGTGGTTTGATTTTTGTTCCTGTGTCTAGTTTCAACCACAATTGTAAAGACTGCATGAGATCTTGAACTCACATTATTCATTAAAGTAGATCTGGTGATTCTATTTTTATTGCCATGCTCCATAAGTTGAGAAATTGATTCCACTGAATCCACAGTAAAACCAGTCAAGTCCTTCACATAGACTCCAATATCAGTTCTTTCTTTAATCTGCAGTCTTTTGTTGGGATCCAGGCCCAACAAGTCTCGAACTTCCTCATTGTAAATTTCTAAATAAGTCACTTTGACTATAAAAGAGCGGTCTTCACTGGAGTTGGCTATTTGGGTAAAAATATGAGTAAATGTGTTTGGTATGATGCCTCTCATTTCTGGAATATCGTAATCTCCTGTCATAGTATATGTTTTACCAGTACCAGTTTGTCCATAGGCAAAAATAGTGCCATTGTAACCATCAAATACCTGTTCAACTAAAGGCGCAGCTGCTAAGCGATAGACATCAAGCTATGGAAATATATGACATTAGCAAAACCAGTAATAATACAGAAAGTCAACTGCTTACCTGTGTAACAAAAGGTGAGAATATATAGTCTAATTGAAAGTATTTCTTATCAGTATCTTTACCCACACACTTCTCTTTGGGTTTCTGCAGCATAATGACATGTTCCTTGTAATCACAAACTATAATGCTTTTGCTCCCTTCCTTTATTTCTCGATCATTAAAAGGTCGAACTCTAAGAAACACTCTAACATTGTTCATACTTGCTTGATTTTGTTGAGAACCCATTGACTTAACGCATCTAACATAAAATGAAAAATTTAGAGAAAATTAAAGAAATATTTATTTACCAAATTTATTTTAAGATAAGCTTCAACTGAAAGTGGAACACTATCCTACCACTAGTTACTAGTACGACTTACCTACACAGAGTTTTAAAACAAGTAACCTTCAATTACGCTACACGTCTATCCTTAAATAAAACTTTTTAAGAAACCATAGAAACTCATGAGTCTCCAGCAACATATACTCCTCAGCACCAGCCGACCAGCCACCAGCTGTTTTTAATATTTTATCTTTTATCAAAGTTAGGTTAGAATCAATCTGTCCTTATATTAGTCAGGCGATTTCGTAAACGGTAATCGGTTTAACCCGATCAATAAATCGGCTGTTTTTGAACCAATAGAATTTCAGTGCGTTTTGCGGTAACCAATACCAGTGAATAGAAAAATATTGCAGGAAGGAACAATAGCAACCAAAGTGGGAGACAAAAATCGTTTAGTATGGCGGCCGTAAATTTCCGGTTAGCACTGTCAGAAAACTGAAAATCACTGGCGATAATCAAACTGCTGTTGCCCACTATTCACAAATCCACTCGTCAATAATAATTCAACTAATTTAAGTTTGCAAAAATTAACTTTTAACAGACCGAAAAGCAAAACAAACAAATCTTTGCGGTTTTTAGCTAACTTCACATATCACCAAATGTTTGACGACTTACTTGGAAGTTTCAAATTCAAATGCGCAGTAGGCGAATGTGGGAGACAAAGGTGACAACGTGGTATATTGTTACCTCCTGATACTTGTTCTAATTACTCGAAGATCCCTCCTATTAGTGCCTGCTGCTCAACTGTTCAAAGTTCGAAAATTTGAAAGAATGCTTTTTTGAATTTGTTGGTGTTATCATTTTTTGTAGTTTATTGGAGTATAAGAATATTAGCAAGAGTAAAAAAAAATGTCTCTTGCAATGAAAGCAGCAAGTATAATTATTATATGTATATCAAGAAGTGCATAAAGAAAAAATAGTCCTAGACTTGGATGGTCACTATTATTAGTACGACGTCTATGTCTTGTGTTTCTGAAATTTTCTCTACTTCTTGCAGTGCACTTGTCATTTAACTGTACAAATACACTGCATGTTATGTGAATGTGCTTAAGATAATCAAAGATATGTTTATCAAAAAACTGCATCACAATCAAATATACCTGCAGCCACTTGAACTAAACTAAGATAAATTATGCGAAGGAACATTTTTTCGTTCGAGTCAAGATCCAGAAGAGAGGAGTATTTCGCATTTCGCCAATGTGTAAGTATTTTTTTCTTTCGAGTTTGGACAGTTTTGCTTCGCTCTGCATGCTGATTTCTATAACGGTAATAAATCATTACTTGCCTTAAAATTTTTAAAGTGGAAATTGAAAGCAAATACATTTTATTTTGAATTAAAACATCACAACAAATGCTGGTTGTTAAAAACATCTCCAACCAAAAAAAGAAAAAAACTATTTTTAGCGCTGATTTCAGCACATACTTAGTATCACTATTACTCTTTCTTATATAAAAATATAAAAACGACAGTTTAATTAACTACTTAATTCTGAATTTGAAATGACAAAAAAAAATAACACTTTATTATTACTCCCAACTTGTATGTGGATAAACGAAATACAAACACTTCTAAAGGCGACGTCTTAATAATCTACAATTCAGTCTTATCAAACTTGGGATTTCCATCTCTGTCCCAGCCTTTCAATTCATTTGTTGCTTCTTTAGCTATATATTTAATAAAATCGTTTACTTCCCGGCCACCCTGAAATGTATCATTTAGTTAATCATCTGAACAAATGTGTTTCACTTTTACTAACATCATATCTAACTGGACTATCCTTCTTGTCTTTTGGAGCCCAGTATAAAGTAGGAAATCCGCGCACATCAAATGGACCAGTGACATCATTGGCTGTTGCATCCAATTTAACAATGGCAACCTCCTCATCTTTGAGCTATAAACCAAAAAACTTGTAAACGTTTAGATCAATAACTGCGTTTTCAAACCTTCTCGGCTAGTTCATCATAAGCAGGAGCCAATTTTTTGCAATGTCCACACCAAGGAGCGTAAAATTCAATCAAAGTATCTTTGCCATTATTAATGACGACATCCTCAAAGTTTTTAGCTACTGCTATAGTAACTGGACCTTCTTGACTTTCAGGTATTGGTTCAGATTTAATATAAGGTTCTAACTTTCCATCTAATAAGTCATTAACAAATCCTTCTAGCGTATCAACACTAAACTCCTCTTTAAGAACATATTTCTTGTCATTGGCATCTCTGGCAGCCACTCTAGGTTTATCAGCTTGGGCAAATTCAATACCAAATTCATTAAGCTCATGGGTGAATTCATCACTTGGTGAAATAGCAAAAGTGACTTGACCTTCAAATCCCTTAGCAACCTTCAACACTCTGTTACGCCAATAATTTGTTCCTTTGGGGTTTTTCAGGTAGTCTACTGCATAATAGACAATAACTAGAGGTTTGGTGAATTCCCGTTGGTTATCTGATTTCCTAACTCCAGCTAAACCATGACTTTACCAAACATTATTAATTAATTAAACAGATATCAAATCAACAGTAAAAATTTCTTACAAGTTTTTCGAGACAAACTGACTCAAATCATCACTTTCCGCAGGTCCCGAATACTGTATAAAATCAGGTTCAAATTTGTTCTTTAAGTGTAAAGGACGGAACAGTACAACACCATCACTGCAGAAGATATTCAATATGAGAAGTTACACTGAATTATAAATTACACACTAAATTGACCTACCTGATTCCTTGTTTATCTAAAATTTCTTTAAATGAAGAGTGAGCAAATTGTACTTTCTCTCTTAATTTGTTTGCCAGCTGCAAGAATGCACCCTTAAGATCAGATTCCTTTTCAAAGAAACCTACTACAACCGACTCTTTTTCAGTTGCTAAGAATTTTTCAAAGTCAGCTAAAGTCTTTAATTCTCTGGAAGCAGGACCTACTTGAGATTTCATATATTTAACAATTCCTGAAACCAAATTTAATATTAATTTTACATATTTAGTTTTTAGTTTTCGGTGAAATTAAACATATATTTTTTAATTACCATTAGCCTCTCTAGGTCCATTGTAATCTTGGGAATACTCTCCATTACGGAAAATTTTCAGAGTAGGATAACCACTAACAGAATTCTTGTTGCAGGTTTCTTTACCTGCCTCAGTACAGTCAACTTTTACCAATGCAACAGGTGGATCATTTCTAATAAGATCTTCAGCGGCTTTAGCATATTCTGGTTTAAGACGTTTACAATGGCCACACCTTTAACAATTAATAATTAACTGTTTAAACACACTCAGTTATACATTATGAATAAGTGATGTGATGTGATCAATGTTTTAGGTACCTATGTTAAATACTTAAAACATCATATGCTGTATTTGTCAAGAGAATCAAGCCACGGAGGTCTATCATCTGTTCATATCACTAATAAGCAATTGAAACTCAGCACTTTAAAATTAGATTGATATTAAAACATTGGATATTACAGAATGTACGAGAAAACCAAAAAAACTTATTTGGTATTATTTTAACATCACATCACCTCAGGTTTTAGCTAGCTACAAACTTGTAGCAACCAGCTTTCTTTTTGGCAGTGATAAACTGAATGACTGCTAGTGATTCCTACTTTATTTCTAATGATAGGTACGTATTCTGGCTACTAGCATTCCTGCTCAAAATTATTCTTGTAAAACTATAATTTTTATGGATTTTACTTCGGATTTGAACCAAAACTCACTGTGGGTCGGTCTGCTTTAAGGCTTTAGGAAAGTTAAAATGAATGAAACCTAATAAAAATATTATTTTATTTTACTACCAATCCAATATATGAATTGTTTGTGGTTAGAACTGTATAGGTCTTAGTTAAAAAAGTTAGGCAACTTCTAACTACAAGACCATTGAGTAAAAACATTGTACATTGTAGGAGACTATTGAATTAACCTCATTTTTTACTGTATAAACTTTTGGCAAGAGGTGTTTTTGGTCTCAGTTGGTTCAGTGCTGAGAGCATAACAAAGTCTCCATCACCCTTTTTGTGTGCATGGTCACATTTTTTTGTATTGTAAATACCACACTTATGAATTGATTTTTTATTTGTTTATTGATATTTTAACTTGGATATTAATGACAAATTAGAAATCCAAAATGTATAATAAAAGTTAAAAAACTGAAACAAAAGCTAGCCCTAAAATCAATAGTAACACAATAGGTTTCCATTTGGAATGGCCATTAGTTGGTTAGGGAAGATAATGTTATGTATACCTATTTTAAAGCCTTCATTAAGGCTTACTATAAATCATAATAGAATAAGAATAGCATTAGAACAAAGCCAACACCAGGTACTAAAAATGAAGATGTATCAAAAAAAAGCTTACCATGGGGCATAAAACATCACTAGAGCAGTTTCATGTTCAGCAATTTTTGAGTCGAAATCGCTGTCCCCAAATTCCAGAACGTCTTCCTCTTTTGCTAAGGCACAAGACGCTATAAAGATCAACGCAGTCAGTTTAAAGACCAACATTTTGAGTCCCCTATTTTTTTCTTCTTATCGAATTTCAACCGGCTTTACTTTAGTACAAATGATGGATGAAATCTCCCCTTACTTGGCTATTTTCAACTGTCAAACAATTAAATTAATTAAATATTGGTATTTAAACAAGACGAAGGCGAAATGATTTTGATGATGTATGTCTGGTCTGTATTACTGTACGCGGTACGTGGCCTCGGTTTTATGGAAATGGCCATGCGTCAGCCATTGTGTTGTCTGCTTGCTATTGGTCGATACTCACCAGCAATCATAGAATGTAATTTCGTGATTGGTTGTAAATGCCGGTTAAATTTAAAATATCAAGAGGTAATTATCTCTTTTCAATGTGTTGAGTGTTTTATTTACTAAATCTATAAGCTATGTCAATTCATAAATCATAAATGAATAAGCTATTCATTATTTTCTTTTCTATAACATTTTAGGTAGATAAAACTCAAAATTAGCTCTACTACATATTAGACATTGCAGCATATTTAATTTGGAAACAGAATATTATTTAAATAAGTGTAAGTAAGCAGATTCAATCATCTCATAATCGTTAATACACGTTACACAATTTTTATTGCCAATGTTCCGATCACTATACAAAAACAGGGTTTCCATTTAATAAGAACTTTAAAGAAAATTAATATTACAAGATTTTTGGTTATACAAAAACGTACTACTGCTGTAGGTGTCAATATTTTTAAGTTTTATAATATAACAAACTGCGACGAAAAGAAAAATGTACTTGTTTAATTAATATTTTAATAGTTATTTTATTTAACCAACGAGTATGAATTAAAAAATAAAATTGAGATTATTAATCGCCAATTAAAATAAGAGTCGGTTACAAAATTGTTCCGTCGACTGTATGTCTATATAATAAACATTTATTATCCTAAGAAGCTTGAAAAAACACTAATTGTCAGTTGTATACGTAACACGGCAAACCGAAATCATAATCATATCACCCATGGCAGTTAGTTGTCGTTAATGGTGGATGTCAACTAAATAATGTGCGTCTATTTCTCTTTGTTTAATACAAATAAGGAAGGATAGAACTATACTGTAAGCGTTTTTTGTTGCCTATGATAAAATCGTGCATTTAAAGTAAAACAATTGAAATATCATGCATGCATTACATACGCTTATTTCAAGCAAGAAGGGGTACTGAGGAATTTTTGGGGATGCTGATTCTAAATCTGGTAGAAAAAGTTAACTAAAATTGGCCCTTTTACCTCATCCCCCCCCCCCCAAAGAAATCTGAATTGAATTATTATTAACTAAGATATCAAGATGTACTCATAAAAACGGCACACACTGTATATATACTTACTTAAACTTATACTTTTTCATGCGTGTATACTGATGCGTGCGACATTTTTTCAATAAAACAATAATGCGTTATTCTATATAGTATTTTTATAGTATAAATGGAATTTATCGATAACCTCGTTCTTCAGTTCACTGTTATGTGAATAATAAAATTATTATAACCAAACGGTCCAAACGCGTACATCTATATGGAAACACCACACTCATTATTTAGAATGTTTAAAAGTGTCACAATTTTGGTGTTAATAGTAAGTGTTGGTACAGCTCATAGAGAAAGTATTAATCTCAAGAATTCGACTATAATGGCAACAGAAAATATAACAACGGCGAACGGCAGAAGTAGATTTTCGTAATGTTTATCCTTTTATTGGGTCATTTTAGCTGCATATTTTTCTAGTTGTACTAAAGGAGGTCAATCAACCTCACAACCTTTTTCTTGGACGATGTAGGGAGAAACATCCTGTCATACACTTGGAAAATATTATGTTTGCTGGTGAAAAGGGAAGCAGTATTACTGCCAATATACGAGTAAGTATGGTAAAGGTAACTTAAAAATGCTAAGCATTATTTTACTAAATTAATACATGTTTTTGAAGATAAACGTAATACCCAGTCTAGTTGAAATAACTTGTGTAAAAATCTACGACGAAGATCCAGATGCTTCTGCATATCCGCTCTACGCAGCTGGTGGTGTTGGTCATAATTACATAGAGATTAACGTTATGACTACTTCTGGTAGAGGATTTCGCTTTCATGTTCAGATATTTGGGAGGGACAAACTCATTTCATATTAATGAAAGCAGTATGCACTTTTAGAGTAACTTCTGATTTATTACAAACTCACTTGTAATAATAAAAGGTTAATTTTAAAATACTTTTTAGTTATTATACAATATATATCACATCCATTGTATCACATACACAAGAACATATAGAAACAAATTAACATGAAATACATGAAACCAAAACATGCTTTTAGAAATGTCTAATCCCTATCTTAATTTTATTTTATCGGGGATATTGCCTATCAATTATATATAAAAATAGATCTTAGTACTATACCTAATTATTATATGTATATCTATCATACGGATTTATTGGTTAACATTCAACCGAATTGAAGTAAGTTTTGATCAACTAACCATAACCATCTTAGTTTACCTTCTATAAAAACCTAACACAATTTTCTTAAATAATAGATTCAGCAAAATATAATAAATCTATAACTCAACTAAAACGAATTAACACCACACAACATTTATAGCCTACCTATATCAGTAAAAGTAAGTACTTATCAAACTTAAGAAGGCTTATTTTACTAGTTTCTAAAAACGGAAACTATACAGAATCAACGATCCGGATGAAGAAACTTTATGTTTCCTTTATACAAGTACAATATAAAAAAATTATGCTGATTATTGAAATACAGTGGGGCAAATCGATTTTTACCGCAATGCATACAGGGCGGAAAAAAACTTTTTGGGAAATTCCAAACACACTTACTATATATAGACGTTGGTAGACAATAATTCGAGCATTTACTTGACAAATAAATAAGTTTTAAAGTATAGTTAAATCGATTTTTGCCTTTTTTCTCACACGTTATTGTTGGATTTTCAACGCTCTATATTTTCTAAAAGAGTGGATCGAAGCTCCTATTTCTAATCAGGTTATCAATGGATCCTTGTTCTTATTTGAGAAATATTATGAAAAGGACAACCCTACTTAGGGAGTTGAAGGTTTTACTATGCTTTATGCATCAGAATGGGTCCTCCTCACAAACGAACTTGATGTGTTTTTAGAAATTGTCGAAATGTTCCCACCCTATAATGCTTTGCGGTACCTTTTCGATGGGCCATTTTATAGACAGGGTGTCCCACGACGTGATTGCCAGAGCTTGGAAGTGTGTTGACGGGAAGATTTCAAGTCAAAAATGTCCAATAAACATTCACCCAAAACGCTGGTTACACTAACTGAATTATGGATTCCGCAGAAAGTATTCGTGCTGATTATAAGACCGTCAGCAATGCACTTCAATTCTAAGAAGAGCTAGTGCTAGACTATGTATACAGCAACTGGGTGGACATTTTGAGCAATAAAACTTTTTTTTTAATGGTCTTTAAATTAGTAGGAATTTCCTCATCGGTTACGATAGTGTTTTTGGCATGTTCATTAGACATTTTTTGATTTGAAGTCACCCCCAGCAACCAGCAACAAACTCCCAAGCTGTCATGACAGTCATTTGGAATCACCCTGTATATAAAGTCTACCTAATAATAAACAATAAGAGACTAAAGCGGAATTTTTTGTACCGTTTTTCAGCGTACATTTAGTGTTGGGTGTAGTTACTTTATACTCAATTCAAATCAATACTAAAATATGAATAATTACTACAATTAGATATTATTATACAGTTTGACTGCTATATAAGCAAGCACTGAAGATTGAATTTGTATTATTTTCAAATAAGGACATATAGGTATAAGCACTTAATATATATCACAGAATATGAATAAACAAAATTAATCGGCCTGAGATCATGACATCAAATTTTTTTAGTTCTCTATCTGTTTGTTATTACAACCTGATTATTCATCAGATTTATTAACCTTTTTTTCAAATTTTGTCCGATTTATTATTCAATAAGATTTCTATTCTACTACTCAAGTACTCTCAAGCAAAAAAGAAACATCCAACGCTATATTATAGTATAGTCAGTGGCAGTTCATAGGAAAGAAACATACTGCAATTATAACTAGACAGTTTCTACTATTTTGAAATATAAAGATTTTTCTGAGAGATCTGCACTTTTAATTTTTTAAATTGTGAGCTAGATTTTTTGGGTTGTTTCATTTATTTTTGCGTTGCCTCGTTCAAAGTTTGCTGGCTACTTTTGCCAATACTCAAAGTATACAATGTTTTTCTGGTATCTATATATGGAGGGTTATTGACAATAAATAATATTACAGAAGGCTACAGCACATTCGTGACATCAAAATATTACGATAGCATTGTAAAAATGTAACATTTTTTTAATCTTCTGTCAGTGCAATTTTTTCAACTTTAAACTTAAAATTTTATATTATTAGGTAACTGTTATTTTTTTAAAGATGCTTTTAAGGTACTGAAGGAGATCATTGGAATTTAACTTAAAAAAACATGTTCTATATCAACAGGACTGAAAATCTTGTAATCTATTACAAATATGGTGTAAATGGGATCAGTAGATTTATATTTGCTCTGAATAAAATACTTAGGTCCTATATAGGTATAATGATTCACAACGATAAAAGTCCCAGCATTTTCAATAACTGATGCACATTGCTTATTTTCACTAATTTGGCTTGATTTGGCATTCTCATTATTTTTATATGCTTGCATCTACATAAATTATCCCACAACACATACTATTAACATTTAATACTTATTAGTCGCTGTCACTATCTAATTTGAGGTTGGATAAAGACTCAGTACTGTCGTTAGACGATACGCTGCTCCGAATATTCGCAAAACGCCCGACTTGTATGTGTTCGTCGTCAGGGCTGGACAACACTTTTGTCACCTTAAACCTAGACCCTGACGTAAATTTCGAATGACAGGTATTTTCTTGAACCTTCGCTATTTGGAAACGACTTCTGGTTGAAGATGCAGCTGGTGAAGACAAGGGTGAACCAATCTAAAAACGTAAATTCTGCATGCCGACAACATACATAAAGTTACGTATGTTTGAACTTATTATATATGATGCTAAGCAAACAAATCAATTGTAATTAAACATATATACGTTTATGTTTACGTATACTATGACAACAGCGAAATATAGCTATTACATAGATTACCTGGAATGTCGTATTAGGATCTGGAGTGGCAAATTTGGGTTCACAGCTTAAAGACATTTTTCTCGATATTTTCTGAGAAATATTTAGCACCTCTTCACGTTCTTCATCTCCATCGCTCTCTTCGACGTAGTTTTTGTTTATAGTGCAAATGGCATTCAATTTTTTCACTAGTGTGGCATAGACCTCTGGATCCTAAAAGCTCCATATGTCTTATTACAATTTTCCGCAAAAATAAGTTTGTTATCCTAAAATAATGAAACATTTTCGAAACAGTTGATTGAGATACAAGTTTGAATTACCGCATTGTTGTTTTGCTTAGCCCTGATTCGACAATCACCAGATAACCATAGTTTATCATTATTCAGTTACATTTGATACCTTCTATAGCGGTATAGAAAAATACATGTTATTTATGGCAAGCGTTTTGACAGACAGATGTATGTCAAAACGCTTGCCATTGCCAAGATGTGTGATTGTGGAACAGGGCCTGCAGGGTGATTCAAGGTAAATAAAAGCTAATGTAGTAATAAGGTTTTTGACAAAGTCTTTAACTAGGTGATTATTTTCTAATGCTAATTATTAATTTTGCAATTGCCTAATATATTTAATCTGCATTAACAGACTAGCATAGCGTATTATTTGATTACAAATGTGTATGTACATGTACATCCAATATAAAAAAGATGTGGAATAAGAAAAGTGGGTGGCGCCATATAGTGACCATCTACTAAAATGAAATTACAGGTATATTCCTAATTCATTGTAGTTGTAGATAATTACAGCCATACCGTCACAGTATTTGAAACAAAATACACAAAGAAACATTACCAGTTCATAACAACTAAGAGTCGATTTTTGCCTTTCTGTTGAAAATACCTTTCACCAAAAGTTTATTATAATATACAAAGTGGTTCAGAAGTTAGGATTTAAAGCAAATATTTTTTGTGGTTTTTAATGGGGACATTAAAATACGTCTTTGAACAAACCCTAAACTATTTTGACCTCTCCCATACGCTCTCTAGAGAGTATCACGTAGTTAAGGAACCACCTGTGTTTGTAAAAGATTAATTACCTATTAAGATGGGAACAGACTAGCATACTTGAAAAATGGACAAGCATAAATGACAATTTTTCCTTACACATTTCCTTGCATATATCACTTATATGTCATACAAGTATGCTAGTCTGTGTCCACCTTTAAGTTCGTTTAACCCTTTAAATCGCTATTTTGATGTTTTTGTACTACATTAAATTTTATTACTCCATCTACTGGCGCATAATAAATAATATAATAAATACACTCACGTTGCAAGAACGATTAAAATCGTCTATTTCAATTTTGGTGATTTTGGATTTTGTTAAAGCTGAACACAAAGCTTCTATGCCCTGAATTTGAATGGCCTTATTTCCCTTTAGATTGATTTTCTGTAAGCCATCCAAATAATAATAATTACAAGTTGATGTTTTATTATACGAATTTTACATGTAACGAGATGTTATTGGGAATTGCTTCAGCAAGAGCAATAATGCCTCTACATGTTAGAAGCGTGCACTGAAGACCTAGTCCTTCCAAAGATTCAGTAAGCGATAAGCCATCACTTATTTGGCATAGCACTTCGTCAGTCAAATTGTTATAACCAATATTCAAAGTATGTAGATTTTTGCACTCCACCTAAAAACTTACTTTACTGACTAGAATAGACAGACATACTGGGACAGACTTACAATAATATTTTTAATAACTCCTCCACTTTTTTCGGAGATTTGGTTATTGAATATAACCAACACCGAAAGTCCAACTCCAGGAGTTTTTTGGCTACACAATCCTTTGGACAGCACTTCCAACCCACGATCGCCCAAATTATTGTTACTAATGTCTAACACTTTTAAATGTGTGTTATTTACAAGAAATCTCTGTAAGGCTTCTGCCTCTTTAGTGTACAAGCCCGTCGACGGTAAGTACAACTCTCTTATAGTGCGGTTAGTCATAAGAGATTCCACTAAAAAATAATTACAGTGAACAATTAACGTAGTCACTAATAACGGTTAAAAAAAAATACGAACCTAAATAAAACGTGGGAAGATTTACTAACATACATTCATCAAACTTCAACATGGAAATATTTTGATTATTTTTCACAACTCCAATTAAGTGCCTCATATAAGGTTCATTAATCTTCATGCCCTTAAAAGATAAAGACTTCAGAGCCAATATATGACTACAGGCTGAACAGAAGCATCTCCAGGTGTCATCATCATCAAAATTCATGGCAATTTCAAAATGACAAACTGAATTGTAGTACTGTAGGCTGTTTAAAAACTCAGTCATGGTTTGTGGAGTAAATTCACACTCTTGGAGTATCAATGTGTTAAAGTTTGCTACTTTTAAAATATCTTCCAAAGTTTCAGTCACTTCAACTGATATTTTTATAGCAGACAACTTTAATGTAGCTGAATGATTCATATTGTTTTTTATTTCTCGAATCTGAGATTTGATTGTGTCTAATTCGATAGTATTGTGCTTTTTGCAAGAGCTCTGATAGATATTTAAAATCTCCTCTGAAGAGATAAAATCACCTACAATTCAAATCTAAAAGTGTTTGACTAGTCCTAATGAAAATGAACATACTTATAACCCACTGATAATCTTCTGGTTCCCTATAGCTTACTAGCTGCCGCTCGTCACTAGGAAAACAAATATGTCGGCTAGTAAATGCACCATTTGCATCCACAGGAGATTGAAAGCAAGTGGATTTTCGCAAAATTGAAGTTCGAGGTGTATCTGACACAATTACAGCATCTTTTTCTGAATTATCACTTCCAATACCTATAATTATAATTACATTAAAAAAATAAAAATTTTGAAATAAGGACAATGCTATATTATCTTTTTAACTTACCAGCATCTTTATACGCCAACTGATGAATTAAAGGCTTTTTATCAACTTCAATATGTACAAAATCTTCAATACCATCATCTTCTTCAGAAGAGGTGTCCTCTGATGTAATGCTACTTGAAAAATTTGAGTCATCAAGATGAAAAATCCTTACTAAAGTTGGTTGCAGTGGTGTACATAATTCATCTTCATCAATTGACAAGGATTTATCTATCAAACAGCTTGAAAGTTTTGATTTTGTTTTGGTCCTGCCCGCATCTAAAACATTATTATAGCCATTGCCTGTCAAATTGTTTGAGACATACCTACTTTTCAAAGAGAAACATGACAACTTCTTTAAACAACCTCCTGCTATTATCAAGTATTTGAACTTGTTTACACACACACAGGACAATTATCAGCCTAACAATAATTCTTTTGCTTCTTTGTTTGAGAAATTAATTTTTTAAACATATAATTAGAATAAAAATATTCTTTATCCTACTTGTAAAAAGTAAAAATAGTAACAAAGTAAAGGGTTTTAAAAAAATTCTATACAAATTTGTTCTTAAATCTAAAGAGAAAAAAAAAGTTAAAGGGAATGAGGGAGTGGCCTTCAGTTTTTTGCCTCTTCAGAGTAAGTTTAGTAGTTAATAGAAATTTTAATTTAAATAAATAACTAGATATGAATTATGTCCTGGATGATATATTGGATTATTGTCCTTAACAAACATTTTAAAACTTTCTCTTCATGGGTCCATATCTTTTATCACAAAGTTGCACAAATATTTTCATTGTTTATGTATATTGTATTGTATATTGTCTTTGCAATATTTTGAAAAGTTGTTGTAAACAGCTCAACTGTTAGTTATGCTCTAAAAAATTGAAACATATGCTTTATAGTCATGAAACCTGATCTAGTTTAGAAAGTACTAACTAGTTACTTAATTTATACATTTGAATCTTATTTTATGGAAGTAAGTACCTACAGTATTTACTTACGAACATTAATATCACACAAAGTAGAATCTTGGGAATGTTCAGTGCCTAATGGGCTTTCTGTAATACTTTCTGTTCCACTATCTATAAGAAAAGGAGCATCATTTTCCTCTATATATAACTCTGAATCCATCACTAGGGTCTGCTACTCTTTTTTCTTTTGTGGCCTGAAGAGAAAATATGGATCAAGTCCAACTTGCAAGTTGACAAATTTTTTTAAAAGTCTAAACTTGGACTATACCATTACTATACTTACACCTTTTTCGAATCATTCTCTTTATGAGGGAATGCAATTAGTAGAAGTGTCAGGCTGTTTTTCAGTCAACCAGGATAAATTGAGGGTACACTTGGCTGTCATTAGTATCAACTTGATAATAGAAAACTTACTTTGCAAAGGATTACTGTGCTTAGATAGGAATTTTTTAAACTATGCACTCACTCATTTCAAGACTCATCCAGTCATAAATGAGGTGGTTTGTTAACGACATTAAGTATTTTCTTTTTAGTATTACTTACACTTTAATATCGAAATGGTAATAAAAATGACAAGTTCCTCATATTTACATATCAATTATTACTCAAATATCATGCAACATACAGCACCGCACACAACAATACCAATGCGGATTTATGAATGACCCGATTATGGCACTGTTTCATTCCGTGGACCGTGTTCCGTGTTCCGTTAGTTCTCACATTCTCCTGGGTCTATGTGGAACGAGCAGCCAGAGCGAAGGCTGACGTCACGATGACGAAATTTGACAGTTGATAAAATTATGATTTTGTCGATATACGTCATCCTTACGTCACAATCGCTCTGCTCGCTCCATGGAGCGTCAACTTGAATGCGGTCTATTTTATCTTATATCAATAGGAAAGAGACAGGAAAACGCAAGAAAAACAAAAAATAGTAAAAAAATATTTTGCTTGCTATGAACTTATTTATGACTATATGAAATTGAAATTAGCAAATTGAAGACTGAGATTCAGGAGTGACTATTGGCGTTTCAAGTTAAGAGTTGAACTAAAATCGGGCAGCACGTTTCTAACCTAACATTATAAATAATATGACACTGTCACTTCATATTTGCTAAATTCCTAACCAAAATGTCCAAAATCAATGTAAACAAACAGAGAAATGACAGCTGGAATGCCCGAAACTGTTTTCAAAACTGATCACCAGAGGGAGTATCTCTTATCTTGAAACGCCAATAACCGTCTTTTGGAGATGGAGATAAGTATTAACCTGAGTTTTAAGCTGTAGTAACAGAGGCTATCTTGTTTTATCAGAATGAGTTAAAACGAGATAGACTTTGTAAACACTCTAGTAAAAGTAAACACTGACGGCAAAATACGTCTTTAGACAGAAGACAAAAAACGTATTTTGTTGTTAGTGACAGTGACGGTTGACGATTGACCTGAGGACATGAGTCGCTTTGGTTGCAGAGTATCACGCTCGAAGTGCTCCACACTAGTCCGCACTGAGTATTCTGTGCTTAAAATTCTCTGACACCCGAACACGGAACACATGACTTGTTCTCTTACCAGGTTGCCTTAGGACTTTAGGACCATAGATAAGAGCTTAGGACTACGAGCAGGAGCAGGCAGAAGCATTAAAGCACCAAGTTTGCACTGTTTGCAGTGCAAACAGGTGCGTCAGGGGTGTGGGACGAGGAAGCCAAGAGTGCTTCCAATATAATAATTTCGTACATATTTATAATCATTTATATTATTTGTCTGCCTAAAGCCGACTAAGCAGGCATACCTCTATGCAGAATTTTGTGATTTTCCAATTCCAATGTTGTTACATACCCCGTTCTTTCGAAAAAATCCTCTGGTTTAAACCCAACTGGGTGTGAAAGGTTTTTTTTTCCTTCAACCCATCTCTACGTATTTTATCATGATTGGATAATATAAACCCACCAGAGAAGACATTTTCAAACAATCATAATCAATCCAGAGCGTATTCTTTCATAAAGGTACCTTACTGCGCAGTGGTGGTAGCGGTAAGCGGTATAGTAGTAGCAGTAGCATTCAGTAGCGGTAACTGCCCAACTGTCGTTAAGCCCGTTACAAAATGTGAAGCCCGACGGTGAAGTGAAGCATAACGTGAATCAGTCATCAGAGATCGTGAATCCAGTATTTTTAGTAGTGTAGATTAGGCGTATTTATCGAATATTCGTAACGTTAAATAGTGAAATACTGTAGTGACGTACTGTTTTCGAAGTGCCGTGAGTGCATGATTTTTTTCTTTCACAGAATTTCTGTAAATATGACTTTCAATCATTTCAACAACTCGATCAACCTGTTTAGTTGCATGTCTTACTTACGTTTATTTAAAATTGCGGAATTGCAATACTGGTGTGTGATAACTAAGGACGATTTTACGAGTATTTTAAAGGATCAGATACGATGGTCACTGCATCAATAACTAAACCGTTGGATGTTAACTGTTAGAAACCTATAGAATATAGGTAGGAATGCCCCATCTGCGTTATAAGCGTTAATGGTTGTTTATAAATACAAAACACGTTCAGGTAAATGCCTAAATTTATTACATTCCTAAATTATTAGATAGCTACTCCTAGTATAGTAAATATTTAAATGTAGGTAGGTAGGTACATCTTATCTACTAAAGCTTGTTGCTTTTTGATCACTTGTTTGTTCCAGGTGCTTTTTTATCGAGTTTTTTATAGGTACAGTGTGTGTCTCATTTTTTATGTCAGTTTTGTATGATTTTTTTTCGTTTTTGAGACATAGGGATTGGAGAGTTAATAGTTTTAATTTGTTCTTTTGTTGTAAACTTTTGCATTCTTTGATATATATAATTTTTTGTTTGCCATTCTAAAAACAAGCATTTAAGTAGAACATATGGCATAAAATATAATAAATAAGTAGGTATAAATTATATAGTTGAGCTTTTACGTTTCTTCTATGATTATGTATATGTACTACAATATGTTTGAAAAAATGTCAAATTTTGCCATTTTCTAATTAAAAAATAAAGGTTAATACATAATGCTATTATACTTATAGCGTGTCCCATAAGTAATGGTAAATAATTTATGGGGTCAAAATAATTCGATTTAGCACAACTTACCTCAGACAAAAAGTCAACCGAAACAGAAATACAAGGGGTCAAAGTTGTTATTTTTTTTAAATGCATTTTTTCACTTAACACGCGGTCCCCTTGGAGTTTCTTGCTAAAATTAGGTTTTCGAGGGTGCCAAATTTGATTATCTACTCAGTTTTAAGCAAGCTTATAGAGGTCATCATCTAAAACCATTGATTTGCTTTAAAATCACTCTAACTTTTTTCTGGTAAGGCGAAGTGACAAATCTGAGTATCGGTTTTCCAATACTTTTTTAATACAAAAGGTATAGGTACTTAGTTGGCATCCTTAAGATCAACAGTTTACGAGATAATTGCAATTAAAGTATTCCGTGCCAAACATAATTGCTATTTGTAATCTTCTTGGAGAATGGAACATTAGATCATTTCTCATTACAAGTGAGAAATTTCACATCACAACAAAAATTTTCTGAATCGTTGAATTGGTCGGAGAAGCCAAATATCATGACCAGCACCAAGTTCGAAAATTGGTCCTCCAGATTTTTACCTGAAGCATTTTGTGTATGAAGAAATAATAATTTCAACTTAAAATGCTGTTGAGACATTTTGGAACAATAATAGACAGTTATTTCAACCAATTTTTTATTTATTTTTTTATACTTGCATTGAGGTCAATATTTTAATTGCAAAAAACTCGAAAACCGTTTGTTTTTGGGATACTTACTAGGTATACCTTTTTTGGCAAAAAGGTATTGGAAAACATATTCGGGTTATAGCTGTCACTTGGCTATACCAGAAAAAAAAATCGGTCTGCATATGTCCCTATTTTTTTCAAAACCATGATTTAGGTGTGTATGACCTTTTAATTGTCAGTCACCTGTGTATTTCTAAATTTTTCAATTTCCTGAGGTAGATCGATTTTATTTATTTATTTTTTCAGGCACTTTCCATCATTACATCAATTCAACAAATATGCGTATCAACTGTAATGCTCTAATGAAAATCTTCTTAACAGTCCCTTTACTGTGTATCTCTTTGAAATTCTCTCCAGACAAAAAGTCAAACATCTGCCGTGCATTGTCGTTGAAAGGCAAGATAGATTAGAAACTAATTCGAACAACTCTAAACATAGCTATGAACAAGAAGAACACTAAGAATGCTCAAACACATTTCCAACGGAGGTAAATATGTAAATGCTATTTAAATATATTTTATGCATTTTAACTTATATAGGCAACCAAAGTTCTCGACCAGACAGTTCCATCGTAATGGAATCTAGGGACGCCCAACCTTACAGATTCCGGTCTCCAAACTTGAGCAGCTGTAGGATAACTACCCAGCAGTATCCTCTCAATGTTTCCCAACTGCAAGGCTTGGATAACTCTAAGCATTCTATTTACAATAATGCAGGAGTGTTATTTCCAGAAAAAAAACCAATGAATGGAGGCCTGGATATCTCCAAAACAAGAAACCAAAGTACTTTTAATAAATTTGTAATTAAATCTAAAGAGGTTGGAGTTAAAGAGACGTTAGTTAGTTTGGGACTATTGTGTTTAGTCAGTCTTCTTCTTGCCTTATTGTCATTAATATTTTTGTTAAAAGTTTCGCCGGTGACGGTAAACGATGTTCGAGAACTATTGCGCGTTGAACAACTTACTGTGATAACTGCTGAGGAATACCTGATAGTTTATGAAGTAACTTTAGCTTTGTGTGCTTTAACGCTATCCTTGGATTTATGTTGCCTTTTGGTGTGTGCTATACAGTTTTTGTTTGCAGTCAAACTTGTACAAAACACGCACGGTGGCAGCGACAGGTGAGTTTCCGCAAAAGTGTATGCATCATACTTATTATTTCTATATACTTATTTTTTTTTTTGGTTTTACAGAACGTCCGTGTACCTCCAGAAATCTTCAGTTAGTAGAGTGTGTGCAATGGGAGGATTGTTTATTTCGATTCCAGTGTTTCTTACAGGTAGGCCTTTGGTTCACTATAGATTTATGCCAATACAAGCTAATTTTGTTCAATATTTTAGGGATAATCCTCTACACGTTCATACAGTTCCATTCAACGCCAGCTATAGTGACTAGCGTGTTTATAGGTCTAGGTATAATCTTTTGTGGTTGCGCTATGGTGCATAACGTATTCATATGGCAAAGGGAGAAAACCAACGCTGTCAGAGAACTTGCACAGCAACACGATTTTACACAGGATCATCACAATTCGTACCACAGTATTACGCCCCCACAGCTACCTATTAACTTAAATCAAACTCAAATTAGTGCGTTTAATCACTGTATTGGACATCCACTTGCTAGTGTACATAGTAACGGTCCGTACATAATTCGGCCTGCCACCACAACGCCGCCTGCAGGGGAGAATCTAAATAGTAGCAAACATCCCAGAGAAGTTAGTGGTAGTGTGAGTCCTCTTATGCCATCGAATAATATTGATATTAGCAGTGTAACCACAACAAATAATAGTCCTCAAGAATTGTCTACTCTTGTATAATTAATTATACGGTTGCTACGTGTTGAACGTTGCGTCGTTCTTGGACCCTCTGGTTACAACTATGGGTGGGATCTTGGGTTGTGGTCCATAATAAAACACAGAGATCAAATGCTTGATCCTATGTATTTCGCATTATACGATCAAGCATTTGATCTCTGTGTTTTATTATGGACCACAACCCAAGAACCCTGCACCCATAGTTTTTGTTTAATTGGTAGTGAGTTCCAATATATGTCTTTTAACTTTTGGAGTTGTGATTGTTTCATATCAGTGCATGGCTGTCAACAAGCCAGCAAATTTGACATTCAATTAAACAAATAATATGTTGAAGTAATGTTTTTTATTTTCATAATTTGTCGATAATAGAAAAAAAAAAAATGATTACTATTAGTATTTTAAATATTAAATACATTACATATATACGGAATCAAAAGAATTGATTGAAATGAGGTGATATTCTACCAAAGTTCTAATTTGAATTTTCTTACTTCATTAGCGCTGTGCTGTGAGATTGACAGTGATATATCGATGGAGTCAGTACAATACCTCGTATCTACTTGCAAAGCAATTTCACAGGAATAAAAAAGTGGCACTACTTTCACCATATTGCATGTTTTATGTTGATAGTATACCAGCTGTCCAAGAGCACCCTGGACATAGGAGATTAACATGGGAAAATGGTTTTGATTTTTTTGCGCCTGTACGGTTGATTTGATTGAAAAATCGTATTAATGAAAGTTGTAGTACCTATCACGGACTAGTTTTCTGTATTTTTTTCAGATCTCTAATTTGAGCCCTTTCGTCGTAAAACACAAAAAAAAATGCGAAAATTTTAACTTTTTACCTGCACTGTATAAGCGGTTGTCGAGCAACCGTACCAGCAACAATGACCTGTTTACCCGTTGCTCGACAACCGCCAAAAGTTTAAATTTTCTCATTTTTGTTCGTGTTTTACGACGAAAGGGCTCAAGTTAGAGATCTGAAAAAAATACAGAAAACTAGTCCGTGATAGGTACTACAACTTTCATTATTACGATTTTTCAATCAAATCAACAGTACAGGCGCAAAAAAATCGAAACCGTTTTCCCATGTTAATCTCCTATGTCCAGGGTGCTCTTGGACACCTGGTATATGTATTTGTTCATTGGATATTACTGCTGCGGCTCGATCTATCTGATCATTCGCATTTTTTTTAGCCAGAAGCTATTGTTGCTTTTCTTCTAAAATCCTGATTTTCAAATATTTTGGGGAGATACGAGGTATTATACTGACACCAGCAATATTTTTTAATTTTTAAGTCAAATGATGTCCTCCGTAACAAATAACTCTTGTAAAAATATGACTCATCTTCCTGAAGAATAAGTATTCAGGGTGCGCTGTTTTAATTGGAATGCACTGCGATGTATACACCTAAATGTACTGAGTAGATACACAGTCTAAAATTAAGACAACCAAACTGAAACAAGATCTTGGGATATTAGTCGAGTTTTTTTTATTAATTATTATCACTGCCACAAACAATTGATAAGAAAGGTGTACTAATTTATTTTGAGATTAACATGCAAATAGTCAGTGAGACCTAACGCTAGAACACCTTCAAACCTAACACAAAAAACATATAATCAATTTCACTAAAATAAAATAAATTATAAGAAAATTCCGTAACAACTCTAACGCCACCCCAAATTCCCAAATCAAATATGAAAACTATATCACATAATTGTAACCTCCCCACGGTTTTCACGGGTCGATATTGGTTCGTTAAAATTGCTCTGTGAGAACCCGCTGAAAAAATGTTCGATTTAAGGAAAAACCCCTTTTGAGACATCTTCCAGTATGGTGCGAGTGTATGGAATATCTCCACTTTAAATTTAACTGTTAGTTGTTTCGAAAAACCCTCGGACACGTCGATGGTTATTTCTGACTGCGTTACTTGGAGAATTTTATTATTAGTTACGATCATCAACTTAAGATTTTCAAATGCAAACACCTATTTTTCAAATTACATTTTAGAATTCTGTATTGACATTTGGGTAAGTGTCATGTATCATGTCTTCGACATCCATAATGGTTGTCGAGATATTTACCATTAGCCATTAAACATAATAGAAACACTGAAATATAAACGTTACTTATCAGCAAATGTCGGAAAACAACATCTGAACTATTATAGAACTACTATTTTCAAATAACACCCATTTGTAGTTCGAGCTGGATGAGCGGCTCCACAATAATACTGCGTTGCTGTAAGAACCTACTAAATGTTTTTCCAGGTAAACGAATTGGAAGGAGATGGTCGATAAAATGGCCACCCAGGTCGGGCCATCCTGCTGAAATCACAAATCCTTGTTATTTGGAAATAGTAGTTTTATAATAGGTTAGATATTTTTTTCCGACATTAACTGGTAAATAATATTTTTATATTCCAGTGGAATTATCTCGTTAACCATTGTGGATAGGTATAGGACTTGAACATAAAACATACCTAAAATTATATAATACAGAATTCCAAAATTTAATAAAAAATAGGTGTTTGCATTTGAAAATCTTAAGTTGATGATCGTAACTTATTTTTGAGCTACCCTGTATACATGAAATTCTCATCAAAAGTAACGCAGTTAGAAATAACCATCGACGTGTCCGAGGGATTTTCGAAAAAAAACTAACAGTTAATTTTAAAGTGGAGATATTCCATACATTTTCACCATACTGTATGGTGTGAAGCGACAATACTATTTCTCCAGGTCTCTTCTCAACGTTATTTAAGAGAACAAGGAAAAGTGCGGGTTGATTATTTGAATAGAGATCACAATTTGGTCGAATATCACTCCTTTGGTTAAAAAATTAAACAGATTTTAAAAAAATATTGGAAAGTGTCAAGAAATACATCACAAATTCGATTAAATAATTTAAGACACATTGTATAGTCAACTAAAATCCAGTAATAGTTGTTTTTTTTTCCACAAACAAACCGAGTCGGGTCTCTAATATTTAAGCTTAATAATTATGTAGTTTTATTATTTTTTTTTCCATTGTAAGATAACCTTGATCGACCATGACCTTGGAATACCTTTAATAAAAATCTTAATTTGTGCAGATTATTACATCTTTGAACTTTAAACTAATGGGGTTTTTGAGAGATTTCCCTCCAAAACTAATAAATTCTTAACCCCAGGTTTAGTCTAATTAATTTTGAATATTCAACTTGTCCTTTTATCCCCTGATGATGAGCTGCTACTGCGCTCGAAACATGTTGGGCAATTTTCAAAAATTATTGTGGAGGACTGAGTGTTACTGTTATCCGTGTTTTATTTATATAAGGTTTGAAGATTTAAAAGAAACATATGAATAAAAAACTTAATAGTAGATATATTGAGATATAAAGTTGGGCTTTTAAAATTTGTCAAATGAATTAAACCATTCTAATAAATATTTAAAGAAACATGAAAATTTGGAAAAGTAAAAATATGTGTTAACAATGTCTATTATCACACTATACTTACCAAATATAGATTCTTACGTGAACACTTTTTAGTATTTACAAACACTAGCCAAAATTTAGATACAGGGTGTTCCGAAATTAGTGTTCCATACATTAACTGTAATTACTTTCCTGTTTAGAAAAAGTCGTATCTCTGCGAATGGAAAAAACTAACGGTTTTCGCGAAATATACGAGTAAGTCATATTACTACTGTAAGATTAAAATAAGCACTTGCTGTTTATTTATTTATTTAATACTAATACCTATTACCACCTACTTAATTATTTAATCCATTACTATCTGTTTAGCGCTTTTTAATGTAATGATTAACTGTGTAGTTGATAAGAGTATACAGTATAATCTGTGTATGGTATCTTAAATCTTAAGTTATATTTCTCAAAAACCGTTCGTTTTTCGACTGGAAGTAAGACAACCTTTATAGTTAAAAAGGTTAACTTAATGATTGTTTACATCATTCTCCCCTAGTTGTGGGGCTTCAGTTAAGTGAAAAAATATTTTTCGTTACCAACGACCATGCAATGGGTGACAAAATTAAGCCCTGAAACCATCTTTAGGGAGCTCAAAGGAATATAGCTCCCTTACATGACCTTAAAGAGTATACGTTTACAGGAACTTAACTTTAAACTTTGTTGTATTTTTACATAAAGAATCCATCAATTAGCGCATGGCACAGTAATTTTGGCACACCTTGTACAGACTGTGACACTCAACAGTACATGTAAAATCAAAAATGCCGCTATATTAAGGGGCTTATCACTTTCAACAATCTATAGGTAAAGATAAATCCTTCAGTTCAAAATTAATCAATGAAAAAGGAGGAACACTCAATAAAACCTTTAGCAAACCAAGGAAATGGTAACATTAATTCCTAAATTTCCATTATCAGCAAAGTGCTGGGCAATTGAATTGTCAAATACTAAACAGTTTGACCCCATGATGGCTGAAGCAACTCCTTCCTGACTGGAACGTGGCATGTCCTCCCATATAAGTCGTCTTCTGTTGCTATTTAGTTCCAAGCTGTACAAGAAAGGACAACTGAGTCAGTTTATTCTAAATATAAATATGACCGCCTATACATCGTAGAGTTAATCCAGCCTCTTCAACAGTAGCTTTTCTTGAAGATTGGAAAAAATATAGGCAACCGTATTTTAAGCCACTACTAATGAAAAAAGATGTAATAAAGAGGGAAACCAAAATGTCATGATGTCATGATGTCATATGATGAATAGCCAGGTTGATCTAAATGGCTAACATTTATCGATATAGATAAAAAATTATCAGAAATAAATGAAAAATTCCAACAGCTGATTATTATATATGTATAAAGGTTGCTTTTCCTGTTGTTTGCGAGCCTAGTTTTTGGCCAAGCTTGCTGGTGAATGTGCCACTTAGTTTTAAGTTTTAATTTAGTGTCGCGTTATTATTTTTGTTTTAACGTGTAGTTTTGAACCATTTTATCATATAGGTAAGTTTTAACAAAGAAACAAAAAGAGAAAGTCAATGTAACTAATGAAATTAGTTTAATCACACTATTTTCACACGGCACTTTACCAAGTCATTTATTTACTTATATGGCGTCGTTTGGGTTTTGTAGCCCTGAAGATGGAGCGATGGGCGCCGAAACGTAGGCATTGATGAAATAAATGCATATTTAGTCCGAAAAACTGTAATCTTCCTTTCCCTTTGTAATTACTATCAGGGATGTGAAGATCTTTACCATCGAATTATTTCGGTCCCAGAAATCCGCCATTAAATTATTTACCATTACTTATGGGACACCCTTTATATCGCAATTTTTCAAGCTGCTTATGTTCAAGCGCTTTGAATAAGCCTACAATGTATAGGGGGTCTGGGTCTATGTTTGGTTATACAAAGTCTACCCTGTCTGTCATCTCTACTGAGTGTTTAAAAATATTAAATTGGATTTGCCGGCCTTTATAGTGATTTTTTTACTAAGAGTTTTCTGGAAAAAGACAAAAAAATGTTGATGGTTTACAGTTGAATCTAAATTATTATAGTTCATTTTCTAAATGAAGAACAAAAATATGAAATTACGCGGTTTTATACAAATATGAGCAACTACATAATTGATGTTTTTTTCTATAGCAGTTTTTGTAAAAATATCGTGTTTATTATTTCTACTAAGATGCAAGACTGCACAATCAGATTCTTAATCTATTATAACTCAAATCAATTATGTAAAAAGTCAATATCACATCCATAAGGAAAAACAATTTTAAATTATGGTGGTGATTATTTGTCAGAAAAATGAAGTATTTGGCATAGTAAACATTTTTATTTACCATTGGCGTGCGGTGTTGGGGGGGGTAAAAAGGGGTTGATTTGTCAGGAAAAAAATAAAAGGGCCAATTTTAGTTCACTTTTTCTACCAGATTTAGAATCAGCATCCCCAAACACCTCTTAGTCAGTATTGTTAAAATCTCAAATTCAGTCTACTTTACAATTAGGTTATTTATTACAGTTAGGTTATAAGACTATAGGAAATATGGACAAAGGGGTTTTTGGGAATGCTGATTCTAAATCTGGTAGAAAAAATTAACTGAAATTGGCCCTAATATCATGTTCCAAAAAATCAACCCCATTTTTACCCCCCCAACACTGCACGCCAATGGTAAATAAAAATGTTTACTATGCCAAATACTTCATTTTTCTGATATACAATCACCACCATAATTTAAAGAAAATCACCCTTATTATTAAATGAGATATCAGGGTGTACTCATGAAAAGCCTGACATACAGCATATCTGAATAGAATTGGAATTAGTAAGTTATTTTTAGGATGTTTCTATACAACTCACCGATAGGCAAAACGTTCAGCTTGTTTCCGAGATCCAATAAGTTGCACAATAGCAAAAAATTGTGTGTGTCCATCAGTCTTTTCTTGCTTCTCCAAAACGAGCATAAAATGATGCCCAAAACAGCTCTGCATCATGACCCAGTCTACAGCCCCAGCTAAATTTATTTCAGTTGCAAGGAAAACTATATCTTCACCATTCAATGTAGTAATATTCTTGTGGGAATGTTGCAAGTGAGTCATAACTCTATCTAACTGTCCTTGCCAAGAACAAGAGGCACCAGGGCAAGGGCAACTATATGGGCGGAATTCACAGATTTCCTCATGTTCAGCTTTTTCATTAAGACCAAGAGACATGCGACATCCAGTGGATTTATGTTTACAAGGAAACATTAAGTTATTAGCCACTTTTTCCATGGCCAGGTTTCTAATATTACCCAGGGTGCCGCGGCAAGTTGGACAACAGGATAATTTTGGACGACAACTTGCACAAACTAAATGGCCCACTTGACATTGCATAATTGGTGGTAGTACAATTTCAAAACATACTGGGCACTCAAAAAGGGCAGCTAATTCATCAGTCAGTGTTCCAGGTGCTGTGCCTAATGCAGAAAGCTGGGTTGCTGAACCACCTGAAGAGGTTTCAGCACTGCTAATTCCTCTTCTCTTCTGAGTTGCCATTTTTCCAATTGTAAAGCACTAAAATAAATTAGATAACTTATTAATTGGGATATTCTAATGGCAATACATAAGGTAGACATGTATTCACTGAAATGAATATAATTGACACACTACCACAAAGGTACTAAACTTTAATTATATACTTACCTAATTATTGTCCTATTATAAAGTAGGCCTAAATACCTATGTAAGTATGATATATTTTAAGGCCTATAATATAACTATGTATCTTAATAATGAATACAATCGGTATACGTTTGCCTTTATCATATTTGGACAAAAAAAGTGTAAAAAAAAACATAAATTGAGAGTTTGTAGAAAGAATGCTTTTTAGTCTTTAACCACAGAAAAACAAATACCCAATATACCCATTCTGTCTGTTCTGTACCCATCTACAAAACACCAAAAAAAAATACTCAACAATACTTGACAATATGACAATTGACATAATAAAATAAACTAAACTGGCAACTGGCGTATTGTGACTTGTGTTGTGACGTTGTTACCACTGAATTAAATAAATGTAAGATAATAGAACTGGAACGACTGCCAAACGTTAAACTCGCGGTACGAAAGGGATCGTTGCATATCGTGGATATCTCTCCTTGTCACACTTATTGCATTTAATAGAATAATTATTGTTTGCTAACTGCTTGTTGAATAATTATTATTTATAAAATGGAAGGGATGTGTAGGTAGGTGTTTACAACTCATGTTTAAAGCCATTTTCCTAAAAGAAAGACCTGCCTGTGGTATTAAATGTCCTGATTTGGTTTCTAGTGTTTTCACACATATTTGCAATTACCTATACCCTATGCACAACAACTGTCCGCAAATTGAACCCACGCCTAACCCATTTTTTCCACGTTTAGATCGGAAGTTCATACGTTAAACTTACGTCATAAATTTACTATCTCCACACTTAGCTTTGAAAGATTTTCTTATTATATTGCAAGTTTGTATAATAAAATTCCTTTAGACATTAGGATTTACTTTTATGCGTTACTTTACTGGTCTTTACATTGAAAGTGTTTTTATTATAGAAATTTTATTAATAAAAAGTTAGTGTTGTTTTTAGCGTTTGTGCGTAGATCATTTTCCCGCCACTTTAATATGTATACATATTGTATTATAGTTTTTTTATTGTATTTTCAAGATATTAGTGTAAGAAGTACCTACTTAATTATCTTTTATGATTATACCTAATTGTTATATAATATGCGATGAATATGAGTATCAGTGTATAGTAAGTAGGTATATAAGCAATATGGCAATTAAAACAGCGAATAATATTAGGTACATGTATTATTCAGATCAAATTTATGTAATATCATTTTGATACAATATAATAACATAACGTATAAATTGAGATAAAAAATTAATTAATACCTACTTAGGAAACTATAATATTCACAGCTAAAATAAGTTTATCTAATGGCTGTAAAGCCTTTAAAGTATGACCGCTTAAATATATACCCTTTTTACCTTTCAATATACTTGTATAAGACATAGATTTTAAAGAAAATACAGGTCCTGTAAGACGTAAAAGCAGAGTCTCGCAGGTTTTGTTAGTAAAAAGATCTAGTTCAACTTTGAAATTTGAAGATTCTGCTTCATTTCCCAGATACCAGCACCAAACCAGTATGTTCTTTTGTAGTCTAAAATTACGTACCTACTAGTAGTTATTTTAATAACACACATATTCGAATAAAAAGTGTAGTTTGATGTTTAAATTTGACTATATGAGACTACGATATTTTAATGAAATACTTACTTTTTGTCTGGCTCTGATTGGTCAATTGAATTTATAATTTTCAAAAAAAAAGTGTGGAAGCCGTTAATATTCATGATATTACAAACTTCGTTGTCTAATGTTCCTAAAGACTGCTTGAAACTCTGATCAAAATACTGAATAAATGGGCCCGTATGATATGTTTGGAAATGTTCTGAGATGCTAGTTCCTGTAAAAAAACCTAGAAATTTTATTGAATTACCATTTAAAATCTACTCAGACCTTCAATAGTCATTGAACATTTAGAGTCAAAGGGGCAATAGAAAGTTGGCCTATCTCTTTCTGATCCATCATGACTGCCATTACCTAGTCGTACAGCATCCTCAGAGTACCCAAGAAACTCGTAGGATCCATGATAGGACTTATTATCTTTAAAATCACTGTAGCTATTTAATGAACTATTCATCTTCGTGTTGCAATTTCTATATCCAACAATCATTTGTTGCATCATAGGCCCAACTCCAGCTTTTGTTGGAGGTTCTGTGTGAAATATTTCATCAGATGACAAACTTTTAGCCTTCAAGTTTTCATTACTGGCGGGATCTAGAAGACTATTAGAAAAAAGATTTTCAACGGAAGTGGATTTTCCTATAATTTTTGCCAAAAATCTGTTAGTATGACATTGTGTAACTTTAACATAAGGTACTTTTTTTGATGTGGTTTTTGATTTAAAAAATAAACTGATTTTCTTTGCTCTAATTTCGCTTGTTTCCTCCCTTAAATTAAATGCCTCAACCACAGCATTGTATACCTAAAATTGATATTACAGCTAGCGAAAATACGAATCTATACTCTACACCCAAATTTACACACCTGATCAGATATTAGCGATCGTCCACTTGTCAGTTTAACTCTACACACTGGACATCTTTCGGACTTGCTTCTGCATTTGATGCAGATTAAATGTCCATTTTCGCATTGGTAGGTTGGTGGTGATATGGTATCCAGACATATCGGACATTCCAAAAAAGCTAGAATTGATGTCAAGCAAGCTGACAGCCTGCTTAGGTTGCTTGGTAGTGATCCACAACATAATGCCTAAAAGGGTCTATGTTGTGTACAGTCAAGCTACAATTTTCTAGATACAGGGTGTCAAATATATACAGGGTGTTACAAATTCGTGGCATTAGCATTGGTATCTCAGAAACTACAGTTGATAGAGCTTAAGTTGCGCATTTTATTGATAAATAATTTGGTGAAAAAAAATTTAAAACATTTTAATGTAATTACATCCGGAGATATCCGGCGAAAAGCGAAAAAATCAAATTTCTATTTTATTTTTTTACCATTTTATTATTGATTATTTTGGAATATCAATGGTACCTTTTGGAGGCACTTTTTTATGCTCTTCAAGAAAATAGTTCGAGTTTTCAGCCATCATTCACAGTTCATCATCAACTTCAAATTTTCAAGTACGGACCTGGACTTTTTATTTCGTTTTTTAGTAACTACAGATCTCCCGAAACTAATAATGTGCCACACTTGTCAAAACATTATACCTAGTGTACTTAGGAACTGGTTTTGTTTTTTAAATATGCAATTGGAATTCATATGTTGTCATAATGAGTAGATAATTTAGTTTGATATGATTTAATAATTAGGTTTTAAAAATAAAGTTCAAGCTGTTTCATCAAAACTCAACCTCGAATTCAAACATGTAAGTAGGTATCTAAAAAATAAATAATTAACTAAAAACTTTTTTTTTAACGAACGAAAAGTACCATAATAAACTCTCTTTTACGAAGGAGCAATGAACCTAATTATTCAATTATATCAAATTAAATTATCTACTCATTATTACAACATATCAATTTCAATTGCTTAATTTATTTAAAAAACTTAAAGTACCAAGTACGTAATACACTAGGTAGATTTTTTTGACAAGTGTGACACATCATTAGTTTCGGAATGTCTGTAGCTACTAAAAAAACGAAATAAAAAGTTCAGGTCCGTATTTGAAAAATTGAAGTTGATGATGGTATGTAAAAAACGAAACGTCGGAGCTGAAAACTAAAACTATTTTCTTGAAGAGCATAAAAAAGTGCCTCCGGAAGGTAAGAACATTCATTTTCCAAAACAGTCAATAATAAAGTGGTAAAAAAATAAAGTAGAAATTTGACTTTTTCGGTTTTTGTCGAATATCTCCGGATGTAATAAAAACATTTTAAATTTCTTTTTACCAAATTATTTACAATTAAAATGCGCAACTTTGTCTCCATTTAACTAAAGCTCTATCAACTATAGTTTCTGAGATAGCAATGCTAATGCATCAAATTTGTAACACCCTGTGTATGTACAGGGTGTCCCGCGAGGTAAGGGACAAAAATTCATGTTCTTTAGGTGAATTCGAGTCGAAAATGTCCTATAAATATGGGTCCGCAAATGGTTCCTTGCCAAGATATGATTTTTTTTAAATTTAATAGTGTCTAAAAAGTAGCTATCAATAGCTACTTTTTCGCACTCTTCTGGAATTTATTATACCTTAAAGTTTTACGCCATGGAGAAAATTAACAATTTGACTGCAAATTCTAAAGCATCAATAAAATTTTCCTGAAAAGTGTCCTCTTAGTTTGTAATAAATGCTCGTATTTCGTTTGAGTCAACGGTTTTCCAAAAAAAATTGTCTTTCATGAACAACTATAAGAAACACACTGTTTAAAATAAAAATACATTCAGATATGGACGTTTTAAACTGCAACTTATAAATTACAAAAAAGTGTATGTATACAGTGTATCCAGGATAAGGAGGGCCACTATTGGGATCTTGAAAACGGTTAGAGACACAGATTTGGTTAAATGTGAGAAAAGTTGCGTAATCAGTGCCTTAATAAAATGACATTCAGAAAACATCGACTTTTCTTTCGGTTTTTGAGATATTTCGAAAAACGCGAATTTATGGGTTTTACGTTTTATTTTTTTGTGACGTTAATATTGGACCTAGACCAAAACTAATGACACTGTTCCGCATTTAACCAAATCTGTATCTCTAACGTTTCCAAAACCCCCATAGTGACTCTCCTTATTCTGGACACACACTGCATATGGACACACAATATAATATTAATGGTCACAGATATATAGTTTTACATACCTCAGACGAGCAGTGCGGGTCAACGCCTGCATTCCATACCAAAAGTGAAATCTTTTCAGGTTGTGATTTAACTAATTCTGCTATATCACAAATCTTCCGACCGATTATATCTACGCCGTTTACTTCTAGTAAACAATCTCCAGTTTTCAGACCGGCAGCGCTGGAAATGGATTTCTGATCCACACAACTCACCCAAGGGTATGGATCCCATTTACCCCTGGTTAAGGAAAACCCGCAATTTGTACCGTTTTTCGAGAATTCAATAAGCCTTACTGACGGATTAAAACTGCTTTCGTCTGAATCGGAGAACATTTCGTGCTACAATGTTTAACCAGCATCACAACTTTCAGTATTTTATTTTCACCTTAACGTTAATCTTTTCAAGGTTCCATCTTGTGTTAGTCTGACTCGCTTGCCTTCAATGTTTAGTATTCCAATATCAATGGCATTGTGGTAATATACCTATTGGTTAGATTAATAACGTGTAATTAGTATTACCACAAACTATTATATGCGGCGGTAAAGTGAAAATATATCTGTTTCTATTGTACAATGCAAGAAAAGACTTTGCATAAAGATAAATCTGAAAACCGTTAGTTTTTTTGTGAGGGGTCGACGAAGATTCGTGGAAAACATTTTGAAAATTTTGCTGTCAGAAAGACGAAAAACAATAAATTTCTTAATTGAATGCTAAATCCATTCTGATTTTTCTTAAATGTCACTTACAAGGTTTTGCTCAATCTTTGTCTCCCCCATTGATTTGTAGTAATATCCTGGTTTCCTATGGATAATTTTGAAATTTGCTTACCTGTAAGTCAAATTCTTTGATTCATCACTGCAGGTGTACATCACCTATGTATTTTTAACTATATACCTATAGGCTTACGTACAAGGTGTTTTAAAATAAGTGTCGCAACTGCAAACTGTAGATTCCTCATAAAACAGAAAAATGTTAAAATTGCTCGCTTAATTTTAATCTCTGTTATTGTGGTCATCCTTGTACGGAAATTGTAATTACACGAAACACTTACTTCCGTTGACCTTGTCAAACTATTCATTTGTTTCGTAGAAAAGCAAAGTGCATTAATATTATTTAATTCAATAACATATACCTACATAGAAGCGATGACGTTTGATTTTATGTGGTATGGATATGTAATGTATGTATTTATAATAAATATGCATATGTGATTATGGCGAAATAAACATCTATTAACTTCGCGCGAGAGTCTTATTGTTCATTCTTAATATGTATTGTACAACAAGGGTTGGATTGGTCGAGGGCGATATGTATATGGTGTGTTATAGCTTTGGTTATATCCAAATTTTTTTAATTTACAAAATAAAAAAAAAATCTGTTTTTTGACTCCGTTACTTGATTTTTGCGTACAGAATAATGTAAAATTTGGCTGACATTATAAAAGAATAAAAACCTGTGTGATTGCGTTTAGTTTTGACTTAAGAAAAAGTTTTTGTAAAGTTGCTCTATATCAAAAGTATGTTATTGTATGTAGGTTATCATATTTTTTTCACTTTATTTAGTTAATTTACAATCCTTTTGATAGCGGATCTACAAAATCTTACTTAAATCAAAACTAAACGCAATCGCACAGTTTTTGTTTTCTTTTATAATACCGGCCAAAATTTACATCATTCTGTACGCAAAAATGAAGTAATGGAATCAATAAATATGACATAATGTATAAATTATAAAAATTTGTAGCACAAAGCACACTGATGAGAACTAATTTGGGACACACTGTATAACATTAAATTTACATAGTACTTCAAAATATTTTAAAACTAAAAAAGTCAAGTCATGTCCAGTTCGTTCCATTGATGGCGAGAACTGCAACATTAACAAAATAACACTGTTATCTATCTCCTGGGTCCAGCGTTACCTTATGTACTAAACTGGTAATACACACCGTACTGTAAAGTTGTAAGTCGTTTTTATTTTAACCATGCTGATTCAGTTTCAGTGTTTTACCTTGCGATGGTCGAGCCGACCAAGGTGATAAAAATTTACCGAAGGTTGACTAAACGTTTACGTTGACATGCAAACTCTGCTCCTTACTCTGAGTACAATATACTAATTTTTATAGTTATAGTATTCATCTCTACAGAGGAATCTAAATACCTCAAATAATATGTACCTATACATACAGGGATCCATGTTGCAACTACTGCCCGACTACAATTAAATTTGTATATTCACAGACAAAATAATTATTGCATATTTTGTTTTACGTCATTATTTTTATTTCATTGGTTTCTTTTAACAAATGTTGAGTTTTTTATTGGTAGATGCTTGGCTCGACATAGTATGCAAATCACCATTGCAAGACACCTTTTAGCAATGAAAAATGTATGTGTTTAAGTGTTAAAGGACAAAAATAAAATACAATCACTTTATTGAAATAATCCAATAAGTTACAAAGAAAACTAAACAAATCAATTAAAATAACAATAATATATTGGCAAAAGTTAGATGTAAGATCCAGGAAGACAATTCAAGCAAGTTTGTAATTAAAAGTAGTAAACATAACATAACGTAAGTTATGATAATGCTTTATGATACAAATACAAATAGGTAAGCATATTAAAATTTTTAATATTTCATGCATGTGATCTTTGCGAGTCGTATTTGCAGGTATTCGTTTATTTACATGATTCACGTGAACTTTTTTTCTCTATCAGTAATAATAAATTAATGATAATTTATTATATTAAACTAAGTTTACCCTTTACAAGGTTTAGTTGTTTTTAAAGAACAACAAAAACACCTTATAATGTTGGTTCAAAGTAGATACATTTATCACTCACAGCACTGCCTAACTGCTTAAAGCACTCATAATTTCTGAACAATATCGAATTTCTGCTTAAAATCCATGGCTTCTTTTTTGGGATCAAATTTCTTCCTTGCTGCTAGTTTGGCTCTAAGTTCAGCTGCTGTCATGCTAAGATTTAAAGTACCGTTTTCTTCTTTATCGAATTTTGAATTGGTGTAATCATTTTCGCGCTTGCTTTTATTAGATGCGCTTCCACTATTCTTTATAGAATCGGTGGTAATCGTTGGGATGATAGATGTTTCTTCAGGATCAATCACAACAAGTTTTGTTTCTTCAGAGTGCTGTTTAATAAGCTCAACAACTTGCTTGTGAGTTTTGTCCCCAATACTTTCCCCATTTACCTCTAATATTCTATCTCCTTGTCTCAGTCCGGCGGCTTCTGCAGGAGAACCTTCGTCTACCTTTCCAATATATTGCCCCGGCTTTCCTTTTTCTGCGTGAAGGTTAAAACCGTATCCGTCAAAATAATCCACCTTATGAATATGACATAAACGTGCCTTGGGATAATCCCCGTTCAATTTCTCCAGAGACATAATCTAATTTTTACAGTTATAAAACCACTTAACACCAGAAGCACTAGACACGAACAACACATATATGCAATAGTCTAAACATCGAAATTCCTCGATACCATCGCGCTTTCCTCGACAAACTGGTCGAACCACTGACGAACCAGGTGTTATTTTTGTATGAAATCTTATTAGACGGTGACTACTCTGCAACCTGCAACAGCCATATAACGATTTTCGAACCGAGTTTACTTCACTTTAGTAACTACTAACTAGCGACTAACATTAACAGGTAAAATCGCGTTTTTTCTCAATAATGGTATGTGGTATAGAAGAATAGTGGTGGTTATTGTAAATATAGACGAGTCGTTAATACGTCAGTTGTGATATAGCTTACAACAAACTGTAGAATATAGCCTATTCTGGTGCTGCAGTGCGAAGTCCCCGAAGTCGAACCTCGAACCGACGACTAACGAAACCCTCGCTCCCCACCCCACCATCAGTCAAATTTAAGTACCTATAAGAATCTATGCATGCACATTATTTCTAAATGTTAAATTTAATTTATTAGAATCACTTTTATATCAAAAAATGGCTTTTGCTCGTAAAGTTTCTCATTATTGGCATTCCAAATTGCATATGTACACCCCATAAAAACAAAAATACACTTTTTTCTTTTCAGATGTAACGGTGGAAGTGGAGGTTTTTTGGAAAATGTTGTCAGTAGAGCTTTGCTCTTTCACTTTTTCTAATGTCTTCAAATAAAGTGGCGATGGGGTGGGTGTGTTTTCAAAAGTTTGCTTTGAGAACCTCCTACGAACGGCGTATATTGTCGAAATTATACTTATTAATTTAATAATTTTAAAGAACAATTTGTGTGGGGTGTCTTTAATTTGCTCCAACATGCAGAATGGCAGTGGAGACTATATATTTCTACATATCGTGTAGAAATTTTGTCAAGATCCAACAGAAAATAACAACATAGGTATTTACGATCCGGCAAACTTGAATAGATTTTCTACGGGTCGGCAAAACAGCTTCATTTGGAAAGTATTGCAGGCCTCTAATTAGGTTATTCTTTGTCTAATTTTGTTGAAATTTTGCACAACAATTAGAAGCCCAACTATCAACTATCTGTTTGACGACTAACTTGGAAGTTTCAAATTCAGTTGCGCAGTAGGCGAATGTGGGGAACAAAGATGGCGACTTCCGTCTTAGTCGCTTAATACATAAACGGGGTATATTGTTACCTCTTGATACTTGTTCTTTTTGCTCGAAGATAGTTAAGAATAAGTTACAAATGATAAGCCTGTGGCTGGTTGTCAAGGGACATCGAAAATAAGCCACTCTTGTAACACTAAACACTAACTGTTTATTATTCAGTTACAAACATAAACTACAAGAAATTCGAAATTAAATCCATCATCCTTCCCGATGATCCTGGATTCTTGAATCTTGGTCGGACGTCCGACGAGTCGGTAATCGGTAATCTGCCGCGGTTGCGATCATGTTGCGATCCCCCAAACTCCCTTCCTGTCAAGTCAACTCTGTCGTTGTCCCGGTCCGGGGTCTGTCCGCCGTCATCTGCCGACGAGTTACGCGGTGTTGCCAATGCGATCAGCTGATCTGGTGCGAATTGCAATTCGCCACAAGTCATGAGCGGCAACCCCGAAATGACATATTGAGGTGACACCTGACGTAATTGATAGAAAATCGAAATTAGCAAACTGCAAAGCGCAGGCGTGGTGCTTTTTATGACCTGGTGTGACAGTTTGATATTTTCTCTCAATCCTTTCTCCACTCTCCAGTTCTAGTTCCTCTGGGTGCTTGGCCTCGCCTTGCCCTCCTTTATTCCTTAATTGCTTTGGTTTGTGCTATTAGATCGTATTAACATTGGAATGATATGTGACTGAATTTTTTTATAAACAAAACTGCAAATCCATACTTTATTTGCACTAGTACAATCAGCAGGATTCTATCTATTTTTGAGGAACGCCTTAAAGTGAATATCATTTTGATAGTCATGTTTTCTGGACTAACCAATCAAGTCACTTCTTGGATGGGCAGTGTGAAAGGGGAAACAGAGGAGAAAGTGCCTACTCCTACAGATGAGAATAACACATTACTTAATCCAGAAGTCAAAGAGGGAATGTAAGTGTAACTATAATCTACTTATAAAGTAAGTAAGTGCATGCCTTTCCTGACCTAATTTAATTAGATAATAAACAATGCCTTACCCAATGGTACAAACTTCTGATACACAACAATATCATCATGTCATTCAAGTAAGTTGTCTCATTGTATGAAAGTTAAATATGTACTAATTAAGTCAACCTTTTATAGGCAAAATAATGTATTGTTACCAGATTTTTATTTTGAATTTAATATTAGTAATAAGGATAATCTCACTGAAAAATTAACAGGATTCTTTAAAGATGAATTTACATTGAAAATCATACATATATCATACATAGTGGTTCATTCTACAGAAATCACCTGATCTTGTTCTATTTCAATATCACATTTTCTTTTCTAGAAAAATGGATTTAAGGAATCAAGTACCTATTTGAATTGAACACAACTGTTTAACTGACTAAAATTTTTGTAAATATCTTTGTAACAACTTCTGAGATAATGATTTCTTTGACTTTTTCAAAAAACTCACTCACTCACTGTACCTATATCATTAATGTATATTTTGACATGCTAGATTTTTTTATGTAGAAGCCCTACCAAAAATATGGGATCCAGTCGACTAGAAATGTTTTCCAATGTAAAAAATCAAATTGAAGGTTTTGGAGGTTGGATAGGTTCCAGCATACCTAAGTTACGTAAGGGAGAGCATGAAAGTGGTACATCAGATATTATTGGTCATGAGAATTCTGCTGCTGAGACTGAATTACCTGTCACTGGTGATCCAGTTAAAGATCATAGAGATGATGATGATAATTCGAGGTAAGTTTGCAGTTTCAAGTTACTTACAGTCCTTTATTTTTCCCTTTTAATTTAAACCAGGGTTTGAAAATATCATGATATTTATATAAATATCTTATCACATGATATATATCAGATATATATCCGATATGTATCATTTTCAATCTTTATATACTTAACTATAAAAAATATAAAAAACTAAAAAAATTGTTTTGTTTTATGCTTACTTAAGCTATATTTTGTTTTAACACAAATCCTTTTATAATAACTTATATTATTTCTATACAAAAAAAATAAACTTTTTATTATGCGACTCTGAAAACTATCTATTTCTCAACACACAGTAACAGCTTTACTGATCTCAGACAAATTAGAAAACCAAACTTTGTCATCGTTCAGTAAAGCTTACTTAATATTCTAGATACTTAATATAATAATTTTTTGATGCTTTGAATAACTGAAACCGGTTTTTATTCAATTAATAAAAATATCGAATATATCGGATATACAGGGTAATTCAAATTCGACCCTCACCATTGGGATCTCAGAAACCATAAGAGATACGAGAAAGTTTAAATTGGGGCAAAGTTGCGCAATATAAAGCTCAACCAAATGCTGTTTTAAAAATTTTGATTTTCCGAGTACTTTCGAAGATATCCGAAAAAAACTTAAAATTTGATTTTTTGTTTTTATTTATTTCTAACCTTATTTGAAGAGATATCCCAAAACTAAAAGCATCTTTTCATTGCCACTTTTTCCTAGCTATTCGATGATGGATTCAAATTTGCCACACGACGTTTCGTTTTCTGTCAGTCATCATCAACTTTCTTTTTTCTTATGGGCGCCATATTGGATTTTTAGCCCACCAAATAGTACGTTTTATTCTGATTTTAGTGATGTATAATAACTTATGATTTGCTTCATAAATAACAAAATAATTCAATAAAAACTATTTTTACTTTAGTTATTGGCTTTGAGTTAATGGGCCGTTTTATAAAATGTCATTATTTGACAGTACTTGTCAAACACGATAATTCGGATGATCATAGTTAAAAATGTATCTAGAAAAGAAACCCCCGCAGAAAATGTTATTATTATACAAGCATTGCTGAACTATTTAGGTTAATCAGAAAAAGAGATTTGTTAGCATTATCTCTAACTTAAAAGGCTTATTTATGTTTCCAAGAGAAAGATCATCATTTTAGGAACTTCATTTTTTGCCAAATTTCAATTTTTTATAATGTTAAGTGCAAGTTTATAGTTATTTATTTTGGAAGTGACAAACCATTTTTTATTCATTCATATTTATTCGAGTGAATAAACCGGTTTAAGTCACGTGTCTTATAGAGTATTTTATTAAATTTCGACTTCTTATATTAAAAAAAAAAACTAAAATTACAGTTCTATTAAATTTGCACCGCGCCCCGTAGATGTAACATTGATGTTTGTTTGTTTACATCTGTAAATAGGCGAATGTCATTCAGAGTGATTTAATAGTTATTTATACAGCAAGGGACAAACCGTTTTTTATTCACGATAAGAACAACTAGGTCCACAAGCTTAGCGAGTGGCCTAAGCTCTTCGAGTGAATAAACCGGTTTAAGTCACGTGTACACCTTTGTGACTAAGTATGTTCAGGCCAATTGCGTGTGACAAGTACTACCAAGTAATCTTCATAAAACGTCTCATTAACTCAAAGATAACTAAGGTAAAAATTTCTAAAAGCTCTAATGATCGTTCGAATTATCGTGTTTGACAAGTACTGTCAAATAATGACATTTTATGAAACGGCCCGGCCCATTAACTCAAAGCCAATAACTAAAGTAAAAATAGTTTTTATTGAATTATTTTGTTATTTATGAAGCAAATCATAAGTTATTATACATCACTAAAATCAGAATAAAACGTACTATTTGGTGGGCTAAAAATCCAATATGGCGCCCATAAGAAAAAAGAAAGTTGATGATGGCTGCCAAAAAACGAAACGTCGTGTGGCAAATTTGAATCCATCATCGAATAGCTGAGAAAAAGTGGCAATGAAAAGATGCTTTTAGTTTTGGAATATCTCTTCAAATAAGATTAGAAATAAATAAAAACAAAAAATCAAATTTTCAGTTTTTTTCGGATATCTTCGGAAGTACTCGGAAAATCGAAATTTTTAAAACTGCATTTGGTTGAGATTTACATTGCGCAACTTTGCCCCAATTTAAACTTTCTCGTATCTCCTATAGTTTCCGAGATCCCAATGGTGAGGGTCGAATTTGAATTACCCTGTATATCAAGCTGTAAATATCAAGATATATATCATGATATATATCACTGGATATATATCCTCTGAACCCTGATTTAAACTGGATACATAAAATTTTCGGCAACAGCATATAATAATGTTCTACATGAAAAAGAAGTAATAACTTGCCTACTTGAGTATCTGGGTAATTTTGAGGAGCTGTACTTTAATTTAGTTGTACTATACCCAAATATACAACATTGTTTGGTCCATGTTAAATTAAGTTACTTGAAACATAACTGTCGATTTCTTATAACAATGATATTATGACATTTATTTCATATGTAATTAAATTAATATTAGCATAAGTAGGTATAACAAAAATTTGTGAATTGAAAATTGGCTAATATAGACATAAACAGAATATTTTAAACACATGATATGAGAGGAGTCCTTCATAAAATTTTTCTTAATATGTACTGTTATTTTTTTACTTTTGGTTATTAATTAGTATTAAAAATAACCATAATTGCAGTACCTTATTAGTATACATAAGTATTAAAAAATCTCTTTTTTTAATGTATAAAATAATAAGTAAAATGTTTGGAGTGCAGTTCTCAAGTTGAGTAAAATACTTTGAACAAGTATACTTGGGTATAGAGACTCAGTTAGAAGGTGCAACATACAAAAAAAACCTAATATAGGAATTTTAGTGCAACTGGGGGAGCTGACTCAGGACCACAGTCCCTCACAGAGTCACCCACTGAGGAAAATGGAGGTCAGTTTGGAAATGGTATGTCAACTGGGTGCTTCAAATGTCACTTGACTAAGTCGACTTATTAGCGGTTAGTTTCATAGTTTCAGTTTCAGTTTAACTTCAAATTGTAAGTTAAACTCTGATGGCGTTTTTCTTTGGCAAGTTTAATGCAAAAGTCAAGTTTTGCTATACTATTTAGTAGGCTATAATTACACTAGTTTTGCACCAAATTTGCCAATGGTAAACATTATAAAATTAGACATACGTACCTACACTTCAAATTGACGTTTAACACTAATCTATAAAACTGGCCGTTAAAACGACTACTAGGCACTCCAACAAAATATCAAAAACAGCTGGATCCGCTTTGTTGGAAGGGCAAAGAGGAGTAGATACAACAGATTTTCTTATAAATGTTGAACATTTTTGTAAAAACTTAATATTTTGATAACTGTGAACAAATAAAAAAAGAACACAATGTCTATTTCGATAGTTTACATTTCGATTTTCTTTGTTTGGTTTTCAAAAACCAGTTTGATGTTAAAGGGTTGATTTGCTGGAGTGTCCTATTGTTTTGTGACTTAATATATATTCTATTTTTTCAGTCAGGTCCTATTATGCAATCAGTTTTGATGTAAATAAACTTAATTTTAGTACAAAGTAAAGCCCTAGCTGGAGCTAAGTCCTTCGGCAGTTTTTTGTATTCTGCTGTTAATAAAGCTGGAAAAAGCGTCACTGAAGCTGGATCAAAAATTCAAGCGCTAAATGTAAGTTCTTGTTTTGTCTTACACTGGTTTTGTATGCATGCAAAGTGTATATTATTGTAATTATTTAAAACATGCATTTCTTATAAAACTTACACTTGCATCACAGATCAGAAAATTGGAAAAACGTTAAAAACTGCTGATTTTAATCATGTGCTTAACGTAATTTTGAAAATCCTATCAACATTTCACTTTTTTACTAGAACATGATGACATAGAAAAGTTCTATCCTTATTTCTTTTAATTTGACGGTTTACCTTTCACCTTAATGAAGATTAACGACTAATAACTGCCGTAATAATATTATTTTTTACTAGTGGCGGCCGTATGGTCGTCGTTGCATTGAATATTTTTGAAGGAAAAGTGCCACGTCACTGCTTCATCTCAAAATGAGAAGAGTTTGATAGAAATTTGAATAACCACTGTTGTGTTTAATTGTTACTATCTACCACTGAGACGTTAGCAACATCTTAATAGACGAAAACAAATACTTCACTATCAAAATACTGGAGGTGTTTTGTATATTTTTGTCAATATTTTAATCTGGTGATTTAACCTAATCTATTGGTTTTTTTCACCACTAGAACATTCTGGGTGAGTTTAATAAAGAACAGGAAGCTTTTATGAAAGGAAAAGGTAACTCATCAGCCACAGCTCTGCCACCTTGGACTGGATGTGCAAATGAAGAAAGTCTTAAAGAAGAATGTCTTAGTCTCTCAAATGATAAACGGTATTTTATCTTTGTCACTTGTTTGTTATGGCTTTAACCGGTATGAACATTAGGAATTTTGTACGATCCCCTCCAACTGGAGTAGAATTTCAGTTTGACTATGATATCTCATACCCAATTGCTATGGCTATAATGGAACAAGACCCCAACTTGGAAAAAATGCGTTATGAACTTGTGCCTAAAATGTGAGCTTTTTTGATAATCTTTTTTGATTTTTATCGAATTATTACTACTCTTGATGCAGCATCTCCGAAGAGGAGTTTTGGAAAAATTATTTCTATCGTGTAAGCCTAATCTGTCAAGCTAACGAACTCTCGTTTATGTCAAGAGACGGCGATAATCAAGCTGACAGTGTAACTTCAGCTCAACATATAGGTGAGTTGTAATATTGGGTTGAGTTACTTTCGTTAGTTAATTATTTTCAGTTGCTTTCGCTCATTTGCTATAGTAGATTTAGAAAATTATTTTTATTTTCTGGTTGAGTAGATAGCAAAGAGAAAGAGCATGAATTTGTGTCTGATACCTTTATTGCCAATAAAGAAGACATACATGAGGTACAAGAAGGAATGAAAAAGCTCGCTTTAGGCGCCAAACACATAAATGGTAAGTGTAGCTGTCATTTATAACAGTCTCATTTTTGACGTCACGCTTGTTATGTAATTACATAGATTGGAACTATATGTATAGAGGAATAGTTATCCTGACAATGTAATAGATACTTGTTTTACTTTTTTTCTCAGCTTAAAAGAAGATCAGCGATACATTTGCTTCACCGACTAGCCCGTTAAATAAAGCATTTTCCTTGTAAATTGTTTACGTTTTAGTTTATTTTGTTACCCGTTTTTTTTTTTAGTTTGAATGTTATTAAAGGTTTTAAAAACCTGCATAAATTTGTAACCTTCTGGATACCTTTGCTTGTATCTGGGAATTGTGCTATTTGTTTAGAGCAAACATAAAAAAAAATGTCTTATGTGGCATTCCACAGCATACAGCTATAACAAATTTTTAATGCGCCATACCATAATTGGAAATGTTGGTGCTATGCTAATTTTGATGCAGTATCTTACTGAGATCAGTAATAAAACTAGACTAAAGGTTTACTATGTTTTACCAAGTTGTATGGTTTTATGTAAAACTCTTATTACAGTTTTAATTGTATTGTATTTTGTTTTGTTTATTGTTCAAATTTTCCGTTTACTTATTTTTTACATTTCTTTTACAAGGTGTCTCTAAAATGTGCAAAAAAAATGCTACAATGTTCTTGAGTCTTAAATTTGGCGATCTGACCTAACTTACCTCAGTTTAAAAGTGGATGATGCAGGATATACAGGGTGCCCAACGTGCAATTTTGCTTCAATTTTTTGTCAATACATATTTTTATTAATATAATAGAAAATTGTTTCGAAATTCGACTAAGACGAGTTTGTTAGGGTAACTAATTAAAATCTCGCTCAATTTTTATTAAAACGGCGTAACTTGAGACATCCTGCATTTAACTGTAAATTAAAAATTCGTATTTTTCCACTCATTTCACCAAAAAGAGAATTAGAAAGTGTGTAAGTAAAATTGTAGGCAGGGTCAGGTCTAAATTAACTATTAAGTCTGGCCGCGCTCACAGTGGATGCTTTTTCGTATAAAGAGTTTATTTTATTTTATTAAGACGTATTAATTTTTGTGCATACGAAAATAAAGGTAATTTTTAACATTTGTTAAATGCATCGTTTTTTAACTAAACTAAATTGTTGTTGCTAAAATCTCAGAAGAAGCTATTTTAATTGAACGAAATTAGTTTTTCTTTACAATTTATTACAATATTTAATACTTAAGATTTTTTAACTTGCTCAAATCAACACTTACTAGGTATACCTTCCTTAGATAAAATACGTTAGAAAATCAGAATTTTTAATTTAGAGTGTCCCAAAAAGTTACGAAACTTGTAAAGTACCACAGGTGACGCTTACTAAATCTTAAAATAAAACTTAAATCAGATTTTTATTATTCATCCCACAAGATCTTCCCTAGCCGAATTTTCAAGCAATAGGCTAATTATAAAAAAGATATTTACGAATAACTAAGTTGTACTTTTGACACTCTGTTTCTACAACATCCACTTTTGAACTAAGGTAAGTTGGGTTTGCTCATCAAATTTAAGCCTTAAGAACTTTGTTGTACCATTTTTTTCGCAGATCAATTATCAGAATCCATTTTTTTTCTTCAATCTGAAATTTAAGAATATCTGGCGTTCAACTCGGCTTTGTTGTTTCTTATTTTGGTTATTTATTTTTTTTGACCCTGTAATATTTTCTGCGCCTAGAAGAAGATTGGGAAAAAGAACTAGAAGCCGAACTACAGGATTATGAATTGATCGGCAACGCTAAAGACAACAGTCTTGATAACAAGGAGCTGGAAGATGGGTTGGACGTGGAAATGGTCTTAAGTAAATTTTAATAGGTGAAGTTATTGAGTATTTAGAACTGATATTGCTTAATATTAATATCCGGTTTTTTAGTGATTTACGTTTTTTAGCAAATCGTATTTTAGTTTTTTAAAAAGTTATAAACTAGCATTTATAATACTTTTACAGTTGGAAAATTCTAACCAAATAATCATTGACCGTAGCCATCATCAAAAGTTTCCAACAGAACAGAAACAAATTCTAGAAAGCCAATTTTGTAATATTGAGAAGTTGATAAACCAAAATAAACATGTGAATTGAAAATATATTTACAAAGAACTTCTAATGCCGTCAAAATGGTCTATTTTCTAGTTGCAACTTTTAATTGGTGGTAAGAAAAATATCCAACTGGAAAGCTGCCTTAATTAAGGAAAACTCATCAAACTTTTACTTCATTACTTTTCAATTCTTCTACATAGTATTATTTTATTGAAAGACCCTTTAGATAGTAGGTATGTGTTGTGATATAGACAAAATGCCTGTATGGGAGATATTTTCATCTTTAATACATATATTCGTTAAGTATCAAGTTATAAAATGATATTAATGGTTGAAAAAGTATTAAATAAAAAAAAAACAAGTAACTAAGTATTTAATGTATTTTATAGTTAGAAACAAATAATCTACGTTCGTTTATCTGCACTATAAACATAAACACATGGTTTTCTAGAAGTTATATTTTCACATAGTAACATTTAAATTATGTTCCAAATTTTCAGTGTGTTAATTAAGGCTGTGTGCCGTTTCTTAATCTGTTAGTTCGGTTGGATAAAAGTATATGTTTATATCGGTTACTGATAAATTCAAAATTTACGGATCAGAACGGTATTTGACATTTAAAACCAACAAAACCAAACCAGATGAGTTTGGTTGTAACATTTTCAGGAACCGAGTTTCAAGTCTAACCGGTTATTCAGGATAACCAGTAATTCGGAATGCAAGACCATAACAAAGGTTGGAAACGGTACACAGCCGAAACTATATGTATCTATGTTTTAAATGTTAAAAAAATGGTACTAGTTAAAATAGTGATTTGAAGTAATATGACGAGCAAGTCACCATACCATACGTATTTCTTCTATCAATGTAGTGTGATCTGTGTGAAGTTAACAAAATATATCTAAGATAAAATGAACCACTTATTTATTCTTAAAACATGCTTTAGATAGAGGCTACGTTAATGGTAGAACTATTATAATATTCTCATTAATATTACTAGACTGTAGTAATAAAATAATTATTGGGTTAATCATAATTTTTTGCTCTTATCACTAATATAGATAAAAAGGGGTTGTTGTTAAATAAATGTAATTCTACTTATTTTTTGCGTTTTATTTTAACTTGTTGAAAATATGGCGTTTCAGTACATCACACCGACAATACGTTTTTCAGACGTTTACCAGTGATGTGCCTCTCTCCAAAACAAACAGGAAAATAAAATAATATGTGTACAGGGTTATTGATTGAATTTAGGCCACCCCAATACAAGCTTTATTTTTAGTTTTAGAAGAAAACTTTCAATACGTCTCAGTGCGCTTATTTCATCTAAATTTTTTGAAATTAGGTGAAATAATCACTTTACCTTGCTTTGATTTTAAACAAATATTTGCTTGTACTCTTTACGACAAAAATGCTTAAGCAGGATTTCCTTTGTGTTTAATTGTTACTGTATTAGGTTTAATTATGATTGTTGTCTGTGTGTATTGAGTGGAATTGTACATGAGTAACTGATGTATGCTATGATGTTAATAAATGAGGTCAGTCTTGGTGAGACGTTTGCGCGATGTTATGATCGTCCAGGTCAGTTCCGCGCATGCGTCTCATTGCATAGTACGCCTGAAAAAAAAAAAAAAAAAAAGATACCCCAAGCCCGCCATCACCCCATCCGCATGGACAGAGTGCCCCCAACAGAGTAAAAAAGGCATAATATGCGCTCCTGAGGACACCAGAAGAAACAACATTCTTCAAACGACGAATAACATAGGTATATGCTCCTACTTAGTTTACTGGCCACCTCCAGGTCAGTTTTGAGTCCAGGGTCGGTAAACGTATTCACAGTGGTTGGTCTCAGACCAAAGACCAGAGTCTGTGTCTTAGCTGCATTGATGCTCAAACGATTAGCTGTTCAAGGTCTTTTGAGCAAACAGTAGTACAGTTGAACTGGTGTTAGTTAGACAGTTACCTATGTCAACTAAAAAGAGAACCGGACCCCATGCATCACAGGGAGAGATCCTACAAGAGAGACAGTCACCAAAGGAGACGTGAGCAACGCAATGCTGCTAGGGCCAAGATGATAGGATCTCGAAAACTTCCGTATCAAGAGGTCATGGGACACACAGTCAAATGCTTTAGTAAAATCGAAAAAAGTTGCCTGTGCCTCAAAGCAATCCTGTATGCAGCTGATAAGCTGACCTATTGCTGTGCTAGTTGACATATTATTTCTAAAGCCACAGTTCTCCAAGAAACTACTAATCTGTTTTTTTTAAAGCACATTCAAAGATCTTACCAACAATACATCATCCACAGAGCTTTTTTTATGGACAGGCAGTCAGGAAAAAACCCCTCATTAACACAATGGTTCAATAACTTAGTTGGCGGATAAACAATTGTCTCCCTCATCGATTTAAAGATCCTTACATTGAAATTACTAGGACTATTTTTAAGATTCAGGATAATATCCCTTATCTCATTAAAGGTGACAATCAATTCAAATTCAAACAACACTATTTATTATATTTTCAGCTATACTTGAAAAATAGTCATTAAAATCAGTTGCATTCAATCGATCCGTTTGCCTTATTTATGTTGCTGTCTCTTGCTAGTTTCAATTTTTCTCTGGTAGAGTATTTCAAATGGGTAAGCAAATGCAGCAGTCACCCCCCGTGTCCTACCTGAAACCGTACCAACCCTACAGGCATCCGCAAGCAGTTGTACAAACCGTTGACACTTGCAAACAGCAGAGACATGCTCATCCTCCAGTCAAGGCTTCCCAAGAGTCACAGGTCTTTCGTCATTATACAACTCGACACCACTAAAGTTGCAGAGAAATGATATCGCTCCACCTCACAAAAGGACAACTGCCCCTGGTTAGTGAAGATAATAAAAATACTGTACTCTTCAAAATATAATAAAACAAAAATAATATAACAAACAAATGTGTGGCTAACAAAATTATCTTGTCTAGAAACTAATTTGTCTGAAATCAGTAATAAAGCTGTTTCTGTTTGTGATATTGACACTATTTTTTGTACAATTTGACATATACCATATCACCAATATTACCATCATCAATATTACTCATTTCAACTTCGAGATTGTACCAGCAAACCAAAGTTCTCATTAATATCTTTTAATTTTGGCTCTCCTCTTTCTTTTCAAGGTTGATTGCCCAGATTTATTACTGTATGTATGATCTGGAAATAACAAATACTTATAGAGACTCACCAATGCCTTGTTTTTCAGATGCTAGACCACTTGATCTGGTAGCTCTGGTAGTCTTGTTTACACATTTTGTCTTCCTAAAAATATATTTGAATCTCTTTAAGAGTCTTCTAAAGTTGGCAGAAACCTCTGAAACATTCTAATGGACATTTTAATGTGCCGAAAACATTAAATAGAGATTTGAATGTGACAGAAGCTTCTGAAAATCGTTTTGAAAGTGCCAGAGGCGTTTGAAACATTCTAATGGACATTTTAACTTACCACAAGCTGCTAATAGAGATTAGAATGTTCCAGAAAGTCCTGAAACCTTTTAAGAGACTTTGAACGTTGCCAGAAGCCAGTCAAAACTATTTTGAATGTGCCAGAGGCCTCTGAAACATTCTGAGGGACATTTTAATGTGCCAAAAACATTAAATAGAGATTTGAATGTGACAGAAGCCTCTGAAAATTGTTTTGAAAGTGCCACAGGCGTTTGAAACATTCTAATGGACATTTTAACTTACCACAAGCTGCTAATAGAGATTAGAATGTTACAGAAAGTCCTGAAACCTTTTAAGACACTTTGAAAGTTGCCAAAAGCCTCTCTTTTCCCTATTACAGGATTTTCATCAAGACCCAAAAGTGCCAACCAGAGCCATTTCTGGATTTGCAGGAAATCTAAAATTTACAGAAAATGATAAGTCACTCAAACACCATATTTTTCTCTCTCCACCACAAAACGTAAACAAGAAATTACTAATTAGCGCGGCGTTGCCATACCCGCTCCTACCATTTTAAATCAACATATTCCTTTTATAGCTGCACACTTCTATATTAGATTATTCGATGATATTGGTGAAAACTACTTATTTTTATTAATCACATTTCAAAACATAACATAGACTGCTTCAAAACATGGGTGATATGATGAGACTTGGCAACGTCGCAAATTGTCGTTCGCACCTCCGTTTTCCAAGACGCTCGCTTATTTTTAATTTTGTATCCTGGCGCGAGTTCACACACGTTTTGTTCCGGTCACTTTGACAGCTAATAACGTCAAAACCAGTCCGATTTCACTAGGCTTGATGGTACTCATTTTCGACTAATTTGGGGACGAGGAATCCATTCCAGCTGTCAAAATGACAGTAGCTGTCACTTAGTTCGAGATCGGCCAAACGGTGTTATCAATCAACTCATGTGGGGATATTTTTTGTTTTCTATGATATGGTCCATTTTTTTCCCGTCGCGGTTACGTCATCATTTGCCTTTCTTGTCTATTACGTGCGTTCCGAGCGCGATAGAATTTTGACGTCATCGGCCGCCATTGTTGGCAAATTAATAGTAAACAAAGCGAAATGTTTTATTTTTTATGTAAATTTTACAATATTTCGATGTAACTACTGCGATACTAGATAGGTACCTAGATAATGTGTGTGTGTGTGTATGTTTCGGGAAGAGAGTTTTGAAAATGCCACCCACCTACACTTTGCAACTATCAAGGGGCCCAGTGAAACATTCTGAAGGAAAACAGAAAAGAATGCCTTTTCTAATAAAAAACACACAATCACAATGAAACAGCCCATGCATATAGGTACCTATTTACTTAGTCCCAAGAACCAAGTTTATTCAAGCCAGTGGTTGTTTCTCAATCAAAGAAACATGGATGCTGACAAGGTGATTTACCTAATATTATAAAAAGGAAGGCCCCTACCTTTTAATGAGCTGCTAATACTAAATAGCTTATGTTTCAGGTAGGTACCTTTCTGGAGTTTGCTTATCATGCTTTGAAAGGGTCCCATTATCAACGGCTGCTGTAAAAGACTCCTGGTGACTGAACAACGAAAGGTGTTTGAAGCAATGGTTATAATGGTGTTGTCAAAATCCATATGCAGAGTGTTGAAATATTTCAGGTAACATTAGAAAGATATAGGACATAGGTACCTAACTATGTTACTTGATATGTAAATTTGATCAAATGCCATTATTTTACAGAATTAGCCCCCCTTGCCTATACTTCTCTGACTACCTATAAGGCTAGAAACAGATGGTGCTACTGTTAAATACAGTATTTTACATCAGATAGTAGGTTAAATTACTATTTTAATTGTATTCATTATGAAATATACAAATAAAATCTTTAAGAAGAGTTTATTTTTTATCAAAAGTCTAGTTTTCTTCATAAAATTTGATAATTTACCTACCTGCTCTTTGGTATAATAAATCACACAACAAAACAAAATTGATATGTATTTAATGCTGCTGAGTAAATTTACAAAAGAAAATACCTAAATAAGCAATTTAAATCACAAAAGCAAGTTGTTAAAACAGCAACAATTCTGTTGTAAGTTAAAACACTGCTACATCATCACCAAACTGCAAGAACTTCCTAATAGTCTCCAGGATTGGACACACATTGCCTGCCTTTCGTTTCTTGCAAATTTTATGGATTGGGCTGTTAATGAGGACTCCTTTGAATGCACCTCCAGTGCTCCAGTGCTCTTTCCAGATAATTAAAATTGAATGTGGTTGTTCCCAAGCCAAAGTTTGATTGGTTTGTTTACCACCAAGTGTTGCAACACTAATTAATACACTTAAACAATCCTAAATTAAGTTTTTATTTCTTCTGTTTGTAGTTTTTGCTGTTTTTAAATTTTTTAAAATTCCTAACCTCAAAATGTTTAGCCGCCGACTGTCAGTTGAGACTGTGCCCTATGTTGCCACATCTTCCACGAGCAGATGTGAACCTAGTGTATTGTTTGTTGCAGTAATACCTAAACGGACCGATTTTGAAAAAAAAGTATTTATTCATGTCTCTAAAAAGAGAAGGGTTCTCTCGCAACTTAAAGAGCACCTTGCGTGTCACCCTTTACGGGGCTGAACTAGACTCGCCCTCCCCCTACATTCATGCACACGACGGCAATTACTGCAGTATTGGCCCATCTCATCTGCGGGTAATATACCTTATTACCCCCAGATATCATCCGCCGCTTTATAGGTACCTTACTTACTTTATTTTTATAATAAACGAGGCTTACTTACTTGTGACCTGAGTGTTGTGACGTGAAATTTGCTTTAAAATGAGGTGCAAGTCAATATTTTGACACAAAATTCAATATGGCGGCCTCGAACTGTCAAAAAATACCACTTTTTTATTTGTCAAGTTACAGTTGACGTCTCGGTGTCATTTTATGTTAAAATCTCCCGGAAAAGACTCTGGTGCAGTCGGTTTTTTGATATCTCAAAAACTAACAGAGTTAGATCTAAAATTTAACATTTTAACTGACTGTGTTAATTGTGTAAAATTTCTTTGCCAGGAACTCGGCCGGATTAAGAGACATGAAATCTGACTGAAAAATATTTACAATATAATATGTGATATAAAATTTTTCACTTTTCAAAAAAATTGAAAGAATGGGGGGGTATTAGAGAGGTTTTTTAGGTACTTTTTGAAATTCAATATCTCGGTAACGGGAGGAGCTACAGAGGCCATTTTTAACCCATTTTTAGTATTTTTTATGCTTTTTCGAATGGCGTTGGAACGAATTTTCTGCGAATTTAAATAAAAGAGCTACGATTTTTCAAAAAGTCTGAAAATTCAATTTTTGTCAAAAGTGCAATTTTGTCAAATTTTTATTTTGCTCTATAAGGGTTCCAATGCACAGCAAAGAATATATTTATACCAAAGGACCTCAAATTAAGGGAAAGAACCACTTTGAACCTTTCAGAAATTCGAAAAATGCCATTTTTTGTCAAAATTTTCAATTTTTTTTTTGTTCCATAAGGGTTCCAATGCACAGCAAAGGGCATATTTATACAAAAGAACATTAAATTAGGTGAAATAAGCACAAAAAAAGCACTTTAAAATTTTTCACTTTTCAAAAAAATTGAAAGAATGAACGTGGTTGACGATCGTTTAAATTGTCCGCGGTCGGTTCGGGATCGGCAAAACAACCTGCTAGCGCAGAAAAGAAAAAAGTTACGAAAAAGGCGGCTAGTAAAAAATCGCCTTCGAAACCGATCAGTGAAAAAGTGAAATCAAAAACGGTTGTTAGGACGAAAAAATCTGCTGCTGCTGCTGCCGCCGCCGCTGGAGCTGAAAAGAAAACCGCCGCCGTAGCAGTTTCGACTACTACGACGAAAAGTCGTGCCGCTCCGTCCGAAAAGAAAGCAGCTGCCAAGAAAACTGCCGCCCAAGTTGCAACCGTTACCGTGACCGCTACTACGCCGAAGAAATCTCCTTCCAAGGCGAAAAAATCAAACAAAGCTGGACCGACCAAAAAACCGAAAGCTCCCAAACCAAAAACCGCCAAGTCTACTGCCGCTGCCAAGGCGAAAAAAACGACTTCACCCAAAAAGAAGAAGTAATTTGTCGTGGTTGACGCCGTGGTTGGTTTTCGGCTGAAAGAATGCAACTGCTACGTCCGATACGTTTCGCAGATCTCGTCGTACATACTATGTTATCAGGTACATATCGGCTACTGGAGCCTACGACTCATATAACAAACGGTTCTTTTCAGAACCACAAGTTTGAAAAAGCGAAAGATTAATACGTTAGATTTTTATACGTTAGCTAGTCCCGCCGTTTACCATCACAATTGCCTTTAGTAAAAGTTTGGCGACTGATTACCGGCCGGAGACGCGGTATCACTTCCGTGTGCACTTCTCCGTTCCGTAACCCTTCGTTTTTTTATCGGCCGGAGACGCGGTATCACACCTTTTTACGATCCGTTTCTTATCTGTTTATGTGGTAATTGGACGTGATAACAATATACGTGCCCTTTACCTTTTTACGATTCTATCCTTATCTGCTTTTTTGGAGATTGGACACGATAACAATATACGTGCCCTTACCTTTTTACGATCCGTTTCTTATTTGCTTTTTTGAGGATTGGACACGATAACAATATACGTGCCCTCACCTTTTTACGATCCGTTACTTATCAGCTCTTTTGGAGATTGGACGCGATAACAATATACGTGCCCTTACCTTTTTACGATCCATTACTTATCTGCTTTTTTGGAGATTGGACGTGATAACAATATACGTGCCCTTACCTTTTGACGATACGTTACTTATCTGCTTTTTTGGAGATTGGACACGATAACAATATACGTGCCCTTACCTTTTTTTACGATCCGTTACTTATCTGCTTTTTTGGAGATTGGACGCGATAACAATATACGTGCCCTTACCTTTTTACGATCCATTACTTATCTGCTTTTTTGGAGATTGGACGTGATAACAATATACGTGCCCTTACCTTTTGACGATACGTTACTTATCTGCTTTTTTGGAGATTGGACACGATAACAATATACGTGCCCTTACCTTTTTTTACGATCCGTTACTTATCTGCTTTTTTGGAGATTGGACACGATAACAATATACGTGCCCTTACCTCAAATTAAGGGAAATAACCACTTTGAACCTTTCAGAAATTCGAAAAATGCCATTTTTTGTCAAAATTTTCAATTTTTTTTTTGTTCCATAAGGGTTCCAATGCACAGCAAAGGGCATATTTATACAAAAGAACATTAAATTAGGTGAAATAAGCACAAAAAAAGCACTTTAAAATTTTTCACTTTTCAAAAAAATTGAAAGACTGGGGGGGTATTAGAGAGGTTTTTTAGGTACTTTTTGAAATTCAATATCTCGGTAACGGGAGGTTAGGTTAATCTGTTAAATCTGTCTGGTTAAATCTGATGATTCTCTTTTGTGTGTGTCGTTATCCGATGATGAAGATATCGGCGCATCTTTGTCGAAAAGTTCGTTGAACATTCCTGTTATGTCATTGGACAAGAAGACCGGGAAAGAAGCCCTGAGGGAGCGGTATGAGTCGGTCGATGTAGAGTTTGCCAATTCAAGTTCGGACGACGAAGAAATAGATCAAACAAGATCAAGAGCTAGATTGCAACATAATGGACGAGGTATAAAAAAATTACGTCGCTGTCAGGAGTTACTGGATCGGCTGCGTCTCTTACACAATGAAGCACAAGATGCCGAAGAATCTTATGCTTCGAGTGTGCCCCAAATGGATTTGCACCGAGAAAGTGCAGAAAGAAAAATTGCTCTGGTACGTAGGTTAGTAGGGGATCTTACAAGCAGCGATTTTCCAGTTACCTTATAAGTAATTTTATTTTATTTTTTACCAAAACGGTTCTTATCAGAACCACAAATTAATTTAAAAAAGAAAATATGTTATGAGTTGTTTTTTGTTTTCTTTCCTACATACGTATTGCTAAAATTCAATTTTTTCATCACCGGTTATGTTTCAGCTTCTATTACATTTTAGCTTCTGTTACATCTCTATGTGTCCTTGACCTTAACGGAACACCGCCCGGAGGCACGGTACTGCTATCGCGCGCCTTATTGAGAGAGTGATCGGTAGGCTAGGCGCTCCCGACTGTAAAAGCCGGCGGACGTGTTTGACCTTAACGGAAAACCGCCCGGAGGCACGGTACTGCTATCGCGCGCCTTATTGAGAGAGTGATCAATTTTTCTCTGGTAGAGTATTTCAAATGGGTAAGCAAATGCAGCAGTCACCCCCCGTGTCCTACCTGAAACCGTACCAACCCTACAGGCATCCGCAAGCAGTTGTACAAACCGTTGACACTTGCAAACAGCAGAGACATGCTCATCCTCCAGTCAAGGCTTCCCAAGAGTCACAGGTCTTTCGTCATTATACAACTCGACACCACTAAAGTTGCAGAGAAATGATATCGCTCCACCTCACAAAAGGACAACTGCCCCTGGTTAGTGAAGATAATAAAAATACTGTACTCTTCAAAATATAATAAAACAAAAATAATATAACAAACAAATGTGTGGCTAACAAAATTATCTTGTCTAGAAACTAATTTGTCTGAAATCAGTAATAAAGCTGTTTCTGTTTGTGATATTGACACTATTTTTTGTACAATTTGACATATACCATATCACCAATATTACCATCATCAATATTACTCATTTCAACTTCGAGATTGTACCAGCAAACCAAAGTTCTCATTAATATCTTTTAATTTTGGCTCTCCTCTTTCTTTTCAAGGTTGATTGCCCAGATTTATTACTGTATGTATGATCTGGAAATAACAAATACTTATAGAGACTCACCAATGCCTTGTTTTTCAGATGCTAGACCACTTGATCTGGTAGCTCTGGTAGTCTTGTTTACACATTTTGTCTTCCTAAAAATATATTTGAATCTCTTTAAGAGTCTTCTAAAGTTGGCAGAAACCTCTGAAACATTCTAATGGACATTTTAATGTGCCGAAAACATTAAATAGAGATTTGAATGTGACAGAAGCTTCTGAAAATCGTTTTGAAAGTGCCAGAGGCGTTTGAAACATTCTAATGGACATTTTAACTTACCACAAGCTGCTAATAGAGATTAGAATGTTCCAGAAAGTCCTGAAACCTTTTAAGAGACTTTGAACGTTGCCAGAAGCCAGTCAAAACTATTTTGAATGTGCCAGAGGCCTCTGAAACATTCTGAGGGACATTTTAATGTGCCAAAAACATTAAATAGAGATTTGAATGTGACAGAAGCCTCTGAAAATTGTTTTGAAAGTGCCACAGGCGTTTGAAACATTCTAATGGACATTTTAACTTACCACAAGCTGCTAATAGAGATTAGAATGTTACAGAAAGTCCTGAAACCTTTTAAGACACTTTGAAAGTTGCCAAAAGCCTCTCTTTTCCCTATTACAGGATTTTCATCAAGACCCAAAAGTGCCAACCAGAGCCATTTCTGGATTTGCAGGAAATCTAAAATTTACAGAAAATGATAAGTCACTCAAACACCATATTTTTCTCTCTCCACCACAAAACGTAAACAAGAAATTACTAATTAGCGCGGCGTTGCCATACCCGCTCCTACCATTTTAAATCAACATATTCCTTTTATAGCTGCACACTTCTATATTAGATTATTCGATGATATTGGTGAAAACTACTTATTTTTATTAATCACATTTCAAAACATAACATAGACTGCTTCAAAACATGGGTGATATGATGAGACTTGGCAACGTCGCAAATTGTCGTTCGCACCTCCGTTTTCCAAGACGCTCGCTTATTTTTAATTTTGTATCCTGGCGCGAGTTCACACACGTTTTGTTCCGGTCACTTTGACAGCTAATAACGTCAAAACCAGTCCGATTTCACTAGGCTTGATGGTACTCATTTTCGACTAATTTGGGGACGAGGAATCCATTCCAGCTGTCAAAATGACAGTAGCTGTCACTTAGTTCGAGATCGGCCAAACGGTGTTATCAATCAACTCATGTGGGGATATTTTTTGTTTTCTATGATATGGTCCATTTTTTTCCCGTCGCGGTTACGTCATCATTTGCCTTTCTTGTCTATTACGTGCGTTCCGAGCGCGATAGAATTTTGACGTCATCGGCCGCCATTGTTGGCAAATTAATAGTAAACAAAGCGAAATGTTTTATTTTTTATGTAAATTTTACAATATTTCGATGTAACTACTGCGATACTAGATAGGTACCTAGATAATGTGTGTGTGTGTGTATGTTTCGGGAAGAGAGTTTTGAAAATGCCACCCACCTACACTTTGCAACTATCAAGGGGCCCAGTGAAACATTCTGAAGGAAAACAGAAAAGAATGCCTTTTCTAATAAAAAACACACAATCACAATGAAACAGCCCATGCATATAGGTACCTATTTACTTAGTCCCAAGAACCAAGTTTATTCAAGCCAGTGGTTGTTTCTCAATCAAAGAAACATGGATGCTGACAAGGTGATTTACCTAATATTATAAAAAGGAAGGCCCCTACCTTTTAATGAGCTGCTAATACTAAATAGCTTATGTTTCAGGTAGGTACCTTTCTGGAGTTTGCTTATCATGCTTTGAAAGGGTCCCATTATCAACGGCTGCTGTAAAAGACTCCTGGTGACTGAACAACGAAAGGTGTTTGAAGCAATGGTTATAATGGTGTTGTCAAAATCCATATGCAGAGTGTTGAAATATTTCAGGTAACATTAGAAAGATATAGGACATAGGTACCTAACTATGTTACTTGATATGTAAATTTGATCAAATGCCATTATTTTACAGAATTAGCCCCCCTTGCCTATACTTCTCTGACTACCTATAAGGCTAGAAACAGATGGTGCTACTGTTAAATACAGTATTTTACATCAGATAGTAGGTTAAATTACTATTTTAATTGTATTCATTATGAAATATACAAATAAAATCTTTAAGAAGAGTTTATTTTTTATCAAAAGTCTAGTTTTCTTCATAAAATTTGATAATTTACCTACCTGCTCTTTGGTATAATAAATCACACAACAAAACAAAATTGATATGTATTTAATGCTGCTGAGTAAATTTACAAAAGAAAATACCTAAATAAGCAATTTAAATCACAAAAGCAAGTTGTTAAAACAGCAACAATTCTGTTGTAAGTTAAAACACTGCTACATCATCACCAAACTGCAAGAACTTCCTAATAGTCTCCAGGATTGGACACACATTGCCTGCCTTTCGTTTCTTGCAAATTTTATGGATTGGGCTGTTAATGAGGACTCCTTTGAATGCACCTCCAGTGCTCCAGTGCTCTTTCCAGATAATTAAAATTGAATGTGGTTGTTCCCAAGCCAAAGTTTGATTGGTTTGTTTACCACCAAGTGTTGCAACACTAATTAATACACTTAAACAATCCTAAATTAAGTTTTTATTTCTTCTGTTTGTAGTTTTTGCTGTTTTTAAATTTTTTAAAATTCCTAACCTCAAAATGTTTAGCCGCCGACTGTCAGTTGAGACTGTGCCCTATGTTGCCACATCTTCCACGAGCAGATGTGAACCTAGTGTATTGTTTGTTGCAGTAATACCTAAACGGACCGATTTTGAAAAAAAAGTATTTATTCATGTCTCTAAAAAGAGAAGGGTTCTCTCGCAACTTAAAGAGCACCTTGCGTGTCACCCTTTACGGGGCTGAACTAGACTCGCCCTCCCCCTACATTCATGCACACGACGGCAATTACTGCAGTATTGGCCCATCTCATCTGCGGGTAATATACCTTATTACCCCCAGATATCATCCGCCGCTTTATAGGTACCTTACTTACTTTATTTTTATAATAAACGAGGCTTACTTACTTGTGACCTGAGTGTTGTGACGTGAAATTTGCTTTAAAATGAGGTGCAAGTCAATATTTTGACACAAAATTCAATATGGCGGCCTCGAACTGTCAAAAAATACCACTTTTTTATTTGTCAAGTTACAGTTGACGTCTCGGTGTCATTTTATGTTAAAATCTCCCGGAAAAGACTCTGGTGCAGTCGGTTTTTTGATATCTCAAAAACTAACAGAGTTAGATCTAAAATTTAACATTTTAACTGACTGTGTTAATTGTGTAAAATTTCTTTGCCAGGAACTCGGCCGGATTAAGAGACATGAAATCTGACTGAAAAATATTTACAATATAATATGTGATATAAAATTTTTCACTTTTCAAAAAAATTGAAAGAATGGGGGGGTATTAGAGAGGTTTTTTAGGTACTTTTTGAAATTCAATATCTCGGTAACGGGAGGAGCTACAGAGGCCATTTTTAACCCATTTTTAGTATTTTTTATGCTTTTTCGAATGGCGTTGGAACGAATTTTCTGCGAATTTAAATAAAAGAGCTACGATTTTTCAAAAAGTCTGAAAATTCAATTTTTGTCAAAAGTGCAATTTTGTCAAATTTTTATTTTGCTCTATAAGGGTTCCAATGCACAGCAAAGAATATATTTATACCAAAGGACCTCAAATTAAGGGAAAGAACCACTTTGAACCTTTCAGAAATTCGAAAAATGCCATTTTTTGTCAAAATTTTCAATTTTTTTTTTGTTCCATAAGGGTTCCAATGCACAGCAAAGGGCATATTTATACAAAAGAACATTAAATTAGGTGAAATAAGCACAAAAAAAGCACTTTAAAATTTTTCACTTTTCAAAAAAATTGAAAGAATGAACGTGGTTGACGATCGTTTAAATTGTCCGCGGTCGGTTCGGGATCGGCAAAACAACCTGCTAGCGCAGAAAAGAAAAAAGTTACGAAAAAGGCGGCTAGTAAAAAATCGCCTTCGAAACCGATCAGTGAAAAAGTGAAATCAAAAACGGTTGTTAGGACGAAAAAATCTGCTGCTGCTGCTGCCGCCGCCGCTGGAGCTGAAAAGAAAACCGCCGCCGTAGCAGTTTCGACTACTACGACGAAAAGTCGTGCCGCTCCGTCCGAAAAGAAAGCAGCTGCCAAGAAAACTGCCGCCCAAGTTGCAACCGTTACCGTGACCGCTACTACGCCGAAGAAATCTCCTTCCAAGGCGAAAAAATCAAACAAAGCTGGACCGACCAAAAAACCGAAAGCTCCCAAACCAAAAACCGCCAAGTCTACTGCCGCTGCCAAGGCGAAAAAAACGACTTCACCCAAAAAGAAGAAGTAATTTGTCGTGGTTGACGCCGTGGTTGGTTTTCGGCTGAAAGAATGCAACTGCTACGTCCGATACGTTTCGCAGATCTCGTCGTACATACTATGTTATCAGGTACATATCGGCTACTGGAGCCTACGACTCATATAACAAACGGTTCTTTTCAGAACCACAAGTTTGAAAAAGCGAAAGATTAATACGTTAGATTTTTATACGTTAGCTAGTCCCGCCGTTTACCATCACAATTGCCTTTAGTAAAAGTTTGGCGACTGATTACCGGCCGGAGACGCGGTATCACTTCCGTGTGCACTTCTCCGTTCCGTAACCCTTCGTTTTTTTATCGGCCGGAGACGCGGTATCACACCTTTTTACGATCCGTTTCTTATCTGTTTATGTGGTAATTGGACGTGATAACAATATACGTGCCCTTTACCTTTTTACGATTCTATCCTTATCTGCTTTTTTGGAGATTGGACACGATAACAATATACGTGCCCTTACCTTTTTACGATCCGTTTCTTATTTGCTTTTTTGAGGATTGGACACGATAACAATATACGTGCCCTCACCTTTTTACGATCCGTTACTTATCAGCTCTTTTGGAGATTGGACGCGATAACAATATACGTGCCCTTACCTTTTTACGATCCATTACTTATCTGCTTTTTTGGAGATTGGACGTGATAACAATATACGTGCCCTTACCTTTTGACGATACGTTACTTATCTGCTTTTTTGGAGATTGGACACGATAACAATATACGTGCCCTTACCTTTTTTTACGATCCGTTACTTATCTGCTTTTTTGGAGATTGGACGCGATAACAATATACGTGCCCTTACCTTTTTACGATCCATTACTTATCTGCTTTTTTGGAGATTGGACGTGATAACAATATACGTGCCCTTACCTTTTGACGATACGTTACTTATCTGCTTTTTTGGAGATTGGACACGATAACAATATACGTGCCCTTACCTTTTTTTACGATCCGTTACTTATCTGCTTTTTTGGAGATTGGACACGATAACAATATACGTGCCCTTACCTCAAATTAAGGGAAATAACCACTTTGAACCTTTCAGAAATTCGAAAAATGCCATTTTTTGTCAAAATTTTCAATTTTTTTTTTTGTTCCATAAGGGTTCCAATGCACAGCAAAGGGCATATTTATACAAAAGAACATTAAATTAGGTGAAATAAGCACAAAAAAAGCACTTTAAAATTTTTCACTTTTCAAAAAAATTGAAAGACTGGGGGGGTATTAGAGAGGTTTTTTAGGTACTTTTTGAAATTCAATATCTCGGTAACGGGAGGTTAGGTTAATCTGTTAAATCTGTCTGGTTAAATCTGATGATTCTCTTTTGTGTGTGTCGTTATCCGATGATGAAGATATCGGCGCATCTTTGTCGAAAAGTTCGTTGAACATTCCTGTTATGTCATTGGACAAGAAGACCGGGAAAGAAGCCCTGAGGGAGCGGTATGAGTCGGTCGATGTAGAGTTTGCCAATTCAAGTTCGGACGACGAAGAAATAGATCAAACAAGATCAAGAGCTAGATTGCAACATAATGGACGAGGTATAAAAAAATTACGTCGCTGTCAGGAGTTACTGGATCGGCTGCGTCTCTTACACAATGAAGCACAAGATGCCGAAGAATCTTATGCTTCGAGTGTGCCCCAAATGGATTTGCACCGAGAAAGTGCAGAAAGAAAAATTGCTCTGGTACGTAGGTTAGTAGGGGATCTTACAAGCAGCGATTTTCCAGTTACCTTATAAGTAATTTTATTTTATTTTTTACCAAAACGGTTCTTATCAGAACCACAAATTAATTTAAAAAAGAAAATATGTTATGAGTTGTTTTTTGTTTTCTTTCCTACATACGTATTGCTAAAATTCAATTTTTTCATCACCGGTTATGTTTCAGCTTCTATTACATTTTAGCTTCTGTTACATCTCTATGTGTCCTTGACCTTAACGGAACACCGCCCGGAGGCACGGTACTGCTATCGCGCGCCTTATTGAGAGAGTGATCGGTAGGCTAGGCGCTCCCGACTGTAAAAGCCGGCGGACGTGTTTGACCTTAAC